>NW_006205552.1:220816-229125 GCF_000334495.1 Tupaia belangeri chinensis
CTAGCAATTTTCTCTTCTATGTCTGAGATTCTATTTTCTGTATGATCTAGTCTGCTTTTAATACTTTCAAGGGAGATTTTGACTTCCTGTGTTATAGCTTTCATCTCTAAGAAGTCCATTTGATTCTTTTTTAGAATGTATATTTCCTCTTTTAGATCTTACAAGAATTTCCTCACCTGGAACTTGCCAGCTCCTTTCTCCTTTCTCTTCTTCTCTTCGATCTCTATTAGCTTCGCCATTATGAATATTCTAAATTCTTTATCAGACGTTTCCATGATTTCCACTGTGCTGTCTGTGGATGAAGAGGAGTTATTCTTTTCCTTGAAAAGACAGGTATTTTCTTGCATTCCCTTATTTCTTGTGGTCCTGCGGTGATTTCTAGTCATCTGATGGATGGTGTGTTTCTTCATAATTCTTGAAGTTCAATCCGAATGTTCAAGAGCATGCAGAAAGAGGTGATCTGGAATCTCTTTGTCATTCTGTTGTGATCCCTTTGTGCAGTAGATTCAGTAGTATATTAACCTTAGTATTATTTGGATGTTTGGTTATAGTTCTCTTTAATCCATCTAGAAACACAGTAAATGTAGATTGAGGAGTGAAGAGATGAGATAAAATAAAAAGAAAAGGAAACAGAGAGGAAAAAAACAACAAAGAAATAGAGAAAAAAGAAGAAAAAAATAAAAACAAAAAAAATTGTCTTTTTTAAAAAATAAAACAAAATAGAAAAATGTGTGGTGTGGGGCCAGCAGTTAGCATAATGACTATGTCACTGGACTCCCACATAGTCAACCGCGGTTCGCGTCCAGGACACATGTGCATGCATGCCCAAGATCCTGAGAGGAGAATGGAGGAGAAGGGATTGCGGCATGGTCATCTCCCCTGGGGGGTGATTTCTCGCTTTCTATCTCTCTGTCTCTCTCTGTCTGTCTTGTGAGCACACGCGCCCTATAGCAAAGACTTCTTAAAAAAAAAAAAGAAAACCGTGTGGTGCACAAGCACTGCACAAAATCTCTAGTTCTCCGTGGCCATGGAGGAATTTTCTTCTGAAGTCCTGCCTCTTGCCTCTCCTGGATGGGAGGGGGAGAGGGGAATATTAACAAGATAAATTCGGGACTGAAACCAAAAGAATACTTTACCTTAAAAATTTTTAAAAAGGAAAAATTACAAAAGAACGAGAAGACAGAAGTAGAGAGACACAGAGAAAGAGAGACAGAGATAGAGAGAAATCTAGAGAGGCCTCCCTACCACTCAAGTTTGTGGGCTGGAGGATGAATTATCAGTAGAAAATCTTCATTTCTCTTTTTGTCCCTGAAATCACTAGTTCTCAGGAGCCATGGAGGAGTCTTCTTCTGAAGGCCTGCCTCTTGCCTCTCCACTCAAGTTTGTGGTCTCGAGGCAGAATTATCAGTAAGAAATCTTGATTTCCCTTTTTTCCCTGAAATCACTAGTTCTCAGGAGCCATGGAGCTATTATCCTAAATTTTTGATGTTATTTTCTCGGTCTCTTTGGTGGTTTTTTCTAGGTCAGAGGTTTTGTCTTCTACATCCAAGATTCAATCTTCAGCATAATCTACTTGGCTTTTAATACTTTCAAGAGAGGGGTTTTTTTCTTTCTTTCTTTCTTTCTTTTTCTTTTCTTTTCTTTTTTTTTTTTTTTTTTTTTTGCTATAGGGTGCATGCGCTCGCCAGACAGAGAGAGACAGAGAGAACGAAAGTGAGAAATCACCCCCCAGGGGGAATGGCCATGCCACAATTCCTTCTCTTCCATTCTCCTCTCTGGATCTTGGGCACGCACGCACACATGCCCAGCGTAAGTTTTAAGCCACCGGGTCCGGGACGCGAACCACATTCGACTACATGGGAGTCCAGTGACATAGCCATTACTCTAACTTCTGGTCCCTTAAGAGAGGTTTTCACTTCATATATGACAGTCTTCATCTTTAATAGTTCCATGTGATTCTTTCTTATGGTGTCCATTTCTTCCTTCATATCATGGATGGACTTCATCTCCTGGAGTTTGTTGTCTCTTTTCTGTTCCAACTTATAGAGTTTTTTCTCCAAGAATATTTGTTTTCTTTCTCTGATTTTTTTGTAACTTCTGTTTTTGTTTTTGTTTTTGTTTTTCAATAGCTAAAAGAGTTATTGTGTTCTCTTGATGGAGACAAATTTCCTGGTTTATTCAAACTTGAGGCTCTTGGGACCAGCAGTTGGCGTAATGGCAATGTTGCTGGACTCCCATGTAGTCAACCGCGGTTCGAGTCCCGGACCCAGTGGCTTAAAATCACATCAAGTAAGTGTGCATGCATGCCCAAGATCCTGAGAGGAGAATGGAGAAGAAGGGATTGCAGCATGGCTATCCCCCCTGAGGGGTGATTTCTCACTTTTTGTCTCTCTGTTTCTCTCTGTCTTTCTGGCAAGGGCATGTGCCCTATAGCAGAAAACCTCTCAAAAACAAATAAAAAACAAACAAACAAACAAACACCCTTGAGGCTCTTCTACAACTTCTAGCCATTTGGTGTTGTATTCGATTTGGGATAACTCTTTGGAGAATGTTTCTGCAACTGGGATCTTGTTTGCTTCCCTTTTGCTGTAAATTGCTTCTATGCCAAAGTCTCTCTTCTGCTGTGGTTAGCAATGTGGTCCCCATGGGAGGAGTATTCTATTCATGTATCTGAAGAGCAGTTTTTTTCTTTTTTGCTAATGGTTCAATGCTGAACAAGGATCCTTGAGAGGCTCACAGTACTAAGATAGTTGAGAACTATAATTCTAAACCTGTCTAGTCCCTCTGCAGGATGAAGGATGAGGAGAAAATGACAACATAAGAAGGAAGATAAAGAATATGAAAGCAGAAAAAAGAAAATTTTGTACACTGTGCTTGGGAGGTTGGGAGCTCGGACTGGGGCTAGGGCTGATATTCAGCCTTGACTCAGATTCCTTGACTGGCAGGAGGCTCTAGATTAGATGGAATCTGCTTGAGAGTTGAGAGCTGCCCTGACCTATGGGGGAAGGAGAAGTAAAGGATTAACAAAAGAAAGAAGGGGAAAAAAGGCCTACCTTCCTGTCTGAGAGGAGGGGTGTCTCTGAAGTTGAGAACTGGGGCTGGGACTGGGCCTGGGGCTGATGGTCAGTCCTACCTCAGGTTTACTGACTGTGCAGTGGGATGCAGATGGAGGTGAGCTCTACTTGAGAGCTGAGAGCTTCCCTGACCTTTCTGACTGAGAGAAGGTGGGCTCTGAGGCTGGGACCTATGATTGGGGTTGGGGCTGATGGTAAGCCCTGCCTCAGTTTCCCTGACTGGGCAGGGGTCTGTAGAAGAGGTAGACTCTGCTTGAGAGCTGAGAACTGCCCCGATCTTTCTGTCTGAGAGCGGGGTGGGGGGATGGAGGGGGGATCTGAAGTTGGAAGCTGGTGCTGGTGCTGGTGCTGGTGCTGGAGGTGATGATCAGCCCTGCCTCAGATTCCCTGACTGTATTCTACCCAAATTAATGTACAAAGTTAATGCAATCCAAGTCAAATTTCCAGAGATATTCATTACAGGTTTAGAAAAAAATCATAGAATTCATCTGGAATCATCAAAAACCCTGTATTGCCAGAGCAATACTGCACAAGAAGAGTAGAGTAGGAAGCATCTCACTCCCTGCCCCCAAAATATATTATGAAGCCATGATCATTAAAACAACATGATCTTGGCACAAAAACAGGCATGTGGACCTATGAAAAAAATAAAGACCCCAGTAGTAAACCCACAAACATTTACCCAGCTGATTTTTCACAAAGAGCACCAGGCAATCCATTGAGGAAAACGAAATCTTTTTAGCAAGTGATGCTGGAAAAACTGGATATCCACCTATAGGAAGATGAAACTGGACGCCTATCTCTCTCCATTAACAAATATCTATTCAAAATGAATCAAAAATCTAAACATAAGTTCTCAGACTATAAAAACTACTGGTGAATAATGCAGGGGAAACTCTGGGAGACATTGAAGCAGACAAATACTTGTTAAATAGGACCCCTAAAGCACAGGAAATAACCCCAAAAGTAGACAAGTGGGATTACAACAGGTTAAAAAGCTTCTGCTCAGCAAAAGAAATAATATTTAGAGTGAATCAGTAGCCCTTAGGATGGGAGAATATATTTGCAAACTATGCCTCAGATTAAGGACTAATAACTAGAATATACAAGGAACTCAAGTGGATAACCTAAAAAAACAAACAAAAAAATTAACCCCATTAAAATATGAGTAAATGAGCTGAACAGATAACTCTCTAAGGAAGACATATGAATAGCCGAAAAGCATAATAAAAAAATGCTTAACAACATTTATCATGAGAAATATGCAAATCACAACCACAATGAGATACCAAGGAACTCTAGTCAGAATGGCTAAGATTTAAAAAATAAAGAATGATAAGTGCTGGCAGGGCTGTGGTGAAAAGGGATCTCTTCTACACTGTTTGTAGTAATGTAAATTAGTACAGCCACTGGGGAGAACAATATGGAAGTTCTTTAAAGACTTACAAATAAAATTACCATATGATTCAGGAATTCCACTCCTGAATATCTACCCAAAAGACAGGAATACACTCAGAAAAGTGCTTACACATCAATGTTTATTGTGGCATAATTCACAATTGCTAAGACATGAAAGCAAATGTCCACAAACAGATGAATGGATTGACAAACTGTGACACATATCCACTATGGAATACTACTGAGCCATAAAAAGCAACCACACCCTGGCATTTGATAGAAAGTGGACTAACATGGAAGATTTACTGCTAAGCAAAGCAAGACAGACTATGAAAGAGAGACTCTGTATGCTCCCCACTTAATATGTACTAATGTCTGCACTCTATGGCAAGAAAATGAAAGATTGGAAGATATAAAAGCATGGAGAACAATTGCAGATACCTGACCCAGTGTGAGAGGAATGTGGGAAATGAGGGAGGGTGAGAGGAAGGGAATCAAGGGAAAAAAGAAAGATGCAAATTATTTAAAGTAAAGAAAATGAAAAATTATCTGTTGATGATAGTATATATGATAATACCTTTAACCAGACTAATACACAGTGTATTCATGATGGGAATATTTATTTTACATGTTGTGATGATATACAGTGGTCAAATTCATAAAAAAATAAATAAACTTTGAAATAAAATGAGCTGTGTCTGCAGTGGGCAAAAATCCAAGAAAGGCTTCCAACAGTCCCCCCCCCTTTTTTTTCCAGTCATATTTGGGGGAAAAAATAAATCCTGGCATTTCCCACAACATGACTAAACCTTTAGGATACTATGTTAAGTGAAATAAACCAGACAGAGAATGTAATACATTATATGATTATGATTGTGGAAACTTAGAAGGGTGGGGATGTTAAGTAAAGAGAGATAAAGAATACAATAGTGATTAACAAGGATGGGAGTTACTAGGAGCTGCAGTAGGGAGTGGGTGCAGGGGGGAAATAAAAAGATGTAGGTCAAAAGATTCAGAGTAGCAGATACATAAGATGTGCAAGTCTACAGATCTAATGTACAATATATGACATTATGTACAGCTAAAAATTGCACTGTATTAGGTATTTTTGTCAAATAAGTGGATTTTAGCACCTCTTCTTACACAAAAGCATAACTACATGAGATTATGGATATGTTATTCTTCTGGATAGTAACATCATACTATGTATTTGTATTCCATGATATCATGTTGTAAACCTCAAATCTACACAATACAGTTTACTTTATTTTTAAAAAAAAAAGGGGGAGGGGGAGAGGGAGAGGTCAGATAGTGGTGTAGTGGAATAATGATATATGCTGCAAGGCAATCCCACATGGGAAGGTTGCTGGGTCAAATCTGAAGATCTCTGTAAGTGTGCTGGGCACATGCTTATTCATGATCCAGGGCTGGCTGAAGACTGGGGTTAGATCATGACATTGGGATCCTGTTGAGGATGTTATTTCTATTTCCCCCTCTGTTTCTCTTATGTAAAAAATACAGGTATTCTGGAATTCCTTCACTATGAATGCCAAGTGGAGGTATGAAGAAAAAAAGTTGGCAAGTGAAGGTGGAGTCTGCTTGTGTCTTAGACTTCCTGGGATTCTGACTGTCTTGTTTGGCCTTTATGCATTTGTTACATTTTCAATTACTTTCTTCTTACCCACTTTTATGACTGCCACTTTTTCCACACATGCTTTATTAGAGATAACACTATTCATGTGTTCCATCTCTCTCCAGAAGGACTTGACACCACTCTGTATCAGTTCACGTGACTGCCTTGTTTCCACATCTCTCATGAGATCACAAAAAATGTGGCCCTACCCCTTCTCCCCTCCCATATAAATACATCACATCTCCTCAGTACGGTGGGCTGAACCACCTCCAATTTCAGATGCTGGGCACTCTTTCTCTCAGTAAACTTTCCTTGTTCTCTTGGGAAAAGAAATCTCAGAAGACAAAGAAACAGTAAAACAAAACAGCCAACTATAATGTGAATTATTTGGTATTTCTCCTTGCCAGGGTTAAATTGACTTTCTCTTGAGTCCTACGTAGAAGTAGAATTCTTCTTTGTTAATATTATAAGTACTGGTACACCTCCCTCCTGTATTCAAATATTCATATTAAAATATAATCCAGGGGCTTTCAAATTATGGTTTGCAAGATAAATTCAGAATTGGCTTATTTTCATATAGCCTTTGAGCTAAGATAGTGTTTTGTATTATTAAAGTACTATTTCTTTAAAAAAAGGTTTTTGCTATAGGGCGTGTGCCCTTGCCAGAGAGACAGAGAGAGACAGAAAGCAAGAAATCACCCTCCAGGGGGGATGGCCATGCCGCAATCCCTTCTCCATTCTCCTCTCAGGATCCTGGGCATGCACACACACACGACCAGCGTGGGTTTAAGCCACCAGGTCCAGGACTCGAACCGTGGTTGACTACATGGGAGTTCAGTGACATAGCCATTACGCTAACTGCTGGTCCCAAAGTACTATTTTTAATCTCAGGAAAAACCCTCAAAAATACACAAATACACAAATAGTCACGACTATAGAGATTAAGACAGAAATCAAAGGATTCATAGAAACGAATGATAATGAGTATACAAGTTTCCATAATTTATAGGACACGGCAAAAGCAGTCCTAAGAGAGAACATAGCAATTTTTATGCACAAGAAAAAGATGAAAAGGTGGCAAAAGGACACCAGAACACCATGCCTCAGGGAATTGGAAAAATAACAAACAAATTAAAAAAGCCAAAAAAATGCCAGGAAAAAAGAAATAAGTATTTCAGCAAAAATAAATGAAATAGAAAATAAGTGAATAATACAGAAAACAAATGAAAGTAAAAGCTGGTTCTTTGTAAAGATAGACAAGATTTATATGCCATTAGCTAGACTAGTTTAGAAAAAGAGAGAAAGGAACCAGATACATCAAATTCGCAATGAATCAGGCAACATTACAACCAACATAACAGAAATACAAAACATCATTAGAGAATATTATAGTGACTATATGTCAAAAAACAAGAAAACATAGATGAGATGGACAAATTTCTGGAGACATATAATCTACAAAGATTGACTCAAGAGGACATTGAAAGCTTGAATAGACCATTAATAAGCAATGAGATTAAATCAGCAATAAATAACCTCCCAACAAAGAAAAGTTCAGGTCCTGATGGCTTCACTGCTGAATTTCACAAAACTTGTAAAGAAGTAACACCCATTCTGCTCACACTGTTTCTAGAGCTCCAAAAGGAAGGAACCCTTCCAAATTTGATCTATGATGTCTCCATTACCCTCATTCCCAAAAAGAATAAGGATATTACAAAAAAGGAAAACTACAGGCCTATATCTCGGATTAATATAGATGCAGAAACTCTCAACAAGATACTTGCTAACTATATTAGACAGCATATAAAAAAGAGTATTCATCATGACCAGGGGGGTTTTATTCCAAGGATGCAAGGTTGGTTCAACATACACAAAACCACAAGTGTAATAAACCATATTAACAGAAAGAAAGATAAAAAATAATATGATCCTTTCAATTGATTTGGAAAAAGCGTTTGACAAAATATAACATCCTTTCATGATTAAGACTCTCAGTAAAATTGGCATAGAAGGATCATTTCTCAGCATAATAAAAGCCATCTATGAAAAAACTATAGCTAACATAATACTGAATGAGGAAAAGCTTTTCCCCTAAAAACTAGTACATGACAAGGCTGCCTACTTTCTCTGCTCCTACTCAGTATAATATTGGGAGTCTTAGCCAATGAAATCAGACAAGAGAAGGGAATAAAAACCATTCCAAT
>NW_006205552.1:229194-233020 GCF_000334495.1 Tupaia belangeri chinensis
CAGTACCAGGAAAAACTCCTCAACGTAAAAAAAATAAAAGTGCATACACTAAAGTGGCAGAATACAAAATTAATTTTAAAAAATCTGTATCATTCTCTAAACAAACAACAAGAAGACAGAAACAGAACTCAAGACAGTAATCCAATTTACCATAGCCACAAGAATATAAGATACTTATAAATTAAAAAAAAACAAGGAAGTCAAAGACCTCTATAAGAAAAACTATGAAAACCTTAAAAAGGAAATAAAAAAGGACACAAAAAAGTGGAAGGACATCTCATGTTCCGAAACTAGCAGAATTAATATAATCAAAATGGGAATGCTACTGTAATTAGTCTACATATTTTATGCAATTCCTATAAAATTACAAGAGACATTCCTCACAGATATAGAAAAAGACAATCATAGAATTTCTCTGGAATGATAAAAGACCATGTATTGCCAAAGGTATTCTGCACAAAAGAGTGGAGTAGGGGGCATCTCACTTGCTGACCCCAAAATACATTACAAATTGTGATCATCAAAACAGCATGGTATTGGGGGAAAAAAAAAAAAAACAGACATGACGACCAATGGAACAGAGTAGAGACTCCATAAATAAACCCCAAAACACACAACCAACTCTTCTTTGAATAAGGGTTCCAGTCAATCCAGTTGGAAAAGGGAAACCTCTTTAGCAAATGGTGCTGGGAAAACCGGAGATCCACCTGCACAAAGATTAATCCAATCACCTATCTGTTACCATTAACAGAAATCAACTCAAAGTGGATCAAAGATCTAAACCTAAGATGGCAAGCTATAAAGTAACTGGTGGAAAACACTGGGGAAACTCTAGAGACATTGGAGTAGGCAAAGACTGCTTAAGTAAGACCCCAAACGCACAGGCTATAATCCCCAATATAGACATCAGATTAAAGAGCTTCTGCACAGCAAAAGACACCGTAATTTGTGTGAACTGACATCCCTCAGAATGGGACAGAATCTTTGTTAACTGTGCCTCAGATAAGGGAATGATAACCAGAATACACCGGGAACTCAAGCAACTTACCCAGAAAAAAAAAAAATTAACCTAATTAAAAGATCGGAAAATGAGCTGAACAAACAACTCTCGAAGGAAGACATACAAACAGCAAAAAAGCATATGAAGAAATACTCAACAGCCCTCATCATAAGGGAGATGCAGATCAAAACCACAATGAGATACCAGCTAATCCCAGTCAGAACGGCAAAAATTTTTTTTAAAAAATGGGACCAGCAGTTAGCATAATGGCTATGTCACTGGACTCACATGTAGTTGACTGTGGTTCGAGTTCTGGACCCGGTGGCTTAAATTCACACTGGGCACGTGTGTGTGCATGCCCAAGATCCTGAGAGAAGAATAAAGGAGAAGGGATTGCAGTGTGGTCACCCCTCCAAGGGGTGACTTCTCGCTTTCTGTCTCTGTTTCTCTCTGTCTTTCTGGAAAGCACACGTGCTCTATAGCAAAAACCTCTCAAAAAAATAAAGTAAAATGATAAATGCTGGAGGGGATGCAGTGAAAGGGAAATACTTCTACATTATTGGTGGGAATGTAAATTGGTCCTGCCACTGTGGAGAATAATATGGATTTTTCTCAAAGACCTTCAAAAAGAACTACCATATGATTCAGCAATTCTACTCCTAGGTATCTACCCAAAGGCTGAGAGAACACTCAATCAGAAAAGCACTTGCACATCTATATTCATTGCAGCCTTATTCACAATTGCTAAGACATGGAACCAACCCAAATATCCACAAACAGAAGAATGGATTGAAAAAGCATGGCACATATACTCCATGGAATACTATTCAGCCATAAAAAAAAAAACAAGGCCCTGGAATTTGATAGAAAGTGGATGAATACTGAAGATCTGTTGCTGAGTGAAGCAAGTCAGACTATGAAAAAGAGACATTGTATGTCTCCCCTTAA
This sequence comes from Tupaia belangeri chinensis, assembly GCF_000334495.1. NCBI lineage: Eukaryota > Metazoa > Chordata > Mammalia > Scandentia > Tupaiidae > Tupaia > Tupaia belangeri. The sequence goes on from NW_006205552.1 coordinate 231,143, forward strand.
CATATACCAACTGTCTGCATTCTATAGCGGAGACCGAAAGACTGGAGGACATTTAACCAGTAAAAACTGCTAGGGACACTAGAGCCGTCTCACCTGGGCTGGACTGAGCTGTATATCATGCTGGTTAAAGTCTCTTTACAATCTAAATGATGTATAGTGATTAAATGTATAAATAATAATTAAAATTAGTACATAAAAAATATGCTAAAAAAAGAAAAGTAACTCCCCCATCTCTCAAAGAAACATCCAGACCCAAGAAATAAAAAGGACCTCAAATAGAATCAACGCAAGATCTTCCCCAAAGCACATCTTAGCCAGACTGGCCAAGACCACAGATAAAGGCAAAACACTGAAACAGGCGAGAGAGAAATGACAAGTGACTTACAAATGTCATCCTATCAGGCTAACACCAAACCTCTCAATGGAAAAAATGAAAGCAAGGAAAGAATGGGAAGATGTACTGAAAGTGTTAAGAGAGAAACAATTTTAATGAAGATTATTATATACTGAAAGATTATCTTGCATATGGGAAAAAATATTAAAATCTTCTTAGACAAGCAAAACCTGAAAGAATTTGCCAACACCAGACCATCACTTCAAGAAACCCTGAAGAGAGTACTGTTCCAGGAAAACTAAAAAATGAACAGCCAGAAAAAAAAGGAATAAAATGCAACCAAGACAATGGCCAAATTAACCATCAGGAAAAGACCAGAACTATCGAGAACAGCATTGAATTTTAATGGATTAAATTCTCCAAAGAAGAGACACAGACTGGCTAAATGGTTAAAAAACAGAAACCCTCTATCTGTTACCTACAAGAAACACATCTTGGGACCAGCAGTTGGCATAATGGCTATGTCGTTGACCTCCCACGTAGTTGACCATGGTTCGAGTTTCGGACCCAGTTGCTTAAACTCATAACAGGCACATGTGTGTGCGTGCCTAGGATGCCAAGAGGAGAAGGGATTGTGGTATGGACATCCACCCAGGGGAGGTTTCTCACTTTCTGTTTCCTTGACTCTCTCTGTCTTTCTGGAGAAGACATGCGCCCAATGACAAAAACCTCTCAAATAAAAGAAAGAAAAAGAAAAAGAAAAAGAAACGCATCTCATGGATAAAAACATACATAGACTAAAAGTGAGGGGGTGGAAAGAGGTTTTCCATGCATATGGGAACCCAAAAATAAGAGCTGGAGTCGAGATACTAACTTCTGAAAAAATAGGGATTTTTAGAATACTTATTTAATTTTATTCATTCATTTACTTATTTTGGATTTTTAGAATATTTATTTAATTTTATTCATTCATTTACTTATTTTAATTTGACCAGAGAGAGACACAGACAAAGTGAGAGAGGGAAAGTGAGAAAGCAAGCCACCAGTCCAGGACTGAAACTGCGGTTGGTCATGTAGGAATGTACAATGCCTTAACAACCATTCTACCTGCTGGTCCCAGAAAATATAGGCTTTAAAACAAAAATGGTTCAAAGAGACAAAGAAAGGCACTGTATTGTAGTAAAAAGGTCAATCGATCAGAAAGATATGACACTTATAAATATCTATGGTCTTAACAGAGGAACACTGAAATACATGAAGAAATGACAGTTAGATCTAAAAGGAAAGATAGGCTGCAACACACTAATAGTTAGAGACATCAATACTCCACTATCTTGTCTAGACAGATCATCTAGACAAAAAATAGGTAAAGAGAGGATCTAAATTATACTATAAATCAAAAGGACATAACAGACATCTATATAACTTTCCAACTAAAAACCACGAGATACACATTTTTCTCACCTCTGCTTGGAACCTTTTCAAAGATTGACCACATAAGGGTCCTGCACGCCCCCCCCCCCGCCCTCCGCGCCCCCCCCGGG
>NW_006205552.1:234311-241805 GCF_000334495.1 Tupaia belangeri chinensis
TGGCAAGACAAAGGGCAAGGTATGCAGGATGTAAGAGTTAGAAAATTATTTGTTGAGAACATGTATGTTGATGTGCTTGATTGAACCAATGCACAGTGTATTTTGGATGGAAAATTCATTGGTGTGTTGTGATGGTGTATAGTGAATTAATGTAGAAAATTAAAAAAAAAGATTGACCACATAATAGGGCACAAGGCAAGTCACTACAGATTCAAAGGCATAGAAACCATATCCAGTATCTTCGCCAACCATGATGGAATTAAATGAGTTTAATTTCAAAAGAAATTGTCAAAAATACTCAAATACATGGAAATTAAATAACCAACTGCTGAAGAAATAAAGACCGAAATTGAAAGATTCAAGAAAGTGAATGACAATGAGGACATGAGTTTCCATAATCTTTGGGACACTGCTGAAGCAGTCATAAGAGGGAAGTTCATAGCAATTAGTACACATAAGAAGAAGACAGAAAGAAGATAAATGGATCACCTAACATCGTGCATTGGATAATTGGAAAAGCAACAGCAAAAAAATTTCAGGAAAAAGGAAATAACAAAGATCCAAGCAGAAATAAATGAAATAGAAAATGAACGAACTACACAAAAAAATAAATGAAAGTAAAAGCTGGTTCTTTGAAAAGATAAACAAAATCAATTCACCACTAGGGAGACTTATTAAGAAAAAGAAAGAAACCACATAAATCAAATCTGCAATGAAGCAGAATATGTAACAACAGACGTAATAAAACTACAAAACACCATTAGAGGATAATATGAACAACTCTATGCCAAGAAACTAGACAGTCTGGAAGAGATGGACAAATGCCTGGAAACATATAACCTACCAAGATTGAACTATGAGGATATAGAAAGTTTAAATAGGCCCATAGTAAGCCAGGAAATTGAATCAGTAATAAATAACCTCCCAACAAAGAAAAACCCTGGTCCTGATGGCTTCAACACTGAATTCTAAAAAATTTCAAAAAAGATTTAACCCCCATTCTGCTCAAGTTAATTCTAAAGATCTAAAAGTGTGAATCTCTCCCTAATTCATTCTATGAAGTCTCTATCACCCTTATCCTTAAAACAGACAAGGTCGGTTCTTATTGATGAAAATGACAATAAAATTGGTGCTGAGACCAAGAAAAATTGTCATCTGAATGAAAACATTGAGAAAGGATTATTGCATCGAGCTTTTAGTGTCTTCTTATTCAACAGTGAGAATAAGCTCCTGCTACAATTACCTTTCCAGATTGTTTTACCAATACTTGCTGTAGTCATCCATTAACTAACCCAGGTGAGCTTGAAGAGAACGATGCCATTGGAGAAAAACGAGCAGCACAGGGGCATTTACAAGCTGAGTTAGGAATTCCCATGGAAGAGGTTCCGCTAGAAAAAATTAATTATCTAACACGAATGTACTACAAAGTTCAGTCTGATGGTATCTGGGGTGAACACGAAATTGACTACATCTTGTTTGTGAGGAAGAATGTAACTTTGAATCCAGATCCTGGTGAGATTAAAAGCTACTGTTATGTGTCAAAGGAAGAACTGCAGGATCTTCTGAAAAAAGCAGCCCTTGGTGAAGTTAAGCTAACTCCATGGTTTAAAATTAATTGCAGATAATTTTCTGTTTAAATGGTGGGATAACTTAAATCATTTAAATCAGATTGTTGACCATGAAAAAATTTATAGAATGTGAAAGCATAGATGAGTGATTACTGAAAATATTCTATATTTAGTAAATTTAGAATAGTTTTTGTTTTAAATCTGGTTCCTTTAGGAGAACTTTCATATGATACTTTATAATTGGAGTTTGTGTAGGAAAAAAACAATTGACTTGTAATTTTGTATCACATACCACATATGTATGTGCTACTCTTTGTAAAAGACATTTATAAGAAATACTGTAAAGTGAGAGAGAACAATAAAAATTGACCCTGTCCAAACCCCCAGTTATGACAAATTTGAACAAATAAATGAAGTTTTTCCAGTTTTGGTATATTGTAAAAGACATTTTCAGACACATATAAAGTACTCTTCTGTTCACCAAATATTTTATATATAATTTTTGTCATTGTCTAGAAAAATAAGTAAAAGAAAGTATTTGCTTGGCTACTTCAAACCAATCTAATTAACTGACCATATTAACAGATTAAACTGGCAGTCTAGACCTAGGGGAAATTAAGTGCTAAATGTTCTAACTTCTATCATTCTAGAAGTATCATTTTGATACTTAAAGGCAACCATTGCATTTGGTAATGAGATTGGTTAGCTTAAATCTTCTAAAGTATTTACCAATTACAAAAATCTGTATTTTCAGAATTCACATGGACAGAGAAACTACTCTTAAAATAGAGTCCTACTCTACAGCTGGGTTTCTAGCCTTGGTATTATTGACATTTAGGTTGGATAGTTCTTCACTGTCATGATTCATCCTGTGTTGTTACAGGCTCTTTTATAATGCTTGCCTTCATATATACTTTTCATGTGTACAGTATTCTACAGCTATTATGAAACACACTCAATGAGTGGATACCTCATTTGATCCACTAATAACTCTGAAGTAGGTATGATTGCCCGTATTTTACAGATGATGAAATTGAGATGCAAGAGAGAAATAATTTTTCCAAGATCATCACCATACAGTGCCAATATGGTATTTGAATATAGATCATCTGTCCCTTAGCTAGTGTTCTCTTCCAGCACTACACAGCTGCACCCCCAGTTTGGACTGACTTTGCAATGAAGAAAAATAGTATCCACCTCCTTTTAAATAATTAAAGATATTAAAATTCAGCATGGTAAACCCATGGAACATTCTGGACTAGGAATGTGATATTTAGTGTATAGAAATATGTACGTGGTAGGACACAGTGAAGAGGAATTTTTTTTAAGAGGTGTTTGCTATAGGGCTCATGTGCTCGCCAGACAGACAGACAGAGATATAGAAACAGAAAAGTGAGAAATCACTCCCCTTCTCCTCCATTCTCCTCTCTGGATCTTGGGCATGCACGCACATGCACACACACCCGGCGAGAGTTTAAGCCACCAGGTCTGGGACTCAAACCACGGTCGACTACATGGGAGTCCAGCGACAGAGCCATTACGCTAACTGCTGGTCCCAGTGAAGAGGAATTTGACTTTCTTCTGATTTTTTTTTTCTTGGAATGATTCAAGTTAATGCCTGTTTTCTTGATATACTTAGTAATAGTTCCCCCTCATACTCTTAAATTTTTCCCTGTTCAAATAATGAGTTTTATACTATTAATTCAGGGAACGCTTTTTTTTTTCCTTTTAAACCAGATCAAGATTTAACAAAAGTCCTCTAACATTTACAAAATACCCCTAGAATACCTAGCTATGAATCTTTCTGATAAGGATTCTAGGATTATGGGGACCAGCAGTTAGCATAATGGTTATGTCACTGGACTTCCATGTAGTTGACCATGGTTTGAGTCCCAGACCCGGTGGCGTAAACTCACGCCAGGTGCACGCATGTGTGTGCCCAAGATCCTGAGAGGATAAATGAGGAGAAGGGATTGCGGCTTGTGCCATCCCCCCTGGGGGGTGATTTCTCGTTTTCTGTCTCTCTGTTTCTCTCTGTCTTTCTGGTGAGTACACCCATCCTATAGAAAAAAACAAACAAACAAACAACAACAACAAAAAAAACTTCTCAAAAAAATTCTAGGATTATGACAGTTTAGAACTGTGATTTATAGCCAAATAAAACCAACAAGTGGATACTGAACCATTTATCATAAAGATAAATGGCTTCTGATTTTCTTGAGTAGATAGTTTCTAGTAACCAGTGTATAGATTTGAAGATGCTACTCCGAACAGAGCTAATGCCTCTCTTGAGCATAAGTCACAGATCACCATCGCATTATACAAGGTGTTCATAAAATGTGCATTCCAAGAGATTGTATGGGAATCTACATTTGTGGTGAGCTCCACAGGTGTTCTGATACACACTACCTTTTGAAAACCACCGATAGAATAGAAAGTGACTTTAGAAGGTAGGTCTAGGTTTTGGTTTTTGAGTTTCATCTCTAGCATATTGTGTGATCATGAGCCAATTATGTAACTTTCTCAATCAGTTCCTTTTCTGGATACAGAGAAAAGACTATTTGCCTAACAGCCATTTTTGCTTTAAATTAACATTTTTTAGTCTTCTTTCTCAAAGTAACAAATTCTCCATTAGTCATTCAGCCTGCTTAAATTTACTCCTTGAAGATAAAAGCCCTTCAAGGTTTTGTATCTTCAACTACCCTTACTAAAATAAAAGGACAAGAAAATATAACCATTAGTCCTCCCAGTATGACATGGCCTTGGGATGTTGAGCAGTAAGTTTATTTAAAAGAATTTCACACCCTATCATTTGAATGATTTGTTTAAACTACAAGAACTCTTAATAATCCCAAATACTACCTAAATTGTATTAGGATTATCAACTGACAATAATCCCAGGAGATTGAAAGTTTTGAAGGCATAGGATAAAGATGTCACTCCATTTACGAGACACAGATACTCAAGAAGTGATTTATCCAAGGTCACACAACTATTATGTAGTAGGTTCATGATTCTTATCTAGAATCCTGACATCAAAATCAGTGTAACTCTTTCCATAATGCTATACTTCCTTTTCAAAAATACAAATGAAAGTTACTATGTGAAAATCAGCAGGTTGTTCCTTTGGTTAAAAACAGTAGCCAAACAAGATTATGTAATTTTATCATTCTGGCCCATTCTTCTAGCTTAAAATAAAGCCAAATTTACAGTCTTTTAACATTGAGGCTTATGGTATTTGATCAGTGCTTTAAACAGGCACTGACCTTACAATTAAGGTATCTCCAGACTTAAAAATGTTTTACATTTTTTGCTCAGTAGTTACACACCTAAGTGTTTAGCATGTGAAAATCAAAAGTACACACTAGAGATTTATATAGAATAACTTCTCATTAATATCAAAGAAAAAACTTTCTCAGTAACTAACCAACTTGCTTTTAGCTAGGATGGAGTAACAGGGCTGGATTTACCCTCCTGTGCAATAAAACAGATAGAACAAAATTTTAAAAAATACATTAAGGCTGGTACATCTAAAGGCACCCGGTGAGCAAGGGGGCACACTGCCCCCACTGCTTCCCTTCCAGACCCCCAGTCCACGACCCACCCAGACCCCTAGACAGCCTTCACCTTTGGCTGCAGCTGCCTGAACATCTGAAGGCACCCACTTTCACCTTTGGCTGCAGCTGCCTGGTACATCTGAAGGCACCTGACCACATTACTAAAAACAACAGAACAGAGACTTCGGCAGATGTCAATTCCCAACAAAAGAGAAAGACACTCCTAGCCAGCGAAACATTCGCCTGACAGGTACTTAAAAGTACACCTTCCAAATGGCTAAATGTAGAAGAAGAGCCTCCATTATGAATAAACAAGGAAATATATTTCTATCAAAGGTACAGAGTAACTCCCTTCCATCATCAGGGCTAATGGACGATGTTACCAAGATGTCAGACAAAGAATTTCGAACATTTATGGTGAACAAATTCTTTGAATTGGAACAGAAAAGAGACAACGAACTACAGGAGATGAGAAAGTCATTCCAAGATATGAAAGAAGAAATGGACACTCTGAGAAAGACCCAGATGGAGCTATTATAAATAAAGTCTGGAATAGAGGAAATCAAAAACTCCCTTGAAAGTATTAAAAGTCGATTAGACCATGCTGAAGATCGAATCTCTGATGTAGAAGATAAAACCTCTGACTTAGAAAGAACCACCAAAAAGATAAAGAAAATAACAAAAAACCACGAGGATAATATACAAGAAATACTAGATTCCATAAGACGCCCAAATATCAGAATGATTGGCATCCCAGAAGGTGAAGAAACTAATAACGGCATGAAAAAATCTATTCCATAAAACCCTGAAAGAAAATTTCTCGAGTCTAGAGAGGCACTCAACCATCAAGACGCAAGAAATACAAAGGACCCCAGTTAGAATCAACCCCAGAAGATCTTCCCCAAGACATATCTTAGGCTGTCCAAGACCACAGATAAACACATGATACTAAAACTGGCAAGAGAGAAATGAGAAGTGACTTACAAAGGCCATCCCATCAGGCTAACAGTGGACCTCTCAATGGAAACAATGCAAACAAGGAAAGAATGGATGACTTAACATCATGCCTCAGAGAATTGGAGAAGCAACAGCAAAATGATCCAAAAAAACTCCAGGAGAAAGGAAATAATAAAGATCCAAGCAGAAATAAATGAAATAGAAAATAAGCAAACTATACAGAAAATAAATGAAAGTAAAAGCTGGTTCTTTGAAAAGATGAACAAAATTGATACACCACTAGCGAGATTTATTAAGAAGAGAGAAAGGAAGCAGGTGAATAAAATCTGCAATGAAGCAGGAAATATAACAGACAAAACAGAAATACAGAACATAATTAGAGGATATTATGAACATCTATATGCTAAATAAATTAATTAATTAAAAAGAAAAAAACAAGACAATCTGGATGAGATGGACAAATTCCTGGACAAATATAATCTACCAAGAATGAGCCAGGAGGATATAAAAAGTCTGAATAGGCCCATACCAAGCCAGAAGATTGAATCAGTAATAAATAACCTCACAACAAAGAAAAGCCCTGGCCCCGATGGATTCACCTCTGAATTTTACAAAATTTTCAAAGAAGAGTTAAATCCCATTCTGCTCAAGTTATTTCTAAAGATGCAAAAGGGTGAATCTCTCCCTAATTCATTCTATGAAGCCTCCATCACCCTTATCCTCAAAATGGATAAGGATAGGACAAGGAAGGAAAACTATAGACCAATATCTCTGATGAATATAGACTCAAAGATTCTCAACAAGATACTAGCAAACCATATCCAACAACTTATAAAAAAGATTATACATCATGATCAGGTATGCTTTATTCCAGGAATGCAAGGTTGGTTCAACATATGCAAAACCATAAATGTAATACACCATATTAACAGGAAAAAAGACAAAAGCCATATGGTCATATCGATTGATGCAGGAAAAGCATTTGATAAGATATGACATCCCTTTATGCTCAAGATGCTCAGCAAAATTGGCATACAAGGGTCATTTCTCAACACAATAAAAGCTATGAGAAACCCATAGCGAATATCATCCTGAATGTAGAAAAGCTGAAAGCTTTCCCACTAAACACGGGAACAAGACAAAGATGCCTACTTTCTCCACTCCTTTTCAACATAGTACTGGAAGTCCTTGCCAATGCAATCAGAAAAGAGGAAAAAATTAACGGCATCCGAATAAGAAAAGAAGAGGTGAAACTCTCTCTATTCGCAGATGACATAATTGTGTACATAGAAGACCCAATGTTTTCCATGAAGAAATTTCTGGAAATAATGCATGAATACAGTAACGTTGCAGTATATAAAATTAATATACAGAAGTCTATAGCATTTCTATATACAAACAACAGGCAGACG
>NW_006205552.1:242377-242721 GCF_000334495.1 Tupaia belangeri chinensis
AGGGGGGCATCCTGCACCCACTGCTTCCCTTCCAGACCCCCAGTCCAGGACCCACCCAGAACTCTAGCCTGCGCCTTTGGCGGCAACTGCCTGGCCCATCTCAAGGCACCTGACCACATTACTAAAAACAACAGAACAGAGACTTCGGCAGATGTCAATTCCCAACAAAAGAGAAAGACACTCCTAGCCAGCGAAACATTCGCCTGACAGGTACTTAAAAGTACACCTTCCAAATGGCTAAATGTAGAAGAAGAGCCTCCATTATGAATAAACAAGGAAATATATTTCTATCAAAGGTACAGAGTAACTCCCTTCCATCATCAGGGCTAATGGACGATGTTACC
>NW_006205553.1:0-783 GCF_000334495.1 Tupaia belangeri chinensis
AGGTTTTATCTTCTACATCAGAGATTCTATCATCAGCATTGTCTAATTGACTTTTAATATTTTCAAGGGTGTTTTTGATTTCGTCTATTCCAGACTTTATCTCTAATAGCTCCATCTGGTTCTTTCTCAGAGTGTCCATTTCTTCTGTCATATCTTGGAATGACTTCCTCATCTCCTGTAGTTTGTTGTCTTTTTTCTGTTCCAACTCAAAGAATTTGTTCACCATAAATGTTCGAAATTCTTTGTCTGACATTTTGTTAACATCATCCATTAGCACGAAATATGGAGGAGAGTTACTCTGTACCTTTGATGGAGATGTATTTCCTTGTTTATTCATACGTGAGGATCTTCTTCTACTTCTAACCATTGGAAAATGTATTCGCTTTGAATACGTCTTGTGGGAACGTTTCTCCAACTATGAGTAAGTGACTTTTCCTTTTGCTGCAAATTAATTTTTGCCAAAGTCTCTCTCCTGTTGTTTTTAACAATGTGGTATCAAGAGGGGTACTCTACTGAGGTGTCTGAAAAGCAATATCTTTTTTTCCTCAGATAGATCAGTACAAGGGAAGATCCCAGAGAAAGTTATATTACTACGGGATTTCAGATATCTGATTATAGACCTGTCTAGTCCTTCTGGCAGGGTGGAAGATGAAGAAGAGAAAGTATTAGTTGAAACAAGAGAAGAAAATACACACACACACACACACACACACACACAGAAATAAAAATAAAAATTTTGCCAAAGGCCTTCATCTGGGTCTGTGGCCTGCTGCTGGGGACAGG
>NW_006205554.1:0-961 GCF_000334495.1 Tupaia belangeri chinensis
TATTTTGTGATCAACAAAATGTTGGGGGAAATGGAATTGAAGATAACTGTATATAGTAGCAGAGATAGTGTAATAAGAGAGTGGGAAAGGGCAGAGGGTCAAACATGGGGTAAAAAACATATATACATATACATATATATGAAAGTAGAAATGGAATATTATTGAGGATAACATGCATTCTTAAGCCACTATGCAGTTTATTCTAGATGGGTAACCACATTTAGTATGTTGTGATGATGCTCAGGGAATGAGTGTTAAGATATTAATAAAAAGTTTAAGGAGAAAAAAATTAACAAACTTGAGGAGGCAAAAATAATTAAAAATATAAACAGTTGCGGCCAGCAGGTGGCATGGTGGTTAAGGGCGCTGGACTCCCACATGGCTGCAGTTCAAGTTCCAAACCTGACGGCTTGCTTTCTCACTCCCCTACCTCTCTCATTCTCGGTCTGTCCCTCTCTGGTCATGTGAGAAGCTGCACATCAGCGAGTCCGCTGAGGCTGTTTTCAAGAGTCTCTTACCATTGCCATCTTAGGTCTCAGAAAGTAAACAATTACACAATGCCAAAGGTCACAATTGGCTACCTTATGATTGGCATATAGAGCAGCCAATCACCGCTCACTAACGTTCACTCCCTCCCCCAGGAAACCTGTTCAACTGTCCTGCAGGTTGGGACACATGGTGCCTGAACAGGGACCTGGGTATGAGGGATCCAGTGAAGAGCTCCCGAGGAAGGCTCCAGTACAGCCCAACCAAGAAAAGCCGGCGGAAAACAGAAGAGAATGGCAGAGACTCATACAGAAGGGGACGGCAGAGACTTGTCCCAAGAAAGGCCAGTGAAAAACATAGAAGGATGAAGAGAAGATGTCTTGGTAAGTATTTACTTATGTTTTATTTTAAGTATGGGTAATAATTGGACAAAAACTTAGTCAGCATGAACTATCTGTTCAGGGCTTAAAAGAAG
>NW_006205555.1:0-2858 GCF_000334495.1 Tupaia belangeri chinensis
CCCTTCTGTCTCCCTCTCCCTTTCCTCCCTCCCCTCTCTCATCACATTGAAATGAATGAATAAATAAAATTAAATAAGTAATTCCTTAAAATAATACCATAAGATGTTTGCTCTGTGGTTTTCAAACATGATAAGATAGGAGGTGAGGAAGCTAGACTAAACTATTCTGACTCCATTTGCAATACATCTTGTCAATCACTTCATGGAGGATATTTAGTTTAAAACAGAGTTTTTCAACCTTGTCCCTTTTGATGATGAGATCCAGGCCATTCGTTGTGAGGTGGTCATTCTGTGCATTGCAGTCAGGCCATTCATTGTGAGATGGTCATTCTGTGGATTGCAGGATGCTGAAAAGCATCCTAGGGTCCCACATATCAGATGACTGTAGCACCCCAATTCTCACAGCCAACCCACCTTCAAAAAAATCTCAAGACATTGTGAAATACCCCAGTGGGGAACTAAGTCTCCCAAGTTAGAATAGTAGTTTGCTAAAATCATATGGTCTGCATCCAGCAGGTGGCATAGTAGTTGGGGAGCTGGATTCCCTCATGGCCAACTGTGGTTCAAGTCCTGGACTGGCAGCTTGCTTTCTCACTTTTCCTCTCTTTCTCTCTGTCCCTGCTCAAATTGTACAACACAATGATAATAATTCAAATTAAATAAATTCTAAAAAATAGAGCATAGTCTTAGTTGTTAAAAATTCTTTAGGGGGTTGGTAGGGGGCATTGTGTTTAAGGGCACTGTGGTCACACCCACATAGGTGACCACAATTTGAGCCACAGACCTACGGCTTGCTGTCTCTCTCTCTCTAGTTAAAATTGCTAAAGACTCTGTGTGTATATATACATACGTGTGTGTGTGTGTATGTGTCTTTTTAAAGAGATTTTTTGCTATGTGACATGTGCTCGCCCGCGAGAGACAGACAGAACATGAGAAGTCATGGGGTGGGCGTGGGTGTGGAGAGGTTTGGCCATGCCTCAATCCCTTGTTTCTAGATTTTGTGCACTCACACATGCCAGACGTCACTTTTACACCAGCTGGTCCGAGCCTCAAACTGTAGTGGACTACTCTGCCCACCCTCTGCCTTCAGGGTGCAGAATGGTGCACTCGCAGTGCCATGGAGCCGCCCTGAAGGAGCACAAATTCCCCACACACCCACCAACTGCCAAGGACTGCACCACGCCCTGGACAAGCTGACCCAGATCCTTGGGCTAGGGAAACCCTCATGAGCCAGACCGAGGCCGGAAGTGCCACAGGCCCCCGCCCCGCAAGTAGAGCAGAACCTCCAAGGCCCACGTCTGACCCTTCCCAGGACAGAGGAAGTGGCGTTGCAAAGAAGGGTGGGCCTGGCAGCAGCTGGCGGGGTCCAGAGTCCAGTGCATTGGCCAAGGACACCGTGTGGTGGTGGTGCAGGTGCATCGGAATGACGACAAGCACCACTGTTTTTGGTGGGTGACAGACACATGGGGCCTGGGCAAGCCCGTGTGAGGAACAACCCTCGACGGGGACAGCACATGCGGCCCTTAGGACTACTGCACCCAGACAGTGCGGAAAGGACCGTAGCAGGAAGGTAGGAGGCCGGCGGGGGAGAAGGCATCGAAATCGGTGGGGCAGGAGGGCCTGGGGCCACCGTGAGAACCTGAGGGCCACGGTTCATGGATCACATCTCCGGGGAGGCTCTCTTCTGAAAGAACGAATGGGGTCCCACAGCACAGCCTGGAGACTCCAGCCGGAGGCCTTGGCACCCATGCTGGGCAGGGACCACGCACCCCTCCAGGGCTGACACAACCTTCTCAAAGTGCCCTCCAGTGCCCACTGCTCCTCACAGGGTCGGGCAAGCACACCGTGCCTTAAACCCCACCATGTCCGAAGGTCCATATCCCAGGGTCCCCACACCCGCTGCAGCAGTTGACCAGAGCTACACCCAAGTGGCTAGGGCTGATTAGGTCAGGGAGGTGGTTGGCGCTGTGGGTGACTAGGGTCGCCAGGGAGTGGGGATGGGCTTGGGGACCTGCCCAGGGCTGAGACCTGGGCAAGAGAAGCTTGGGAGCAGCTGGGGAGATGGAGCGCCGGGGAGCACAGGGTGCCTCCGCCACGCATCAGAGTGGCCCCTGCATGGCCCTTCGCAAGGACCCCCACAGCAGCCTCCTGGCACGCTCCGGCACCCACCCGTGGGGGCAACGCACGGGAGCAACAGGGAAGGCTCCTGTGGAGGCCCCCAGCCTGGCAGATTCGCCCCAGTGCAGCACAGGGTTCCCGCGGCCATGCACCCACATGGCGGTCCCGGGCAGCCCTGGACTGCCTGGCTGAGGCTTTTGGTCCTGACCCCTGAGCTTCCCACGCACCTGTCCCCACCACAGAAGCCCCAGAGGACTCACTGATACTGCCGATGCCGTTGCCTGCCTTCCTGATCCTCCACGTCCATCCTTTCGTTGGGTTCCACTCTGTGGGAGCCACACGCGACCCTGTCTCCCCGGGAACACACACTGAGGGGACTACACACCTCTGGCTCTCAGGGCTTCACCTGGGAACGCCGGGGAGGGAAACGCCAGGGAGAGCCACGCTCTTTGGCAGCGAAGGTGGGGTATGGCACCCCTTCTTCAGATGTGCCCAGCAAACCACCCATGCACGCACGCATGGGGCACCCTGTGGAACATCTGCACAATGTCCTATGGGTACTCCACCTCCCCATTGGGAGGAGAAGTCACTGTCCAGGGTAGGGGAAGGCACTGTCCTGGAGGGGAGAAGGTGCTGTCCCAGGTACGGAAAGGCGCTGTCTAGGTTGCGGGAAGGGATTGTCCAGGATAGGCGAAGAGCGAAGTTCAACCCCCGCCACAGGGCCTGCAGACCCCTCTTCT
>NW_006205555.1:2955-5061 GCF_000334495.1 Tupaia belangeri chinensis
GCGCTCTCAGGTCTCTAGAGATGACCGAGGGAGGGTCATTTCTCATTTAAGCTGTCCATGGCAGAAGAAGCCTCAAGGGACACCTAGGAAGGGGGTGGTTCTGCGGTATGACAGAGAGCATGCAGCATCTTTCCTGGTTGTGATCGGGGTTGACATCCTCTGGTCTGAAAGGACAACCCTCCCACTTCAGGGAGAGAAGGGAGCTTCTCATTTAAGCTGTCCATGGCAGAAGAAGCCTCAAGGGACACCTAGGAAGGGGGTGGTTCTGCGGTATGACAGAGAGCATGCAGCATCTTTCCTGGTTGTGATCGGGGTTGACATCCTCTGGTCTGAAAGGACAACCCTCCCACTTCAGGGAGAGAAGGGAGCAAGGGGACATGGAACCCCACCTTGTGAACAAGGGCAGCGAGATGGACACCATAGTCAGACCCACCCACCACGATGGCTCCCACAGCCAGCATTCCCCAGAGAGCAGAAAGCACAAGGGCTCATGTTCGGCCTCCTCCAGGAGAGGAACCTGAAGAGGAAGACCCACCCCGTGATCCGAGAGGTGAAGGGGGGCCTAGCCACTTCTCCTCTCTTACCGCCTTGAAACTACAATAAACCAAAGCCACCTCAACTTCCTCAAGGAACAGAGACGGGGAACGGGGGTGAGCCGGGAGAGCAGTGCCGATTACAAGAGCAAGACCACTTCTGGGCTCCCAGTATCTAATAGGTGACCTCTACAGAGCAATGTTATATCATTAAAAACCATACATAAATGGGTTCTCAGTATTTTTTAAGGTTCTCTTGCAAAAGTAAAGTGGACAAGATTAATTAATTTTATCTGACCTTGGAACCATAACCCACTCTATTGATAAAATGTGACTGGGATCCTTATTTCACATTAGTAAAAAAGGAGAATCCAAATAGATTAAAAATATAAATTAGAATATTAAAAGTATAAAGACTGTACTTTAAATATAATGCTTTCATTCCTTGACATGGGAAACTTTCCTAAATAAAAGACCAAAATGCAAATCATAAGGGATGAATACTGAAGGTTTTTGGTTGCCATTATTGAAAGATTCCTGTTCAAAGAGGAATACTATGAGTGAAATAAGAAGACAATATGCTACAGTGGAAAGATATTTTTCAAAGACAACGTGTTACTATTTATAACTCAGAAAAAACTTTAAAATTAGAGAGGATCAAAAAAGGAATCTCAATAAAAATGTTCAAAGCACACAAATAGGCAACTCAAAAAAGTGTGAGGAATAAAATGTGAGGAAATAAATACAATATAATCTTATCTTCACTTGTGCCAGAGACAATGATGGGCATGAAATCTTCAAGGGGAAGATGTAGAGTGAGCCAGGCATGTATGTCTGGGAGGAGTGGTCCAGCCAAAGGAAACAGTTAAGAGCCTGGGTAGGAGCAGATGGTAGCAGCTGAGTAACAGCAAAATCTTCTCATCTATACAGCCAGGAGAGATAGAAAGTGTGTTTACAGTTTTAGAGATGGAATCTGAGGACTGACAGAGAGCAGGAAGTAAAAAAATTAAAATGTGGGTTCTTATGAATGCTTTAAAACTCAGTCTTAGTTCTAAGTGAACTATGAAGGAATTGAGGGGATAGAAAATTAAAGTGATAATAAAACAAACATTTAAAGAATACCAGTGAGAATATAGGGGATCACAAATTCTCTGTATCAGTTAGCATTCTGTAAGGAGACAGGATTAACAGGATATGTATAGATATATATAGGAGGATTTATTGGAGGAATCACCTCATGTGACTATGGGAGCTGAGAAGACCCATGACAAACCACCTCTAGCTGGAGATTCCAGAATTCTGCTAGTGTGGGTCAGTCCAAGTCCAAAGGCCTCAGAGGAAGGGAAGCCTATTGTGTAACTCAGAGTCTGGTGTTGAAAGACTGAGAACCTTGAGGTCTACTGGTATAAATCCTGGAGTTGGAAGGCAAGTGAGTTCTGATGTCTGAGGCAACACAAGTCTATCTTTCTCTGTCTCTAAAAGATCCACTTGTTTTCTGTATTTATTCTTTACGGGCCCCTTCTTGATTAGATAACACTCACAAAAAATGAAATTGGATCTTTCCCTCTGGAAA
>NW_006205556.1:0-1144 GCF_000334495.1 Tupaia belangeri chinensis
AAAGGTCATTCAGTGGTGTACCCACCACAAGAATGACCCTCCTCCTCCTGAAGATGATGAGAAAAAGAGGAGCGAACAGATGACATTCCTGTTTGGGATCAAGAATTTCTGAAGGTTGACCAAGAAACAGTTTTTGAGCTTATCCTGGGTGCAAACTACTTGGATATCAAAGGTTTGCTTGATGTTACATGCAAGACTGTTGCCAATATGATCAAGGGAAAAACTCCTAGAAGATTTGCAAAACTTTCTATATCAAAAATGACTTTACTGAAGAGGAGGAACCCCAAGTACACAAAGAGAACCAGTGGTGTGAAGAGAAGTGAAAAGTTGTGCCTGTCACTGTAACACTAAGAATTGTTCCATATACTAGTTGCACTGCTCTGTTTGTAATTGTTAATATTAGACAAACAGTAGACAAATGCAGCAGCACATCAATTGTATTAGCGGAATATTGTCCTTATTGCATGTGTAGTTTGAGTACAGATTACAAACCTATGGCTGAGTTTCTTCCAGTATGATTGAAAGTTTCTTTTTTCTTTGCTCTGAATAAAACTGAATTGTGGGTTCTCTATCAAAAGTGGCATTTTGGGCTTTTCCTCTTCTTGTAAAGCCATTTCTGCCTAGTTGATTGTCCATTTAACTGGTGACCTTTTAAAAGTTGTCATTGTAAATAAAGCAACTTGGAAAAAGTTTTCTGAAATAAAACAAATAAAAGAAAAGAAAATCTACCTTGTGCATCTTGTCTCCTGGCTGATTTTAGTAGATTCCTGCATAGTAATATATCATAACAGAGACTATAAAAACCTCCCTAGGTTCATACTTGCCTCTAGAAATTACAATGCCTAGGTGATTCAGGAGATCAGATCACCTTAACTTGCATATATACAATTGGTATCATAAAAGTCATGGTCTTAAAAGATAGCCAAACATCATATAGCAATAGAAAATACAAAGACAACTATAGGAAGGCATGTAAGAGCCAAACTGTCAGAAACTAGAAAATGTTAAAACAGATAAAGATCTGGCAAGATACAAACAAGAATGTTGGAAATAAAAAATAAGTGAGGACCCACATAAATTGCTATTCTTTTTCAAATTTTAAGAAAAACATCGGCAGGACCAGCAGTTAGTATAATGGCTATAT
>NW_006205557.1:0-666 GCF_000334495.1 Tupaia belangeri chinensis
AATTGGCAAGAGAGAAATGTTAAGTTACTTTGAAAGGATTTCCCATCAGGTCAATATTAGACTTCTCATTGGACACAACTCAAGCAAGGAAAGAATGGGAAAATATATTCAACATATTAAGTAAAAACCAATTTCAACCAAGAATACTATACCCAGCACGGTTATGTTTCATATGGGAAAAAAAAGACAAATATATTCTCAGATAAACAAAGCCTTAAAGAATTTCCCAACACCATACCAGCCCTCCAAAAAGTGCTGAAGGGAGTGCTATACTAGGAAAACTAAAATCAGCCACACAGAGATAAGAGTGCGAGAAACAAGCAAGAGAATGGCCAGCCTGATGGTAGGGTCAAGTCCAGAGCTGAATGTTAACTTCAATAGTTTAAATGGAAAGATCAGACCATAGAAACACTGCAAAATCAATAGAAGAATGATTAAATACATGAGACTGACCCAGTGAAATAGAATGGTTTGGCTTTAGAATAAAACATTACTGATTTTCTTCAATGCTTTCATTTCCATATTTAAGGACTTTTTTGTCTTAAACTGTTGATAGGTTTATCCATCTACTATTTGAACTGAATCCTAACCATTTTCCTGGCTTTAAGATTTAAGCAGATTTCTTGTAACAATTTTTTTATTTTGATCTTTTAAAACTAAAATTTT
>NW_006205558.1:0-1094 GCF_000334495.1 Tupaia belangeri chinensis
CAGGCCCGATCAGTTCAGTCCCCTCCCAGTCTTTCCTTTTCACCACACTGGGGCTCCCCTCCAAAGATAACCAAGGCAAGAGCCCCCACGCCCTCATCTTCTTGCCTTTCTTTAGGCTAACCAAGGCCCAGTGACCTCAAGGGAAGGACAGGGTCAGGGAGGCAGATGACCCATCCCTTAGGTCCCCTGCACCTGGGAAGCAGCCCAGAGATGGCATTTATGCAAACAAGCCCTGGGAATTGAGGAGTCTTCCCTGAAGTCACTGCCACAAGGAGCCAGAAACCCCTAGTAAGGTGGGGACCACCTGCTGACCACCTGGGAGTCCACGCATGTGTGACAGAGTCAGCCCAGAGTAGTCCAGGGGCATGTTACTGTGACACAAGTGGGCAGTGGTGCCTGGGCGACCAAGGGTGGCTTGGGCAGCTGCGGGCTTACTGTGTTGGAGCAGTCACGTTGCTGACTGCAGGCTCTGAGGGCCTCTGCCTCTTCTGCACCCCTGCGCTTCCCAGGGGCTCCTTCTGGGCACTGGGAGGAGGTAAAGCGAGCCTGGGTGGCCCAGTGATGTGGCGCCTGCTTTTGTCCCCAGCTGGAAGGCCAGGGTCAGCCAATTTAAGGGCAGGGCTGCCCAGGTCCCACTGGGGCCTTCATGGGCATTGAGGACCCTGGCCAATGTGAGTCTGGCAGATGTCCCAGCTGGCTTTTGTCAGAGCAAAGTGGGAAGTTAGACAAAGATGTCACCAAGGACCCTCAGTGTGACTGCTCTAGCCCAAGGGCAGTCAGGGCTTCCTCTGTGCCCTGGGGCTGCTCTCCTCTAACTCCTTCTCGCCTCTGAGGCTCCCTGAGGGTCTGGGCCTGGCAGTCTCCAGCCTGTCCTCAGTCAGTCTATAAAGGAAGCTGAGAGAAAGTGGGAAAGCAGCGAGCCTAGTGAACTAGGGCAGGTCAGCCACTTGGGATAAGGCAGACTCTGTCTCCTGGAATCCACACTCATCCCCATGGTCTCTGGAATCGGTTAGGTTTGTGGGGAAGATGAGGAAGAAGAAAAGGCTGCCCCGTCTGTTCTTCTGAGAGCTCTCTCAGGCTCAGAATGGCACAGC
>NW_006205559.1:0-1647 GCF_000334495.1 Tupaia belangeri chinensis
TATTTCTTTGTCTTGACTGATGTGTGGTAATTTTACTGAAAATAGAAATTTTATACACTGTAAAGATATATGTGATTAAGTGTAATATTAAAATAATAAAAATAGTTTATAAAAAGGAAAAATAAAATAAGAAAGACCTTTGTTTTAATAAATACACATTAGAAAAAACAAATAGTAATAGCACTAAATATATTAGAGATAAAACAAAATTAACTGATCTTTGGGTAAAATAATATTTTCTTTCTTTTTTTGTACTTTTGTGTATTTCCTTCCTAAATTTATCTCTTGCCTATGTATCTCTGATTTTGACAAATAAAAGTTCAAACCATTATGATAATTTTTAATAAACACTAGAGCCAGGAAAAAATTTCATCTCTTGTTACAACTTTTTAAAATATTGTGAAATTATCAAAGTGCACATGAATCAAGTGTTAATGTAATGTGTGATGGGTGGATGAGGATGTCCATTGTACCGTTTTTTCTTTTTTTTTTCCAGAACATTTACCTTTTAATAGTTATCCACATTATAGCATCTGTCATCACAGAAAGTTCTATAGGACAGCATTATTCCAGAAAAAAATCTAGAGTATAAAAGACACTTGGAAAAAATGGCCCCTTTTTTGATACCACTAACCTAACAACCCACAATCAAACACTAGGAATGAAGATGCATAGGTTACAATGCTACCATTTTTTGTCTGTTTCTTTTTGAGAGATTTTTGCTATAGGGTGCATGTGCTTGCCAGAGACAGAGACAGAAATTGAGAAACCACCCCCAAGGGGTGGATGGTCTTGCTGCAATCCCTTCTGCTCCATTCTCCTCTTGGGATTTTGAGCATGCAAGCACACACATTCGGCATGAGTTTCAAGCTACCAGGTGTGCGACTTTAACTGCAGTTGGCCATGTGGGAGCCTAGTGATGTAACCATTATGTCATCTGCTGATCTGTTTTGTCATTTTTAAGAGTTATATACCCCTTACAGCTAGGATTCTTTTTTTTTTTAATTTATTTTTAAGATTCTTATTGCACTTGCCAGAGCAGTGAGCAATCATCCCCCAGGGGGATGGCCACACTGTAATCCCTTCTCCTCCAGTCTTCTCTTGAGATATTGGGCACACACATGTGCCCAGCTTGAAAGTCGCTGGGACTCAAACCATGGTCAGTCATGTGGGAGTCCAGCACCATCACCACTACACCACCTGCTGGCCCCGAGAATGTCTCTTTTGAATTACAAGATCACTTAAATTACAAATCCCTAAAGGTATGTATTGGTGTATAACTGGCCCAGAATATATTAGATATTCACCTGTGCCAACACAGACTCTAGTTGATTTAGGAGGCACAGAAATAATATATTTTTTAAACCTTTAAAAAATTCAACCTAAGTTATTATTAATAGGGATGCTCTGTATACATAACCAACCCAAACTTTCAGGAAAGGTCTATCTTGTAATATAAATGCATCTGTCAATTTGACTTTTGTCATTTCTGGGGTAAATGACAAAATCAACTTTCTGAAACTGTAAACCAAGTAATGAATCAGCAATTCTATAGATTTCTGTATTCATGCTCTTTTTTTTGGGGGGGGGCAGAGGTTTTTGCTATAGGGCGTGTGCACTCGCCAGACAAACAGAGAGAGACAGAGA
>NW_006205559.1:1801-4017 GCF_000334495.1 Tupaia belangeri chinensis
ACTGCTGGTCCCCATGCTCATTTTCTGTATCATCCTCAAGGCATAAAGAGATTGCTCTTTATAAGCTAACTGCTACACCATCCTGAATACCAATCTTTAATGCAGTTACCAAGTTTCTTTTTTTTGTCACAAAGGCTCACACTTTGAAGGACTTCCAAGATGTTTTTAAAATTCCTTACCCTAACTTTGACTACTAACTTTAAATCTGAATT
The DNA here is from genome assembly GCF_000334495.1 of Tupaia belangeri chinensis. NCBI lineage: Eukaryota > Metazoa > Chordata > Mammalia > Scandentia > Tupaiidae > Tupaia > Tupaia belangeri. Next base: position 2,014 of record NW_006205559.1, read on the forward strand.
ACAACATTTTCATTAGCTTTCTAAAATTGTTTTTATGTGTTTCCAGACTGATTTACTTAATTTCTCACATGAATAAAAATAAGACTAATGTTACAAATTACTATTGATCCTTACAGGCCCATTTGATCACTTACACTATCACTTTTGAAGTACTAATTAGGCCTTTTTTCCAGCCTCCTCACTGTGTCACAAGGACAGGGCTCTCACCTCTGTTAGCGAGATTTACTTCCTTTACTATTTCCTATGACTTAGGTCAAGTGCACTTACTCCATAAAATGTCCAGGACTACTATAATTGAGTATGGCAAGGATTGTGTAATTATACAGTTACACACCACGAAACAATGACCAGAAGCATTCTTTCATCCACATTTGGCATAATGCTGTTCTCATTTTGGCTGAAGAAACTGTATAGGTGAATTAGTTTAGTGTTATTCTATTTCTTTCTGTCCTAAAGGACAAAGTCAACACAATCTAGTACCATGACTAGTATTTTCACTGCACTGATGTTCAACCAACAAAATGTTGGCATCAGTCATTATATCAAACACAACAGAAAAGTTATAATCTGTCATTTGTTTTTTAATTATCTTAAGTCTTATGATGGCATACTTTACAAATCTATGCTGATGGTATCTCTCCTTTACTTTAATCCTTCTAATACATTGGCAAAAACACCATTACCAATCACACACCTGATGTTCAACCAACAAAATGTTGGCATCAGTCATTATATCAAACACAACAGAAAAGTTATAATCTGTCATTTGTTTTTTAATTATCTTAAGTCTTATGATGGCATACTTTACAAATCTATGCTGATGGTATCTCTCCTTTACTTTAATCCTTCTAATACATTGGCAAAAACACCATTACCAATCACACACATACAATAGTTCTTCAGTTTCTATGTGGTTTTAAACAGTTGCTTAACAATCCTGAAATATAACTTAGTCTGACTCAGATAATAGAATCCAAAGGTATAATTTAACATGCTACTAAATCTTGTCACACTGACTTTTAAAAGCATCTGACCTTACAAATCATTTATAAATATGTAAAGTGTTACACATTCTTTATTTGATAGTATACATAAACCACACTAAAATGTCTTTCAATAAGTAAAAGGCAGTGTTTTGGATACAGGGAATTCTAATTAAATCGGTAGAGTTATGACCAAATTTATAAAGTAGACATCACTACCTTATCTTCAGCTTTTGCCTTAACAGGTTAATAAACACAAATTAAAACACAGGTGAGTCTGCTTAGTTTTGAGAAGTGAAGGGATTTCGTCAGCGTTTATATATTTATAAGCCTAAATAAAACCAATCTCCAGTAGGCTTTGAGATGGTATTCACCATCTTTGTAGAAAGATGAGCATCACTAATGAATTACTAATTATATTGAAAGAGAAAATAGTGGGACCAGTAGTTAGTGTAATGGCTATGTCGCTGGACTCCCATGTAGTTCACCGCAGTTCAAGTCCTGGATCCGGTGGCTTAAACTCATGCCAGGCTCGTGTGCGTGCGTGCCCAAGATCCCGAGAGGAGAATGGAGGAGAAGGGATTGCGGCGTGACCATCCCTTCTGGGGGGTGATTTCTCGCTTTCTATCTCTCTGTCTCTCTCTGCCTGTCTGGCGAGTGCACGTACCCTATAGCAAAAACCTCTCAAAAAAAAGAAAGAGAAAATAATAATAGCACTTACTGAACTGAAATTACTATCAAAACTAAATAAAAAGAACAGCAATATTAATTTAACCACAAGTCAGTCTTACTTAAATCAGGATTGTCCAACAAAAATATCCTGTCAACCATTCATGATCTGAGTTCTGGTGTAGGAGATCAATTAAAATATGGTACACATAAAAAAGATGAGACATTTCTGTTTTGTCATAAATAAGGCAGTGGCCACCTATTATTCATTAGTAGCTTTATTTATTTATATATTTTTATTTACATTTTTAAAATACATTTAACCACATTATTTAGCTTACAAGGTGATCAT
>NW_006205560.1:0-1279 GCF_000334495.1 Tupaia belangeri chinensis
ATGATTAATACAGAAAAAGAAAATGGAGCAGTAGTTGATTCCAGTACATCTAGCCATTAGGTGGAGTGTACTCCCACCTCCTAGAGACCTGGAAGGAGAAGCGAGCAAGTTCTTAGACTAGCCTCTTAAGGATTATAGGGTCTAATATTGCTTCCTGCCTACTTGAGTGTACTTTGGAATGGAGCAGGTGGTTTTACCAGGTCGTGAAGCCCTCCTTCCCATTAAGGCTGTGGAATCGCAGTGTGTTTATGATAGTGTCTGTGGTTGAACTTTTTGTTTGTTTGTTTCCTTTTTTTTTTTTTTTGGTTGTTGGTTTTGGACATCTGCACTTGCTAGAGACAGAGAATGGGAGCAAGAAAGAGAAAACAAAAAAATCATCCCTCAGGTGGGAGGGCCATGCTATAACCCCTTTTCTGTTCTCTTCTCAGTTTAGAGCATACACGTACATGTACCCAGTGTGATTCTCAAACTGCCAGATCCGGGACTGGAACCATGGTTGACTTTGTGGAAGTTCAGCACTTTAACTCTCACGGCATTTGCTGGCTCTAGTTCCTTTTTTTATATTCCAATCTTACCTACATGTGATTTACCCTTGTTGCTCAGGTATCTCTGTGTAATACATGGTGGCTGTTTGTTCCTAAACTAAGTAGATCAGAAGATGGCTCTGGGCAGGGCTTCATGGTGAGAGGTGATAGGCTTTTTGTGTTCTAAAGCCAGTAGTAAGTACTCCTTGACTTGTGCGGTTTTTAAAATAAAGTATTTTCTTTCTTTGTTTGAGAGCAGTCACTTTGATCTATGATCGCATAGTTTAACAGGAAGAAAATGTATTCATTAAATTCCTGTATCTGTCACTTTTTCCTACTAGCGATGGGATCTTAGTTTTCTTGGTATGTGCTGGGAAGAGCCCTTGCTTGCACAGCTTAGGACGTTTTGGTAAAATCATCTAGGATCCTGTGTGTGAGATACTGTGAAGACACTCAGCACTACACTATGTCCTTTTTCTTTCTTTTAAGAATAATTAATTTTGTTGATTGATTGGTTGACTTTAATTTGCTATAGGGCATTTGCATTCATTGGAGAGGGGGAAAGTGAAAAAGCAAACGTCCAGGACTCAAACCACGGTTGGTCATCTGGGAGCCCAGTGCCTTTACCAGTATGCCATCTATATTTATGTTCTGATGAGTACATAAGTGCTATTATTTGTGCTTTGAAGAAGCATCAGCCATGTGTCTAAGGACTTTTTTCAATAAGAAGATATTTACAGCAATATGAAGCTGTT
>NW_006205561.1:0-1423 GCF_000334495.1 Tupaia belangeri chinensis
GTGTAGCTCGGGCTAATGTTTGCCATTCAGATGGTGTGAGCCAACCCTCGGCTATAGTCTCAACTATAGCTAATGTATATGGAGCCATAGCTCCGTACTGGGCGATTGCCGCCTTAATTTCTTTTACCATTTTAAAGTCAAATCCGCTGTGACAGCACCAAACCTGTCCTTGGGGATCTGTAGCTTCCGGAACAGGGAATGTCTCAAAGTCTGTCGTATGTGATCCTTGAACTAGTTTTGTTTCTTTGTCTGTATTGGTTTTTAGTTTCTCTAATTGTGATATTAGTTCCCCGTATTCTTTTTCTAATTGAATTTGTTCTTTTAATTGTTTTATTTCATTAATTATTTTCTGTTTTGGGTCAATAAGAGGCGGTGCTGAGGCGATAGTGTTATAGGGTGGTGGCCGTTTTTTGAAGGGCGACCATTTGAGGTTATTATATTTGTCAGCCTCAGCCTCTAGGATTTCCTCCTCTGAACTAGTTGATGACTCATCTGAATAGTTTTTAAATGTTGTAAGGGAGGGGTATATAGGTTTTTCTTTGGCTCTTGTAGAGCCTTAAGGTTGTTTTTCTTTCTTTGTTTTTTTGGATTGTTTGGGCTTTGTCTCACCTTCGGGGCTTTTAACTTCTTCCTCACTATCTATGGAAATAAGATCCTCTCTCTGTTCTTTTTCAATTTTAGAATCCTTGGTTAGATCTGAGGCGGCTATAGCCTTCTCTTGGGGTTGATCATTTTGCATGATCTGTTCTCCCTTAGTGACCATACCGACAAGGGCTTCTTCTAAGCCCTGAATGAATAGTTTGTGCTGACTAAGCTCTTGTCCCATTATTACCCGTACTTAAAATGAAATGTAAGTAACTACTTACCAGGACGTCTTCTCTTCGTCCTTCTATGTTTTTTTCGCCAGACTTCCTCGGGTGCTCTTCACTGGATCCTTGGTACTCAGGTCTCTGTTCAGGCGCCATGTGTCCAGACCTGCAGGACAGCCAAACAGGTTTCCTGAGGGAAGGAGTGAGAGACAGGATGAACAGCACGGAGATGACACAGTGTTACAACTCTTCAGGATCGTCCATTTATTATGGGCCAAGGATCGTGGTTATATACATGTTGGTGGGCCATGACTGGTTGCCTTAAATGATAATGAAGGATTGTAGATTGACCAATCATAAGGTGCCGAATATGCAAATCTGAGGGATTCTCGGATCACCAATCGGCGAGTGCCATGGGTTTGTAGCCAATCAGAGTGTGGTTTTGAAGGGGAGCCAATTGTGGCTTTTGGTGTTGTATGATTGTTTGCTCACTGAAATCGAAACCTAAAGGTTTCCTTAAAATGGCGATAGTATAAGACTCATCAAATGGCCTCGGCAGACTTGCTGATGTGCAGTTTCCCACATTTAAGTTTTAAGGAAATTTCCTTACCAAT
>NW_006205562.1:0-277 GCF_000334495.1 Tupaia belangeri chinensis
CCCGCCGGACCGGCGTTGCCCTGCTGCCCCAGCCGGATCAACGCAATGCGGTCCTGCTCCAGAGAGTTCTTGGCCCGGATCGCCGACGACTCAGCGTCATACACCCGCATGGGGTCAACCTCGTAGCGACCGAGACCGGGGCCGCCCTTGGGAGATGAAACGAGCACCCCGGGCGCTGCGGTGGGCGCCGTGGCCAATCCTGGCGGCATGGCAACGGGCTTTGACTCCACCGACCAAAGACTCGGATCGATCGGGGGCTTGGGCTTGTCGGCCTCCC
>NW_006205562.1:480-812 GCF_000334495.1 Tupaia belangeri chinensis
GTGTGGGTACCGCCGAGCGGTGCGGCGTATTGCGGCGGTGGCGGTGAGGAACTGAACAGGTCCTTGATCATCGTCGGGATGTCCCTGATGACAGGCAGATCCACAAACCAATCCGAGATACTGGTCTTTAGGTCGGTGAACCATTGATCGACCGTCTTGGTTGCGCTCTCCCACTCGGACTTGAACGTCTCCGTCGCGGTCTTAGTCGATCGCTGCGAGGTGTCTTGCAGATCCTTGAACTGGTTTTTAGCCGGGTCGAGGTCGAGTTTGTTGACAGCATCGCCCATGTCCTCCCACTGCGTGCCGAAAAGGCGTTGCCACACAAGGGCTTG
>NW_006205562.1:1209-1491 GCF_000334495.1 Tupaia belangeri chinensis
TCGCGAAATGCGCGAGCTCTTGCGGGGTCTTCTCGACGACCTGCGCCACACCTTGGAGCTGCTGAATCGTGTACTGAATTTCGTCATCGGGGGAGTTGGGCTTGATCAGGTTGTTGCGCAAGGCCGCTTGAGCGACGCTGAGGTTGTCCGCTACGGAGGCGCCGAAGTTGTTGGCGTAGGACTGACCGGCGGCCCTGGCGTAGTTGCTCATCGAGGTGTCATCCAGACCCATGCGGCCCTGGAACAACTTGGTGGTGGCCGTGGTGGCCATCGCTTGCGCAA
>NW_006205562.1:1561-1829 GCF_000334495.1 Tupaia belangeri chinensis
GCGATGGGCCCGCCAGCGGTGCCGAGTCGGGCGATCGAGGCCGCGCTACTCACCCCGTGGGTGAATCCGCCCGAGAACCCATTGCCCATGTCGCGGCCGAGCTGGGCGGCCTGGCCAGCCTGAGCACGCATACCGTCAACAAGGTTGGTGTTGTTGCGTCGGCTCGCCTCGTCGGCAGCTTCTTGATACTCGCGGTATGCCCGCGTTGCGTCCCGGACAGCACGAGCCTCGGCGCGCCGCGCGTCGTTGACCTTCTCGGTCTGGCGGC
>NW_006205562.1:2168-2841 GCF_000334495.1 Tupaia belangeri chinensis
CCGAGGATCAGCGGCGGCCCCGATGGGTATCTGCACAGACATGGTCCACCTCCTGATCATTGGTCGCCAAACACGTCATCTAGCAACTCTTCTCGCGCCGACTCGATGAATTCGTTTTCAGCGGAGTCAAGTTCGTGCTGCCTGCGAGAATCCAGCGGCGATGAGTACTTGGTGTACATGTATTCGTGCGGGGTGCCCGCGTACTTGCTGGCCCGGTATGCCGCGAGCTCGTTGTGTGTCTCGGCGATGATCTTCTGCATGACCGTCCAGCCGCCGGCGCCAAACGGCGGCGGCGCTTGGGTTTTGAACTCTGAGTCTTCGGGCAGCTGGTGGATCAGCGACAGTAGTTGGCGGCTGGAAAGCACCAGGGCGCCGCGCTCATCGCGGGTGCCCTGGTGCCAATCAGCGATGCGCACACCGCGAAAACGAAGATCGGCCTCGATCGCATTGGGCCAACGGCACCACAGCGCTACTGCCTCAATTACTTTTGGAGTCGATCTTTGTCCGCTCCTCCAGCTGGCGCTGCATCACCTTCCAGTGCGTATCGATCTGACCGGGAACACCGCCGGCAGCGAGGAACTTGGCGTAGATGTCCTCACCCATGAGCGCGATGCACAGCTGCTCGTCAGGGTCGTAATCCTTGCCGTCCTTGAGCTACGGGTCAACGTTCTGG
>NW_006205562.1:3407-4026 GCF_000334495.1 Tupaia belangeri chinensis
TCGCCGAACACGATCGAGGCCTTACCGGCAGCGCCGGGGGTGACCGTCGGCGGGGTGTTCGACACCTTGGGTGATCCGGCAATCGTGGTCCAGCCCTTGCCCCCGACCCATTCGCCGTCCAGTCCGGGAATCAGGATGCCCGGGTTGCGCGGATCGGGGATCAGGAAGAACGGGTCAGGTTCGAGCGAGAACTCCAGCTCGTTGGCGTCGGCGTCTTCTGTGTCCATCTTGGCCGCGCCGATCTTGGTCAGCTTGCACAGCGGCACGGGTTCGACGGTGTACAGCTTGCCGCCAGCGCGAGACCGTGCACGCACCAAGAGCAGCTGTCGCTGAACGAAATCAGCTTCCAGCGGTGTGCCCACGAAATAGTCGCCTTGGCCCGGTTCTGCCACGAGCAGGTTGCCGTCCTCATCCTGCAGCGGAACGTTATTGCGAAGGGCCTTGACGACGGGGTTCAAGGTCTCGATCGGGGTGAACTTCACCGTCTTTTCGATCTTGGTGATGTCCTTCTCGATCGGGTAATTCGACTGCAAGATCTCCAGCGGGCTGACATCAATGTTCGGCTCACGCTCGGGGCCGCCAGTCTTGGTGTTGGCGCCGATGAAACGCCACCCCTGGT
>NW_006205562.1:4061-4265 GCF_000334495.1 Tupaia belangeri chinensis
GGCCGCGCGCCGCTTGCCATCCTTGGCCAGCGGGTTGAAGACATGCGGGCTGATATCAGTGGCCGCGCCGCGATAGTCGCGCGCTAATACGGCAACGAGCGGGCCTCGGATAGCGAAACGGCTATCGGTGTCGGTGAATCCGCCGCCGCTCCCGTGCGCGCCGGTTTCGGGTTGCGTGATGTGACGCCACTTCCCCGGGTGGTG
>NW_006205562.1:4365-4795 GCF_000334495.1 Tupaia belangeri chinensis
TGACGCGAAAGGCGTGGGCGGCCTTGTATTCGCGCAGCGTGGAGAGCTGTTGAAAGTCGATGTAGTCGACGTTGGCGACCGTGCCATCGGGCATGGGCACATCCACGATGTCTTTGCCGAGCAGCATGATCCGCCGATCGGTCTTGATGCCCTCACGCTGCGCCTCGGTGATCGTCTTGCCGAAGGTGTGGATCGACAGAACAGCGGTGCAGTAGAACAGATTCGCGTCGTAGGTGCCGTCAATCATGTTGACTTGGCGGAACGGCAGCGGATCGTCGGGCTTGCGTTCGATGTCGCAGGGGCCCAGCGGTGCCAGGTGGGCGAGCATCATCACGATCGCGTTGGGGGGCATCTGCTCATGCAGCGCTACGGTCATCAGTCGGGCCTGTTGATGACATCGGCGGCGGGGCGGCCGAACCCGACGGCCGTC
>NW_006205563.1:0-816 GCF_000334495.1 Tupaia belangeri chinensis
TCTGTACTTGAGATTTTCTTTTGTAGAATCAAATCCAATAACTGCAAGACAGCTGCCACCAAGTACTGGCTGATAATTAACTCTGCCTGCTGGAGCTGTTCTCTGAAACCATGCTCCCAGAACAGAAGTTCCCAAAAGCTTGCTTACATCAATCAATTGTTGAATTTTATCGATGATTAATAGATCCGCCCTTAATCAAAACCTGAATAAAATTTTTGATCTCAGTTGTTAAAACTTTATGAATTGATAATTAAAACACATAGCTCCTCTCCCATTTACTTGCATGTATCCCATTTTCAATAAAAAGGCACAGTGATTCCTAACAGTTGTCACTCCTCAGAGAGCTATCTTAGAGGAGTGTCCGACTTAGGATGTGCATGAAAAAGCACGAAGCCTTTGTCTTCCTTTCCTTCCAGTGCTGCCTCCATCGAGTCAACTCACTCCCACCAAGGCTGGTCCCCAGCATGTAGGCTCACACATTTACACATTTAAATCGAATTCCCTAGCAACACATATGGGGACCTCAGTTGGGTCTGTAAAATCATTTACAACATCAGTTTTGGTTCATGGGTTATATTCTAAGGCTAGTATTGCTCTGTTACAGGCTTTACATGAGAGGGTAGCCAAACTAGGGTGGTTAAAGTTACAACTGGTTACAACTGGAATCTGTTGTATTACCTTCTGTGGGGGTGATTATGGAGGTTAAAGAACAGAGTTAAGAATGTGGAAGATTATACAGAAGAGCATGAAGAGGTGCGTGAGTCGTAGTGGAAGAGTGGTTGGAATAGAACAACTCTCTGAAATTTTAATACCAAA
>NW_006205564.1:0-2911 GCF_000334495.1 Tupaia belangeri chinensis
GCAGCCCCTGGTCTGGGCTGGGTGGGGAGAGAGACCGGAGTGTCAGGGTGTGCAGGTCCGAGGTGAGAAAAGAGGTGACCTGGGCTTTGCTTTCAGTAGCTGCTTTGTCAGAAGGTGGATTTGTACATTCAGGTGTACAAAGGGACTCCAGAAGCTCCGAGTTTGGCATGTTCCAGTCCAAGCTGGGCACGGGGTCGGTTTCTTATATTTTGATCAGCGAGAAAGAAGAGGACATCCAGTCATAGCCAAATTATAGGAGTCGTTATTACCAGCAACTGTGGGAGCTCTCATGTCTTTCAAAGACCCCACAGCCCCTAGTGTAGGGAGAAGAGTGCTTATTGAAGGGAAAAAAGAAAAAAACACTTTTGGGCTGATGTGGTGGGAACAGTAACCATAGAGGAGGGGGCCGAGAAGAAAGGGAGAGGGGATTCCAATGGAAAATAGTCACAGAAGCCAGGTCATGGAATTTAAGAATTACTAAGGGCACTTTCCAGTACTTTGCCTAAACATGATGGGATCTGAATGGTCTTCATGGTTCCAGGCAAGGAGTTCATTGCTAAGGAATTTCAGGTAGGGAGTTTGGGATTATTTAGAAAGACTATAGGAATGTTAATTCCTTTGTTTACTCTAGGCAAAAAAGAGGAAGCAAGTTTCCAATAGAGAGTTCAAAATGCAGGCTCTTCTTCAGCTTGAGGAGCCAGGGGGTCTTACAACCAGGAGTTCAGCTTCCAGCTCTGCTACAGGAGATAAGAGAGAGTAAGATCTCTGGTTAGGTAGATAGGGTGAGGCATTCACAGAATGGAGGGTAGGAGACAAATGGAGTCAGGATAGCCAAGCTTTTCATAAAAAATTATTCACTACTCTCAGTAGAAATAAATTATTAGCTCTCACTACTGATTTGCACAGAAAGCTGCTTGCAGCCTGCTAGAGATGATGATAGCTAAAGTAGCACATCATTGCAACATTCCAAACAATAAGTGTAGTCTCTCTTGGTCTGGAGAGCAGTAGAGGGGAGGCCTTGAACAATATACTCTTCTCCAGTGTTTTAAAAAAAAGTATGAGTTTTTGACTGAGCCAGAAGTAGGTAGATTGCCTATAGTCTTGAGCACATTGTCCAACTCAAGGACAATGATTAGTTTAAGACCTTGGCAGCACAAAACACCTGTGCTGGCATCGCTTAAAAGAAAGTGGTCTTTTTTTGTTGTTTTTTCCATCTCCTAAGACAAAACTAAATGTTTTTAAAACATTTTTTTAAAATTTTACCCTTGTCAGAACCCATATAACTGGGCCATTCTGATACCCTGGGGGCAACCCATTCACTTAGCTGGAAGCTTTGATTCCTTTCTAGTAAACTTTGCTTACTATCCTCTCCATTTGTTTACATTTCTAATTCTTCTTGAGCATCAGAAAAGAACTTGCTCAGGTATTGTGTCTGAACACCTAGCACTTGTATCACGGATGCTACTCTGTATCTCATTAAGTTTACCCATCTGTAATACAAACCTATTTTCAGTACTAGTGAAATGCCCTCCATTTTCCAGAGAAATAACTGTGGAGTCTTTGCAGATAATGTTCCTATGGAAGCTGTGTTTGTGGAGTGTCTTAGGGTCTTAAAGTGAGTGAAGCCTCTGGTCCCCTCCTGCATTTGTTTGGCTTGCCTAGCACTCCTGGGTAAGTAAAATTTTTTTTTAAGTTTTTTGCTATGGGGCACAAGTGCTTGCCCTAGAGATACAGAGATAGGTGCAGTAGATGGATAGTAAGGAGAAATCACCCCCAATGGGATGACTATGCCAAAGTCCCTTCTTCTCCATTTTCCTTTTGGGATTTTGGGAAATCATGGATATACCACTGATGTAATTTTCAATCCACTCGGTTTGGGAATCAAAGTACAAAGTTGGCCATGTGGATCTAGCTGCCTTTCCATAATGCCACTGGCTGGCCCCCTTCTGGGTAAATTTAAAGAATTTTAGGGGCCATGATGTGATGTAGTGGTTAAAGTTTTGGACTCCCACTTGGTTGAAGGAAAAAGCAACCTTTCCTGAAGTCCAAGACCCAGCAGCTTGAAAATCACGCTGGGTACATATGCCTTTGTGTCCAAAATTCCATTAGGAGAATGGAGGAGAAAGGATTATGATGTGGCCATTGCCCCTATGGGGTGACTTCTCTTTCCCCTTCCTTCTTTGTATCACTCTCAAGCAAGTACACTCACCCTATGGTTAAAACCTGAAGAAAAAAAAAAAACAATTTTATACAAATTCAAATTCAGAATCTAGTGACTGTGGTTTTTGTTAGGGAGCTTGGAGTACTGGTGAATGGTACCATTTTCTTTTACAGCAGAGTTTGCAAAAGCGTCTGGGAAAGGGAAAAAATTAGTTTTTCCATAGCTCAAGTAATCATTGATCTTACTTTCTAGAGTGAACAAAATGTGAATAATACAACCCTCTCCTGAAGCACTGGATATTGTTCAGAGGTTTGGATTGTCTTTCAGAAGGGATAGGTAGTTTTGTTAAGACCATAGTGATGTTACTTATTGGAGAAATCTTCAAGTGTGGTCTGAAGAATTGTAACCTGTCATCCTGAGAGTGTCTGTATACAATGTGATAAACACTCCATTCTTTCAATCTGTCATCATTGTTTCCTGTGTCTGAGCTCACCTAAACCTGATCTGTCACCAAATTTGGCAACTACAGAAAGGCTGGTGCACTCCGTATCTTGATAGGCTTTCCTAGTAGTTCAGAAAAGGTTTGCCAAAGTATTTCTGCCTTATAAGAAAAATGAAAATAAGTTGGATTTTTCATGTGACTTTCCAGAGTCTGGTTTTCTGTAGATGCTAGGCATTCTGTTTTGGCTAGTATTACCAGTTTTTACCACATTTCAATCAAGTGAAACCTTTGTTCACTTTCAACTTTTT
>NW_006205564.1:3040-4149 GCF_000334495.1 Tupaia belangeri chinensis
GAAAATTCCCCCTACATCTCCCAACCTTAGGGAATGACCAATTCTGCAACCCCTTCTGGGATTTTCACTCAGATGCCTAAAATGATTTTTATGCAACTGGGTCTGGGACTTCATAAACTACATAATCAGCCATGTGGGATCCAGTATTTTAACCACCATGCCTCCCACTGACCCATAAGAGCCTATCTTATTTTATGTAAAACAGGAAAATTAGACTTTATGGCACTTATATGTCAAACACATTTTTAAAATGTAAATGTAACAGAGTACTCTTATATAAGTAAAAATTCCTTCTTATGTTTTATTAATTAAAAATGTTTTTGTGTGTGTAGTGGTTTTTGCCTTAGTGTGTATGCCCGAGAGAGAGGTAGAGACAGTGAGAGGGAAATAAATCACTCTCTAGGGGGGATGACCACACCACAATCCCTTCTTCTCTTTGCTCCTGAGCTCTTGGGCATGCATGCACATGTGCACAGTGTGAGTTTTAGGCCACAGTGTCTAGTGGTTTAAGATTGTCAGTCATGCAAAATTTCAATGATGTAACCTCTAGGCTATCTGCTGGTCTTTTGTTTTTGTTTTTAATCTTAAAACTTTATAAACTAATGTACACATAATTGCTTTGTTGGTTTTCAACAGTCCTACACATGGCTGTGAAGTTCTATTGATTCTATATGACATGTATTTGAGACTTTCTTCCTCACGTGATATTGTTAAAAGCATTGCTGGGGGCTTAAATGCATTGTTTAGCATTTTCTGTGTAAGGAACCAGCTAAGTATTCTAAAAACCAGACAATTTATTTGCTCAAAGGTCCTTGGATCTACATTTTGCAGTGAGTTCAGCTCAGCAGTTTCTATTCTGGTTACCTGGATGGCAAGTGAGGCTTTAGCCATATGGTGCCTTGAAGGAGTCTGATTGGTTCCAGATGACTTCATGTTCACATCTAGTGGCTTGTGTTGACACTTGGTGAAGCCATGTCTCTACCAATTTAACATCAAGGTTTTTCAATTTTGACTGCCAAGAATTTAAGCACTGGGGTCAGCAGGTGGTGTGGTGGTTAAGGCACTGGACTTCCACATGGCCAACTGTGGTTTGAGTCCTGGACCTGGCG
>NW_006205565.1:0-930 GCF_000334495.1 Tupaia belangeri chinensis
GCGAAAACCTCTCAAAAAAAAATAAAACAAAATAAAACAAAAAAATCTGGGACCAGCAGATGACCAACAAAATGGTTATGTTGCTGGACTCCCAGGTAGTTGACCATGGATGGAGCCTTGGACCCAGCAGCTTAAAACTCATGCTGGGCACGTGTGCGTGCGTGCCCAAAAATCCTGAGAGGAGAATAGAAGAGAAGGGACTGCAGTGTGGCCATCCCCCTTGGTGGTGGTGAGGGGTGATTACTTGTCTTCTGTCTTTCTGCCACTCTCTCTCTGTCTCTCCAATGAGTGTACATGCCTTATAGCAAAAACCACAAAAAAAAAAAAACTTGATATGCTCACAACAGAATTCTTGATTCTCAGAGTTGGCCCTCAGCATAATATAAAACAGCAAAGCAAAACAAAACAAGATAAACTCTCCTCCCTCAGGCTCTCTGCTCCTCAGAGGTTGCCCAAGGCCAGTCCAGCTGCTGTGGTATAGGGGTAACAAGTGCTCTGCAAGGCTGGGCGCCAAATAGCCAACCACAGGCTTGGAAGCCTCGGCTGACCTGAAAACATGCCAGGCACATGTGTATGTGTCCAGGATCTTGAGAAGTCAGAGGGCTGGCGACGAGGGATCATGGATTATGAGACCTGCTGAGGATGCATCTTCTCTCTCTCTCCCCCCTCATGTGTACATGCACTCTATCATGGGAGAAAAGAAAATAAATAAATAAAAACAAAATCAAGATGACCAGGGCCAAAATTCAGGAATCATTATTCTTAATTCCTTCCTGTTCTTGCTCCCTAAATTTCACTCATCATCAAATGTTTACAATTAAACCACCAAGACATATCCTCTTAGTGCATGTACAAGAGCTTTACTGACACATGTATAATTCACATTTCAAACCATTCATCTATTTAAAGTATATAATTCAATGGTATATA
>NW_006205566.1:0-913 GCF_000334495.1 Tupaia belangeri chinensis
GCCAATTTCGTATCTTCATTTGAGAAATGTCAAGTTAATTAGTTTCTTTTTAAAAATATATTTTATTGTATTGTAATTTCTTTTATTCATTCATCACTATGCATCACTTAGCTTGTAAAGTGAATTTTCCAACAGAAATACACTTCACACCAGTCCAGTTGGGGATACTATACATGTTATAATCAACAGATAATAATCCATAAATGTGGCCCATAAATGTCTTGCCTCTCTATTTTCCTCCTTAATGTCTTTCCTTAGACTCTTGGTATGCAGTTTCATAATAGTTTTGTTAGAGAATAGAAAGAATATAATTTAAAATTTTCTATCTATGCAATAATTTATACTATTATACTGGTTGTCAAAGGTGTTTAATACTCTCCTTCTTCTCACATAGAATTTGCTTCTAGTAAGTATTCACTCAATGTCTGGCATAAAATGGAGAGCTCCAGTCAGTGCTCAGGGGGTCTAAGAGTGCGGTCCATGTTGTTTCTGGGCTGGGACTTTAGGAACAGAGAGGGCAAGTGAATGGAGGAAGAGCACAGTAGTGACGTGTGATTACATGACTTCCTGTTTCCTATTTTCCATGTCTGCACCCTGCTGACTCCTCTATGTGGCCATGTCCATGTGAGACAAGACTGGGAGGGTGGCATAACTGTGCTTGTTCATCTACTTTTCATGAAGTCAAATCTTTTTTTTTATCATGTGGTACCCTCTAGCCCTGCTGTTAGGCTGCACACGTGTGGGCAGATTTCCTAAGAATTCTAGTTCCCTGTGTAGGTTGAACTGTCTGGAAGAGCCAGGAGAGAGAATGCCCGAAGGACTGGCTCACTGGCAGGATGCCCAGGCAGGAGACAGAGTTGGTCAGGGGAGGAGGCACTTCCTCCACACCTGAGGGAGAGCAGCTTTATCCCCT
>NW_006205566.1:1060-1483 GCF_000334495.1 Tupaia belangeri chinensis
GTCCCCTCCCTGCCCGAAGGAGGAGAGGAGGCTGTTGAGGAGGGAGGCACACAGGTTGGGCAGGAAGACAATGTGCCCTGTTGACCTTGGTCCAGGGAGAGGGGATCATGGACAAAACTCTAGGAAGGAGTGAAATGCAGCCCTGCTTCTCTCAGCACCTCTGGGAAGGCTTAACATCTGGTGGGGAGAGGGGGAGGGCAGGGAGGGCAGGTAAAGTGATTCCTGCTTTCTCCTTTCCCTGGAGCTCTCTCTGCTTCCTCCCAGCCTAGACAGCCCAGACTGCAGGAGACAGAGGATCCCTAAGGCTTTCCCCACCCCTCTCCTTCCTCCCTCACTGTGTGTGTCAGGCTTTCATCTTTGGAGAGGGCAGGGGGGACTTAAGGGGGGGGGGGCTCAGGGCTGCTCTGCACACCCTGCCTGCGG
>NW_006205566.1:1609-3581 GCF_000334495.1 Tupaia belangeri chinensis
ACCACAGTGCTCTGCTCACATCACGTGGAGTACACTGAGGGGCAAAGCCTGGGTGCTGACCTGGGCCAGGTAACTCAGGTGGCTCTTCATGGTCATTCCCAACGCTGTCCTGGGAGTGTCCCTGGGGAGACCAGAGGGGGGAGTATGATTACTGTACTACATGGGATTATGGGTGAGTTATTTCTTTTCCAATTGACATTTTCTGTTGTTATAATGACGTACAATTAGAAACAAATGGGAGAAGGAAAAGTATTGACTTGGGCTCTCAATTCAAAGAAGAAAACAAACGAAACAGGTTTATATATACTGTTCGTTCTTTTATTTCCTCTTTTTTTAGAGGTTTTTGTCTTAGGGCACATGTGCTCACTGGAGAGAGAGAGACAGAGATTGAAGCAGTGGAGAAAAAGTGAGGAATCACCCCCTAGGGGAGATGGCCATGCCCCAATCCCTTCTCCTCCAGTCTCCTCCTGGGATCTTGGTTAAGCATATGCAAGCAGACACGCCCAGCATGAGTTTCAAACCTCAGGATCCAGGACTCAAACTGCAATTGACCATGTGGGAGTTCAGTGACGTAACCACTATGCCACCTGCTAGTCCCTGTACTGGTCATTCTTAATGGCAGGGCCAGCAGGCTAGGCAAAGGTTTCTGCCTCTCCTTCCTCTGTCAAGTGAACTCTCGTCCTCAGTGACCCATCCTCATTTCTTCCAGAGGCCATGAGAGCTGGTCTGGAGCCACGTCCAGGGACATCTCAGAGCAGGTGAGCATGAAGAGGAAGCATGAGGAGAGTCCGAGGGAGGGTCTGTGGTGGTGGCTAGAGAGGGAGCTCACACCTGGTGGTATAAACAGAGCAGGTGCCTTTCCTCCCACTGCCTAGAGTGGACAGGAAACCCTTCAGCACCTCCTCCCCACCCCAAGGCAAGTTCCTGAGACCTGGATTCTCATAGGCCCAGGAAAGGGCAGCTTCCCTGAGGCCCCAAGGACCCCTGGGAGTCATCTCAGAGTCTAGGGGAAAGCATGGTACAATAGACCGTGCACAGCAAGGGGCATTTCTCCTGTGGATTTTTATTTTATTTTATTTTATTTATTATTTTTCTGTGAGCTTGGAGAATTGAAAGGTGGCCATATCCCTGAAACTCGTATATATGAACAGGTACCTTCTCCACTATTTTCCATCAAGATGATGTTAGAATCCATCCTGGGAGAAGAACAAAGATGGGGGGGGTGTAATCAGGTCTAGGGACGTTTCTAAGGATAACGAATGTGACTAAGATCGAGCTAAAGGAAAGAGAGGAGCTACCTGGGAGCTTTATGGACACCATGACTGTGTTGAACTGATGACACCATGTGTATAAGGGAAAGTGAACTAAAGTATTTTAAGCAACTTCTATGGGTAACATTCTTTCCTACACAATTTCACATCATTCTGTCTATAAGGCATGACTATTGATGAGAAAACTGACGTTACAAAGCCCAATGAATCTGTTCCGGTCCTACAGCCTGTAGACTGTTTAACCAGGATCCAGCTCAGATCTGGCTGCTGTTTGGTTTGGCATTTGGTTTGGTGTCTGTGCAGTCCCCACTCCATCATGCCCCCTCTCAACACTGGAGCCCAGTGCCCAGTAGACAGGGGATAGGCCAGGATCCACAGCACAAGCACCATCAGACCTGGGGCAATCGGAAGTCCAGGGAGAAGGTGGTCCCTGTCTGTGTTCTGTTCACTGCTCACGTCCTCCCAGAGGGACCAGGATGGCCACTGGCACTGTCAGGGGACAAGTGCTTCAGAGAGGATGTTAAGGACAGGGATGAGAGATGTCATCATCTGAGGATGGGATCAGGTGCCAGGCCAGAGCATAGTACCCACACCCCAGGGAGCCGGGAATGTGCAATGGGACAGCAACCCCGGGTGGGGCCATGACCAGGAGGTTGCTCAGGACAGTGCAGAGGCAGGTGGTCACCTGCTGGCCTGCAGAG
>NW_006205566.1:7926-8645 GCF_000334495.1 Tupaia belangeri chinensis
GAGCTGCTCAGTGGTCCCCCCCCGGGGCAGGCTGCAGGCAGTGGTCACCTCAGTGTGACCCCGTGACTCGAGGACAGCTGACCACAGCCCCACTAACAGGTGTGTGCCCTCCCTCCCCCCAACCTCCCCACTCCTGCCCCTGATGGCCTCCTGCTCTGTTCTTCCTGAGGAAACAACACCCAGTGAGGAAGGTCTCACCACAGACACTCACAGCAGCCGGAGATCGTCAGGGTCCGAGGGAGAAAGGCCCTGAACAGTCATTCTAAATTTATAGACGAGAGTAAATAAAATGTAAAGACCACTGAGCTTGGTCAGTGGCAGAACCTGGATGCGAACTGAGGGCTCTTGACTCTGAGTCCAGGGCACCTTCCATTGTGCCACAAGGAAGGGGCGAGGGTGAAGGAGGACCTAGGAGGAGGCCTGAGGCCCGTCTCCTGCTGCTTTTCCTCTCAGAAACTTAAATTGAGTCAAACATTCAGGTGATCAAAAACCCTGAGCCTGTCTCAGATGGGTCCATTCTTGCCCTGAGTAAGTTAAGGTATTCGACCTTAGGCTTTAAGTCAAAGACAGAAGTAACACTGCTTTAGGAAGGAACTAGATATCAGAGGGTTTGCTGGGTTTTTCTACAAAGAGTTTAAAACACCTCATAGGTTTTAAATGTAGAAGAAAAAAGAAAATCAAGTCTAGATATAATTTTTTGTTTGTTTGTTTGTTTGTTT
>NW_006205567.1:0-608 GCF_000334495.1 Tupaia belangeri chinensis
AGAACACAGAAAGAGGGGAGAAAGTTCTAAACTTAGAGGAGGACTGACGGGACTGGGGCTCATTCTAGATTAGCCTCCAAGAGCCCATGGTTACAACGAAAGTTGGGGGGGCACCCTTGTTGACTTCCTGATTGATACTGGTGCAGCTTATTCTGTTTTAACCAAACCCATGAGACCCCTTGGGAAAAGAAAAACTACTGTTCTGGGTGCTACAGGGAAGACCATCTCCTGTCCCCGGACATCACAAAGGACAGTGGACTTAGGAAAGTATACTGTGACACATTCGTTCCTAGTCATCCCTGATTGCCCATGTCCCCTTATTGGCAGAGATATCCTATGAAAACTCAAAGCCACCATGTCATTTGATGAGGGATAGGCCACTTTTGAACCAATTGCCAAGACCCAGAGATGCAGCCTTACCCTAGAATCTTGGTTACCTGCCCTCTCTCCAAAGAATACCATTTGCAGGAAGGCAAGGAGCAAGGATAGGGAGAAAAAGACTCCTATTTGGCAGAACTGCAGTCCTGCTTTCCCTAGGTCTGGGTGGAAGGTAACCCCCCCAGAACCGGTGACACACTGCCCACAGGTGGTGGTTCAGTTACTTCCAA
>NW_006205567.1:1425-1688 GCF_000334495.1 Tupaia belangeri chinensis
GCCTTTCGAGGAGCTAAAACTAGCCTTGGTGTCAGCATCAGCACTGGCTCTCTCTGACATCACTAAACCTTTTCATCTCTATTGATGAACAAAAGGGCACAGCCAAAAGAGCTCTAGTCCAAATCTTCAGACCTTGGAAGTGGCCAGTAGCTTATTTATCAAAAAGTTTTGACCTGTTCTCAGCAGGATGGCCCATCTGCCTCCGGGCAGTATCTGCAACAGTCCTGCTAGTAAGAGAAGCTGACAAATTGACCTTAGGTCAG
>NW_006205568.1:0-866 GCF_000334495.1 Tupaia belangeri chinensis
GAAGATGATGGGAGAAGGAGAGTCTGAGGAATGACACTAAGGAGAAAAACGAAGAGGCAAGACATTTACCGGGCATAGAAATGGGTTATTACTTGTAGATGATAACATGTAGGTACCCCTAATTGGACTGGTGAGAAATATATTCATGTAGGAACATTTACTTTACAAGTTAAGTGATGTATACAGATTGAATGTGTAAAAGAAACTAAAATAATACCAAAAAAGTCCTAGGCTCCCACAAGACTTATTGCAGTTTGGGTCTTAGACATAGTAACTTGCTTTCTCACTTTCCCTTTCTAAATACCTCTGGTGAGTGTGCATGAATTACAGCAAATTTTAATAATAATAATGATAGAATTAAATGAATAGTTCTTAGAAAAATAGAATTAGAAGGACCAGCAGTTAGCGTAATGGCTATGTCGATGGACTCCCATGTAGTCGACCACGGTTTGTGTCGCTGACTTGGTGGCTTAAAACTCACGCTAGGCATGTGTGTGTGAAGTGTGTGCCCAAGATCCCAAGAGGAGAATGGAGGAGAAGGGATTGCGGTGTGGCCATCCCCCCTGGGGGGTGATTTCTCACTTTCTGTCTCTCTCTCTCTCTGTCTGTCTGGCAAGCGCATGCGCCCTTTAGCAAAAACATCTCCAAAAAAAGAAAAAAAGAATTAGAGTGATAACTAATAACATTTTTTTTCTTGTATTACCTATTTCTATTCCAAGAGTCAGCAGATACTCCAGATTTTTTTCTCAAGAATAGGTTTGGCAACAACATAAATGTGTTTATTTTCTTCTGAGTCCCAAATCCTTTCTTTCTATATTCATTTAAAAAAAATTTTTATATACATTCGATCATATTGTTTAGCTTAC
>NW_006205569.1:0-408 GCF_000334495.1 Tupaia belangeri chinensis
GCACACTATAAATGTAGAGAATGTGAAAAAGGTTTTTTTAAAATCATTTTTATAATAGATTTTAAACACAAAGTGGAAGGTTTCTATTCATATAAAGAAAGTGGAATCCTTATTGCAGAATTAAAATCTACCTTTTCATCAGTGAATGCACACAAGGGAAACACCCTATAAATATAATAAACATCAAAAATCTTTTTTCCAGAGGTCAAAAATGATAAGCAGAGAGAGTACAGAGAAGTAAATCCTTAAAATGTGTATAAATTACCAAAGCTTTCAACTGTTGTTATACATGAGACAACTCTTACTGGAGAGAAAATTTGTAGATAGAACAATATATGAATTTATAGTGTCTGAACACAGCCCTTTCTGACCGTCTGAATACTTATACAGGAGAGAAGCCCTATGAGT
>NW_006205569.1:606-1746 GCF_000334495.1 Tupaia belangeri chinensis
GGAAAATTCAAACAAGAAAGAAAACCTATGATTGTGAACAATGTAGGAAAATGTTCTCCTGGAAGTCAGTTCTCACTAGGCATCAGAGAATCCACACAGGGGAAACACCCTATGAATGTGAACATTGTGGGAAAACATTCTACAGCAAGCAGAACCTAACTGTACATAAGAGAATTCACACAGGAGAGAAGCCCTACAGATGTGAACAATGTAGGAAAATGTTCTCCCGGAAGTCAGTTCTCATTAGGCATCAGCTAATCCACACAGGAGAAAAACCCTATGAGTGTAAACAATGTAGGAAAATGTTCTCCCAAAAGTCACATCTCATTGTGCATCTGAGAACTCACACAGGAGAAAAACCCTATGAATGTGAACAATGTGGGAAAACATTCTCTAGCAAGGGGTACCTAAAAGTACATAAGAGAACTCACACAGGAGAGAAGCCCTATGAATGTGAACTATGTAGAAAAATGTTCTTCCGGAAGTCACATCTCAATGAGCACCAGAGAGTTCACACAGGAGAAAAACCCTATGAATGTGTACAATGTGGGAAAACATTCTACAACAAGTGGGACCTAACTCTACATAAGAGAACTCACACAGGACAGAAGCCCTATGAATGTGAACAATGTAGGAAAAGGTTCTCCTGCAAGTCAGTTCTCACTATGCATTGGAGAACACACACAGGAGAAAAAACCTATGAATGTGTATAAACAATGTAAGAAAATGTTTTCCTGGAAGTCATGTCTCACTGACCATCAGAGAATTCACTCAGGAGAAAAACCTTATGAATGTGAACAATGTGGGAAAACATTTTACAGCAAGTGGGACCTAACTCTACATAAGAGAACTCACCCAGGACAGAAGCCCTATGAATGTGAACAATGTAGGAAAATGTTCTCCCAGAAGTCACAGCATCACTGTTCATAGTAGAACACGTACAGGAGAGAAACCCTATGAATGTGAACAATGTAGGAAAATGTTCTCCCAGAAGTCACAGCATCACTGTTCATAGTAGAACACGTACAGGAGAGAAACCCTATGAATGTGAACAATGTAGGAAAATGTTCTCCCAGAAGTCACAGCATCACTGTTCATAGTAGAACACGTACAGGAGAGAAACCCTATGAATGTGAACAA
>NW_006205570.1:0-306 GCF_000334495.1 Tupaia belangeri chinensis
CCATTCTCCTCTCAGGATCTTGAGCACGCACGCACATGCGCCCGGCGTGAGTTTTAAGCCACCAGGTCCGGGACACAAACCACAGTCGGCTTCATGGGAGTCCAGCGACATAGCCATTACGCTAACTGCTGGTTCTCTATATTCAATGCAATTCTGATCAAACTACCAGAGATAGTCCTCACAGAGATAGAAAAGTCATCATAAAATTTGTCTGGAATCATAAAAGACCTGATATTACCAAAGCAATACTGTGCAAAATCTCTTTTTCTGGCCCAACACCTAGTGAAGAGAGAAAGGCTGGTCTCT
>NW_006205570.1:320-601 GCF_000334495.1 Tupaia belangeri chinensis
TTTTTGGAATTTTTTTTTTTTATTATTTGTTTTTTTTTTTTTTAAAAAATCTGTAACTACTATCTCTTGTCTCTGATCTCTCCTTTCTCTTGCTAATTTCAGAATCCACGTGCATCTGAGGTGGACCCAGTGAAGCACTGTGCAGTTTTCATTTTTTTGCCATTATTTAAGAAAATTTTTTTCCCTTTTCATTGTTTATTTTTGTGTGTTTCTTTTTTCTTTTTTTTTTTTTCTTTTTCACTTTTTTTCCTTTTCTTTTACTTGGCTCTTTAACCTTGCTT
>NW_006205571.1:0-1641 GCF_000334495.1 Tupaia belangeri chinensis
TTTCCAATTTTGCCGCAGAATGATCCAGCAAATGAGCATCAAAAAAACTGAGCCCAGAGTTTACTGAAGGAAAAATCTTCTGGGTATTGGGAAGGGTTCACTGTCTTGAGAAATTGTTAAAGCCAGGAATTTTCCTTTTCTGGTTTGAAAATAACAGGCTTCCATGAAAAAAGTATGGCATCTTCTTAAAATTAGTGAAAATACGATTCCACTCTGGGGAGTAGAGATTTCTCATGATCCATACCTTTCCCAAAATTAAATAGAATTCTTTTACCCATCCCAGCTTCCAGACATTCCCTTCATCACCATGTACTATATACACATTTGCAGATGAAACTCTGATCCTCGTCGTAAGAGTTAAGTCACGTGCAAAAGACACCTTTTGTGGAAGGGAGCTTTTCTGCAAAGGCCACACAGATATCCTTTTCTATCATCTTTGCCTTTACATCCTGGAGGAACTGTTCCCCTTGGATATCATCAGATACATAGAGTGCGCCACCCATGTCCAGCCAAAATGCAGCAACAACCAGATGATTCCATGAGCCAGAGAGCTGTCCTTGGTGTCCATCTGATAAACTTATGGAAATTGGTCTTTATCACTTAGGATGGGATCAAAAGGACCATACGTGACTTGAATAAGAAAAGAAATAGCCTAATTCTGGCTTTAGTGCAGTTTTGGATTGTCCCACTTAAATGGGGAGGAGTAATACTTGAACTGATAAGACCATAGATGGGGTATTGAGTGAAGAGAATGCATGCTGTGGAAATGACAATATTCTGTCATTATGAGCATCAGAAGACTGTTTTACAGTCCCATTTCTTTTGATATAGGACATGAGACTAATCCAAATAACAGTATCACTCCCAGACCAGAACATATGAGAAAAAGTATAAGGCTCAGTAGTTGTTTCAATATTTACAATGAGAACTGAGGGATGCATATATTTATAAATGGCATAAGATATTGGTGATTCTGCCATCCTGAGGCCATGTGACATGTGGATCAGAGACTTCCTTTCCTAGAAACCAAGAATTAAAATATCAACTCTGAAATAAAATAAATGTTGTAATTTTTTTTTATTTTGTGTTTTATCATCATAGCATAACCTATATATTTTTAAAACATGAACACTTTGCCTGTCTAATATTTTAAATATATTTTTTAGAACAGGATTATCATAAGCTAAGTCTGTGTTTTCAAGTAATATCTCCTGAAACTTTCATTAGACGGTTTCCCTGGAAGAATCTCTGAGGTGGAGAGCTGTTATGTGGAGAGTAACTGGAAGTGCTTTGACGACATCCACCTGCATGGATGTGAGGAAGGGTAGAGGGAGCTGACCAATGGAACAGAATAGAGTCCCCAGAAATGAATGCTCAAACATACAACCAACTGATTTTCAACAAGGGGTATCAGTCAATTCAGTAGGAAAAGGAAAACCTCTTCAGTAAATGATGCTGGCAAAACTGGATCTCCACTTGTAGAAAGATGAATCTGAATCCCTACCTCTCACCTCTAGAAAAATAAAGTCAAGGTGGATCGAAGATCTAAATCTAAGATCTCAAACTATAAAACTACTCCTGGAAAACACCAGGGAAAATCTGGGAGACATTAGGGAAGGGAAAGACTTTTTTTTTTTTTTT
>NW_006205571.1:1855-2112 GCF_000334495.1 Tupaia belangeri chinensis
GGCCAGTGACATAGCCATTACACTAACTGCTGGTCCTAGGAAAGACTTCTTAAATAAGACTCCCAACCCACAGTCAATAATCCCCAAAATAGACAAGTGGGATTACATCAGACTAAGAAGTTTCTGCATGGCAAAAGACACAGTGATTAGTGTAAATAGACAGACCTCAGAATGGGAAAATATTTTTGTAAACTATGAATCATATAAGGGACTCATAACCAGGATCCACAAGGAACTCAAGCAACTGTTCCAGAAAA
>NW_006205572.1:0-3445 GCF_000334495.1 Tupaia belangeri chinensis
AGAAAGAAATAAACACTTTTTCTTCAGATAATGAATAGAGTCCTCAGACCTCATTTCTAAATCTTTGATTAACGGACTAGATACAATCTGCTTCACAAATGTTTTTGATGTCATCCTGGTCCTTGACATGTATTACTTTCATTGTGACTAATCTGCTCATTTCATAAGGCCCTGACATTCATACTGGTATTTATTGAGAGCATTTATTAGAAGAGGTAGTGTTTGAAATGCAAATAAACAACACAGATATAAGAATTTGAAAGAAGATGGATAATTAATATGTTGATCCACTGTGGCTACCCTGAATATCCATAGTGATGTGAAGGCTTGAGCAGTGATGGGAGTCAATAGAGACTTCAAAGACCTTTAGGAGACCACATATGCCAAAGGAGGGACAGTATTTAGAGATGTACAAGAAACTGTATTAGTATCCCTTTCAGTTGTAGACAGGTTTCGTAGTCAGTCTTCATTCACTCAAGGAAAAAAATGCTATTTTCTTTTTCTGGTTAACCTATTGTTTTTGTTTTTGGATTTCTTGCCTTGTAATAAATTCTGTTCTGGGGTTTTCTAATTTGTCAAGACATTCCTTTTTGTACAAGACCATCAAAGAACAAAAAAAGTATTCACTATAATCATTCCACCTGTTACAAAATACGCATGGAATATAACCAATTTTGATGTCCATGTAGATCTTTATTTGATATTATTTTTTATTGTTTTGCTATAGTATGTGTGCACTCATCAGAGAACAACAGAGACACAGAGAGTTGGTAAACAAAATTACAACACCTCTCCCTGGGGGAATGGCCATGCAGCAACCCCTTCACCATTCTCCTTTCAAGATTTTGAGCAATCACACACATGACAAGTGTCTGTGATGGATGTTGTCCTAAATATTCTGGGATGTTAAGGCTTCTTGACTTCAACCCATTAAGTACCAGTGGCACCTCCCCAGTTGTCACAACCAGAAACTTCTACATATATTATCTAGCGTTCCCTGGAGGTGCAGGTATACTGGTTGATAACCACCGACACAAAGCATGAGACCTGGAAACACCTCTATGGAGTCTGAATCAAAGCCAAACCTTACTTGGTTCATACCTTGGGCAAATCACTTAACCCTTCTGAGCCCCATTTTGTAGAATAAATCCTTAGTAATATGATCTCATGGACTGTTCATGTGTAAAAATTAAATGACACAATCCATGTAATATTCAGATCTCAGCTGGTAGTACACAAAGATATAAATACAATACACTTCTAATAATTACCAAATGTTTCATAAAGGAAGGTGCAAATTATAGCTTTTTAAAATTTTTTTTATGAATTTTTATTTTTATTAAGCAAAACTTACAGAACCTCTTTTTTGTTTGTTTGTTTTTAAAAATATACTTACTTGTTTTTGTCTATTAAAATTTTCTTCCTGTGACCAGCAGATGGCCTAATATCTGCATTTCTAGACTCTTGTGTAGTTGACCATAGTTCAAGTCCCAGACCTGGTAGCTTAGAACTCATGCCAGGTATGTGTGCATGTGTGCCCAAAATCTCAAGAGAAGAATGGAGGAAAAGGGATTTCAGCATGGTCAATCCCTGTGGGGGATGATTTCTCACTTTCTGTCTCTCTGTCTCTCTGGTGATGTCATGGGCCTTATAATGATAATCTCTCTAAAAACGAACAAACAAAAAGTTTTTTCCCCTTGCCCCTCCCACCTACTCTCTACCGCCCACTCCCTGCCCTTAAAGAAGTCTCTGGTATCTACAGTTATCTTCCCTGCTAATCATATCTTCAGAATCATTGTTTGCTGCAAAGTGATGACTATTAAGGACTTAAAGATAACAACAAAAGGAAAGATCCAAATTTATGACTGTTTTTAACTTGTGTTATAAGTTGAAATTTAATTTAATTTTTAATTTTCAGTTTTAGGAGGCAAAAATTACAGACATTTTTTTGCACACAAAGAAATTTACATTTTTTTGTTAGATGTTTCTTCCCTTTGTCCCTTCCACTCATGCTCTCCCATCTACCTTCTACCATTCATTCTCCTTCCTTACAGACTCTGATATGTACACTCATTCTCTCTACTATTTTATCTTTGTATCTTTTCATTTCTGACATAGAGTGCAAACGTTCAGTACATATGGAGTGGGGATACACAGTGTGTGTCTTTCAAAGTCTGGTTTGCTTCACTTAACATAGTCCTCAATATTAACCCACTTTGAAAATGAACTGAATAGAAGACTGTTCAAGGAGACTTATGAATGGCCAAAAGGCATATAAAAAAAGTTCAGTCTCTTGTAATAAGGGAAATGCAAAATAAACCCACAATGAGATGCCATTTAACCCCAGTTAGGATGGTTAGGATAAAAAAAGAGAAAGAATGACTATTGCTTGTGAAGTTGTAGTGAAAAGGAAACCTTCTTACTGTGTTGGTCGGAAGGTAAATTAATACAACCACTGTGGAAAACAATGAAAGAAAAATAAAAACACCTGCAAGTAGAACTACCATATGACCAAGTTTGAAATTCCAATGTGTTTCATCAAAAGCATCTGAAACTAAGGATTCTAGTAGCTGTCCAAGGTTTCAAGCATAGCATAGTTCCCTCCCTTGATGAGTAAAGAACAGCAATTTTCTAGAGATATCAAGTACTATGTCTTCACTTTGCAGTTCCAAGGGACCTAGTCAGATACCTCAGACTTTAGAGACTATTTTAACTTGGGATTAGGCAAAAGAGCTAATGAGGCTATACCTCTGAAAGAAAGTGAGTTCAAGGAGGAATAATAATGACAGTACTCATATGACTTTTAACCTGATCTCTTGGGAAAAGAGAGTGATCAGGAAATTACAACTTTCTGCCCAGACCTGTGTCCCACAGGGATATTTAGTGCCCAGGAGTTAGATTTATAGGAGAGAAAGGTATCATATGAGTTGATATCAAGAGCATCAATGTCTCCTCTGCTGTTGTTCTTGTGCTGGAGAGGACATGGTTAAGTTTTCTCTTGTAGTCCTAAACCTAGCTATAAAAACAGTTTCATTTCTTCATGCTATCTTATCTAGAACAGAGCTTTAGTCTCTATGATCATCCATCCAGGGAGGAATTCAGACTTCCACATGGACACCTCCCTCTCAGCATCCCTAGCCAGGTGAGTCTGAGAGCCCAGCAGATACTGCAGGAAAGGTTCACAGAGAGTGGAAGCCAAGAATGTTTACCTGAGGTAACCTGAGAGCCCAAATCTGCATAGCCCAGAACCACAAGATCAGTGTGCTTGCTTGCTTGACTAATTAATTTGTTAATTTACTTAATATGTTAAAAAGAGATGTGTCTGTTAAACTCAGCAGTGCAGGTTAGAATTACATGATAGGAATGGAAATGCAACTGCAGAAGACCAAAGAAGTAACAGGAATAAAAGAGTTCCAATAGTTAGAACATTTCCATAGAGATTTGC
>NW_006205573.1:0-2760 GCF_000334495.1 Tupaia belangeri chinensis
GCACCAATGTTAAGGTTCCTGAGTTTTCACAAGAGGAGAGTACTGTTATCAGGAGACCAGAACCTGAAAGGAGAGGAACAGTCTCTATCTAGGTGAGTGAGAGACAGGATCCTGGTTCTTAATTAAATCCTGGTTTGACATTTCAGGGATAACGAGGAAATTCATATGCAAGTCACTTGGTAAATGACATTAATAAGTAATTTAGCACTTTTGTTATTCTGATATAGTTATTCCTGTTATAGGACCACCGACTCTTTTTAGTAATGCAATCTAAAGCATGAAAAATAATGTGTTTTAGGTTATTAAGAAACAGATAATTACTATGGTAATTCTCTTACAGTCATTAAAATATGTTTATCCTCACCCACTAAGCTGATTTTTGAGTGTTTAATGGTTATTATAGTTGGAAAACTGTTCTAGTGTATTTTTAAGATAAGACAGCAGAATAATAGGATAGGCGTATTTCATATTCCAAGTCTACTTACACTTCAAGTGTCCAATAATTAATTGACCAAAAACTCTCATGTTTTATCTAACAAATCTTAAATTATGTGTCTGTGTGTGGGAGATGTATCTGTCTTACCTACTCTTCCTTGCTTTTGTCCATCAACCAGGCTAGGAGGAATTTCATACACATTTTGCTATCACTGATTTCCTTTTCAAACAGAGAACTGACCATCTTTTAAAAAATTATTTAACTATATCTATTATTATTATTGTTGTTGTTAATTTGACCAGATAAAGAGAAAGCAATAGAGAGGAAAAGTGAAAAAGCAAGCCACCAAGTCTGGGACTCCAGCCACGTTCAGCCATGTGGGTGTCCAGTGCCTTTAACCACCAGTCCACCTGCTGGCCCCAAAATGCCCATCCTGACTCATCAGGGTTAATTTTAGACTGGAGTGGTGAAATGAGGGAATAGTATGAAAAGTGAGTAAAGATTGGGAGTGGTGACTGGAGGGGGGGTGCAAGAGACACGATTTTGTTCAAGACATATCCCTGATTTTTGTTTTTCCTGTTATATGCCCTGCCATGTTCAAATTTCTGTATCTTCTCTGATGCTGTGTCTTTTAGTGACTCTTTTCTATAGACACAAAAAACTTAGTCTTTATCACCACAGTACTCTTTCACCTTCTAGTTTTGAATCCCTGGTCTCCCTTCCTCCCATCCTTGGGTACCAGGTCTCTCAAACAAATAGTGATATGTTATTGGGGGGATTATTTAAATACAGGATGATTGGCAGAGGGTGAGTGGGGGAGTCAATCCCTGACACTCCAACCTCTAAAACATAGGTGTTGTTCACTCTCTTTGTGGACTTTAGTTTTCTGTGTTTTAACATGGAGACAATAAGGGTCAACAGATGTGGTGGTTAAAGTGCTGGATTTCCACAGAGGTGAAACATGTCTAGTCCTGAACCTAGCAGCTTGCTTTCTCACTTTTTTGTTCTCTCCATTTCTCTCTGATCAAATTTAAAAGTAGTAATAAATAAAATAAAGTAAATAATGCCTACCAAAAAAAGAAGAAAATGGAAACCATAATATACATTTGCATATGTAGACCTCACCTTGGGCTCACCTCAAGTAATAGATCAAGAAACAATCTCTATCTTCTTCCTAGGATGGTAAATTTTCCAGAAACATGGAAAAGAGACTCAGTGCTGTGAGTTATTTCCAACATTGGTGATGTATTGTAGTTTTCAGTGTTCAAGTTTATCCTTTTTTTGTTATAATTATTCCTAAGGGAATAATTGACCTTCTGGGCCAACTCTGTGAAGTTAAGGCAGCCAGATCCCACATAGCAAGACTGCATAGTTCAATGCCTGTATTTGGTTTGAGAAACATCTGAGGTGTGTATTAAGTCATAGCCAAAATCTCAAAAGAAGGAAGCGGTGGAGGGTAAAAGGTTACAGCATGACTATGGCCCATTTGTGGTGCTTTCTCACTTTTCTTTTTCTTTTCCTCTTCAGTAAAAGAATATGTATTTTGGCAATGTTAAAATAATGTAAAAATATAATTTATTTTAGTAAATTTATCTCATATTGTGTTACTTTTCTGAACTTGTTTATTCATACTAATAGTCTGTAGCCAATTTCTAGTGATATTCTAAAAATCTTGTCATGTCATCCACAAATAAAGGTAACTGAATCTATTCCTTCCTAATATAAATGTATTTTATTTATTTCTGTAGTGACTCCTCACAGTAGTTGACCTTTGAAGTTCCTACTGAGCACACACTTGTTTTAGAGCCTCTGTAAAGAGGAAAGTGTGCCCTTCTGTGGTGGTAGGGCCCATAGGCTTCTTCTCATACTTCCTACTGTGTGCACACATGTCCTAACCACACCACTTTGTCTAACTGTGGGTATATGCTCTAGCCACAGTCTCAGTGTGCAGGGCTGCTCATAAAACCTCAGAAATGCATATACAAGCACCGTTGTTTCTCAGGATAGTCTAATTGGTAGTGAATCTGCTTTGAGTGTGGCACCACGCTGCAGCTGACTGGGGCCCAGATGGTGTAAAGAGAAAAGTGTGCCCTTCTGTGGTGGTAGGGCCCATAGGCTTCTTCTCATACTTCCTACTGTGTGCACACATGTCCTAACCACACCACTTTGTCTAACTGTGGGTATATGCTCTAGCCACAGTCTCAGTGTGCAGGGCTGCTCATAAAACCTCAGAAATGCATATACAAGCACCGTTGTTTCTCAGGATAGTCTAATTGGTAGTGAATCTGCTTTGAGTGTGGCACCACGCTGCAGCTGACTGGGGC
>NW_006205574.1:0-533 GCF_000334495.1 Tupaia belangeri chinensis
TCTCTTACCCTCTACCATCTCCCACTCTCCTACCACACTGTCTGGTATCTATGTTTACTTTCTATACTGTTTCTAACCCTCCATTTTATTGAATCCTTATAAAATACAAAGTACTTTTAGGATTTATAAATAAAACATAGAACAGTTGGGCTAAGATAGCTATCATGTTTATCACTTGAAATAGTTTATTTTTTTGAGGAGGAGGACATTAATATCATACTCCCTTGGCATGATTAGAATGAATAGTACTCAATTATGAGTTATTTTCCCCATGCTTACACTCACCTTCATAACCCTTATAGAAGTGAATGTATCCCACATGCCATCTTGTTTCTATGTAGGTCCATAAACAATTAAGCATTTCATATTTTCCCTATGTCTGGAACCTCAAAATAGCATCTGGTGGGGTGAGCAGGGGGAATGGTGGTTAAGGCACTAGACTTTGAAATAGGGTGGCAATAGGGTTCAAGTCACAGACCTGAAGACTTGCTTTCTCAATTCACCTCTCTCTGTCTCTCTCTCGTTCTGGTGAG
>NW_006205575.1:0-4633 GCF_000334495.1 Tupaia belangeri chinensis
TATATATAAAAATAATTAATTCACCAAAAGGCATGGGTACTTAACACAGAGAAACAGACAGTGAGAGAAAGAAAGCACCCCTTATGGAGGATGATCACATCATAATCTCTTCCATTTCTCCCTCCTTTTGGGATTCTGGGCAGGCATTCACATGCACCTGGTATGTTTTTCACACTGCTGGTGCAGAACTCTAACTGGACAGCTAGCCATGTGGGATCCACCTCTCTTAACCATCATGCCACTGGCTGACCCAATAAAAAAGTATTTTTTTATCAAGTGATGCTGGAACAATTGGACATTGTGAAATATATAGTCATCCCTAGTTCCTGGAGCAAAGATCCTAAGAACCTTGTAGTTTCCACAGTGATGTGGGAATTGGAGAATCTCCTGTTATATTTGGTTTTAGTCTCTGGTTGCTGACCTGAAGGCTACTAAGGATCTTGGGAATCTCTGGAACTATAAGTTACTGATGAGGTGAGTGGTTGCTGAGGACTCCTAGATAGCTTCAGGATAGGGCTAGATTCAAAAGGTTTAAACCGGAAAGACTAGGTTGATTGAGAGTTGGAACTTTCATTCCCTTCTCCTAGCCTCTAGGGAGAGAAGGGCTGGAGAGTACATCCAGTCACCAATGACCAATATTTTAATAAATCATGTTATGTAATGAAACCTTCATAAAAACCCTAAATGGGGATCTGGGGATCTTCCATGCTGTTGAGTGAACACATGAAATTTCTGAGTGGATGGTGACCCAATGCATCTCTTTCATTTGGCTCATCTTCAGTTGTATTTTAAATAATAAATTGGTAATAGGTATTAACTATTTTCCTGATTTCTGTGAGCCATTCTAGTGACTTATCCAACCCAGAACCTCTGATGAATTTTCATTTGGTCAGAAGTGTGGAAGACCTGGGACTTGCGATAGGCATGTGTGGGAGGAGACAGTCTTATAGGACTAAGCTCTTAATCTATGGATGTGACATTTACTCTGGATAATTAGTGTCAGAACTGAATTGGATTTTCTTGATATCTAGTTGGTGTTTGGAGAGTTGGAACATTGGTAACTGGAAAAAACAAATAAAATAAAAACCCTCCATGCATTTGGTTTCAGAAGTATTCTATGGGTAGGTCAGGTGTGGTGGCACAGGAGGATATTGTTGCTCAATACTCAAGCCATGTGTGAAGCCCTGGGTTTGGAACTCGAGTTGGCTTCAACAAACAGGGCACATCGTGGTTCTGACTGGCTGTGAAGCTGGGGAGAGAACTGTAGCATGGTGATACCCTGTCAAGGGTATCTGTCTCTTTTTACCTTTCTTTCTATCTCCCATGAAATAAATAAGTAAACTTTTTTTAAAAGAAGTGTTCTGTAGAAATAGATCATATTAACTACAAAAACAAAAAGAATCTCAATTCATAACTTGGCTCATATAAAAATATTAACTTACAAAATCATCCTTCAAACTGTAAACACTAATACTTCAAATATCCTAGATGATGAGTCCGACAGGTGGTGTGGTGCCTAAGGGCACTGGACTCCCACATGGCTGACCACAGTTGGAGTCCTGGACCTGGTGACTTGTTTTCTCACTTTCCCTTTCTCTCTCTCTCACTCTGTCCCTCTCTGGTCAAATTAAAATAAATAAATAAAGTTAAATAAAATAATTTTTTAAAATCCTAGACAAAAATATAGGAGAAACTGTCTACTTGGGTGAGGCAAAGATACCTTAATGAGATAAAAATACCTACTATATTAGACAAAGTTAATTAAATGAGCTTCATCACAATGAAAACAGTTTTTCTTTGAAGATACTATTAAGAAAATTAAAATCAAGTCAGGGGCCAGCAGGTGGCATAGTGGTTAAGGTGCTGGATTCCCATGTGGTTGACTGTAATTCAAGTCCTGAACCTGGTGGCCTGAAACTCAAACAAGGTGTGTGTGCGTGTGTGCCCAAAATCCTAAGAGGAGAATGGAGAAGAAGGGATTGTGGCATGGCCTTCCTCCCTGGGGTAGACGTGATTTCTCATTTTGTGTCCCTCTGGCAAGCACACATGCCCTATAGCAAAAAAAAAAAAAAAAAAATCTAAAAATAAAATTCAAACCAGAGACTGTTTGAAAAGTATTTGAAAAACAGAGATATAAGGAGGACTGGTAGCTAGCATATACAAAGAATTCTGAAAAATTAAATAATAAGAAAAGTATTATATCTCTAAAAACAGGATTTAAACAAATACTTGACCAAAGAAGAGCTGGCAACTAAGGTACATAAGGAGATCCTCAGCATTGTTTGTCATTAGGAAAATAAAAATTATGATCACGAGAAAGTATCATTATACACCGATAAGAATGGATGACATTTTTAAAATTTGAAAATAACGAGCATTGGCAAGGATGTGAAGCAATTGGAACTCACATATACTCCTGGTGGAAATAACCATTTTGCTAGCAGAGCAACTTTGGAAAACAACCTGGCAGTTTCTTACCGAGTTAAATATATACTTACTGTACAACTCAATGATTCTACTCCTAAGTATTTATCCAACATAAATTTAGACACATGTCCATAAAAACCTCATGAATAATTACTGTAGATTTATTCATAATTTCCCTAAACAAGAAACAACCAAAATATATGTAAACTGGTAGATGGATAAATAATTGTTATATCACTCAGTTATAAAAAGCCAATGATGTATTGATTTGGGCAAAACTGCAGAGATAATAACGCAGACCAGTGATTGGCAGGAGTAAAGGTAGGAAGGGGAGAGATTGACACAAAGGAACTTTAGGGAACTTTTTGGGTTCATGGAACTATTCTACATCTACGTTATGGTTGTACTTACACAAGGATCTGTATGTACATATACAAAAGAGGAAGTTTATTGAATATAAATTGTCCCTCTCCCTCTCTCTCTCCCTGGTAAGGGCACATGTCCTCTGACAATTAAAAACAAACAAACAAAAACATCAGAAACTCAGTCTAACTAATTTCCATGTAACACTTGACTTATGAAGTTTTATAAATACTACAAAATAATTTCATAGACTAATGATCACCCTGTATTCACTCTGTACTCAGCTTTACTAACAGTTTGCAATGTTCTTATGTTCTCATTTCACTCTGTTTCTTTTCATGAATTAACAGTTACATGGAAGAAAAGGGTTGTAGATAGTAGAGTTAAGATTGTCTTTGCCTCTTTCATTTCCATGGTCACAGTGGGAGGAAAGATTCCATTTACACATCCAGACATTGCTGAAGCATGTTAACATACATAGCTAGTGAGACAGAACCTGGAGGATTCATACAAGAGACAAAGGGTGATGGTTCTTCTCAATCGACCTCCATTGGTGAATGAGGTGCTTAGGCAGGAGGACAACAGCATTGGATTGGGACTGCTGTCCATGGTAAGTTAAGTGAAACCCAAGTGGTAGCTGGCTCAGTGCTCGCAGTCACTGAAAGCTGCTAACTGCAGATAATGGTGAGCAGAATTCTCTGACCCAGCTCATTGGAGATTTTGGGTGCATATATCTACTCTCATCTCCTGATTTTAGCCTGAATGACCAATCAGGATGTGGAATTCTATTTAGATGGTTAATCAAGGGCAGACCACAAAGATTATAGGAGGGTTTACTGAGTTTAAGGACCTACACTGTCCTTGTTTGGAACAGAGTTAAGTAACTCACAGGGTCTTTGGGTCACAGACTCAAAATAGAAATGACAGACTCAAGGAAGTAGTGAGGTTTACCAGGGCATTTCAGTCTTTAGGAAGGCCAGCCACTGCAGAGTCCAACCAACTTTGGGAGGTATGTCCTCTCACTGTTTAAATGTTTGGCTCTTATTTTAGATACTCTTAACCCATGCTTTAGCTGCATTTCCTCCTCACTGAGTAGAAAATTTTTTACTTAGATCTCAAAACCTCATAGGATGTTTAAACATGCTTCACTGATCCAGGAAATGGTGCCTGGTGAGAACTAAAAATAAACCAGAAAGGCTCAGGCTGGGTTTCAATAGCAGAATCCAAAGAGTTCGAAGGATTTCTAAACTTGGCCAAAGGCTTTCCTGCTTTTCTATTTCAAGTTCATTCACTTGAAAATTTTCAGCATCTGAAGATCATTCCTTCCTTTACCCACTGCTGAAAATAGAAGAACTCCGACTTCACTCTGGAGCACATTGCAATTTACAATTTGGTCCCTCTGTGATGCAGTGAGGATTGTATAATGAAATGGTTAAAGGACATGGTCATCAGAATCAGTTATCCAGAGTTCAAATCCCAGCTCTGTTATTGACTATGAGTCCCTGGGCAGGTAATTTCAGCTCTCTTAACTTCAGTTTCCTTGTCTGGAAGATAGGGTTGATAAGAAGATTAAATAAGATAACATAATAAATATTTGGTAAACAATAGCTCTTACCTTACCTTACTTTTATTATGAACAGTACCATCTCTTGATTTGCTATATTGATGCCAGAAACGAAACATTAATATTTCAGATTGTCTGTGTATGTGTGTAGTCAATACACTTATGTGAATTTGGTGTCAGAGTTTGCCAACTGTTGACTAAAATGGTTTCTTTATATTCCTGGGCATAGAGCTAAGGTCACGTTTTCTAGCCTTCATATTCTTTTTTTTTTTTTTTTTT
>NW_006205575.1:5532-20084 GCF_000334495.1 Tupaia belangeri chinensis
GAACCGCAGTCGACTACGTGGGAGTCCAGCGACATAGCCATTACGCTAACTGCTGGTTCCCTAGCCTTCATATTCTTGAGCATATTGCGAAGGCCATATTTTCCTCTTCCTTGTAGTTAGCTACAAGGGAGTGACTAAGTTCTAGCCCATGGGATGTGAACAGAAGTAGTATGTGCCATTTCTAGGCCTTGTTCATAGACATCTCCCATAAACTCCCCTCCATACTTTTTGCCCTAGGGCAGGAATGATTATGGTGACCTTAAAAACCATATCATGATGATATCAGAGCTACTGAATCCTTGAACAACCATTGGGAGATGAGGCAAGCCAACCTCAACTGAGAAGGAGCTTGTTCCTTGAACTGAGGTAAATAAACTTACATTATGTTTGAGCCATTGTGTATGTGGCTGTGTGTTACAGCAGCTACTGCCTTCTCAATCACCTCCTTCCTTAAGTACTACTCCCTTCTTGCTTCTCATTTCCTATTTAAAATTCCTAACATAAGTAGAAGAGTCAAAACAGAAAGGCTCTTGAAAGGGGCCAATTAGCCAACTCAGTATCTGACCATTCCTATGGATCTGGTAGCGCATTTATACTTTTTACTTTCTAAGATCCAGTAATCTTGGACATCAAGCCTCACTAAGACAGAATTTCAAGGGTGGGCAGACAGGCTCATATAACCTGGGTTTTACTGTTCTTGACATCAAGGTCTTACATGTAACAAGCAGAATTCATGTAGCCAGGTATCGCCATTTGAACATACTCAAAAGTGTTCATGAAAATCAAGAAAAGCGGGACCAGCAGTTAGCGTAATGGCTATGTCGCTGGACTCCTATGTAGTCGACCGCGGTTCAAGTTCTGGACCCGGTGGCTTAAACTCACGCTGGGCGCGTGTGCGTGCGTGCCCAAGATCCCGAGAGGAGAATGGAGGAGAAGGGATTGCGGCGTGGCCATCTCCCCTGGGGGATGATTTCTTGCTTTCTATCTCTCTGTCTCTCTCTGTCTTTCTGGCAAGCGCATGCGCCCTGTAGCAAAAACCTCTCAAAAAAAAAAAAAAAAAAGCAAGAAAGGCTTAGATGAGAATGACTGAAATCATTCATGGAAATTTGATACACCTTGGAACACACAGTTAATTGAGAGCTATAAAGAACATGCTGTGTCTTTTGACATCATTCTCTGGTTTCTGTTCACTATTGACTAGTCAGTCACCTTGAACAAATGAGGTTGAGGAGAGTCTATGTTCAAAGTGGTCTGTGTCCTTTGCTGGGTGTTCCCTGTTGCTATTGTCTACAGTTACCATGCCAGATCTTTCCTTTTTCATAGATTTCCTTTATGTACTGAATCTTACTAATTAGTAATGTCTCCAGTCAGCTCTGGCTTTTTCCAATGTGCTTGGCGAAATGTCGCTGCCTCCTTTACCTCTTAATAAAAATGAATGACGGTGAATGAAAATGACTCACCTACCAGAGCCCTTTGGCTGCCCTCTTTCTGCAATAGTGGTGAGAAGGAAGTTTTAAACCTCGTTGGAAGAGAATGCCACTTCTTACTTGAAGTCTGAATAGAAGTTCCACCCTTGGACAGCACCTTGGGCACTTCCTGTGTGAGTCATACCATTCACTATTCCCCCAGAAGCAGAGGCTGAAACACTAGGCCCCAGGTCTCACGCAGGAGGGCTTGGCAGCATACTATGTTTCAGATTCTATTCTAAGGGTTTACCATCTGAGGAGTCTGCGTTGGACATTTGTGTCCTCCACATTCAAGTGTTGAAGCTTTAAACCCCATTTGATGGTATTTGGTGGAGGGCCCTTTGGGAAGTCAAGAGTCCTCAGGGATAGTAGCGCCATTATGAGGAGGAGGGTCAGAGAGCTGTTATCGCTCATTCTGTTATGTGAGGATACGAGAAGTCAGTTATCCACAAATCAAAAAGTGGTCCCTCCCCAGACACTGGTACTGGTACAAGATGCTGACATCTTGATTTTGAGCTTCCCAGCTTACATACCTGTGAGAAATAAATGTTTGCTGTTTAAATCATCCAGTCTATGGTAATTTGTTAATCAGCACGCTTTACTGATTAACACAATAAATACATTGGGTAAATAGAAGATGTGACCAGAAACAAAAACCCATATTGAGTCCCCTAAAACTCTCCATGAGATATCCAAGAATAGTCTTGGCAATCTAAAATCAAGTACTGGGAGTGGTATTAAGGGGATGCTGAAATTTGGGTACAGTTACCCACCAATTCAAAGCGGATGCTATGTATCTTATAGATAGCTGTGTTGGTGGATAATTAGAGTGCTCAATTGTACATGGGTCAGCACTATTAGTTAAAAAAACTGAACTACAATTAGGATATAGTCTCTTAGGATATACTTTCTCTACTCCACACTGTCACACAGATTAAAAATATTAAAAAAGAAAGGAATTTGTATGAAGAAAAATTCCAAAATCCTATAACCCTCATTTTCCAAAGGCATTTTCTCGTTAAGAGAATTCCAGGGTTCATTGCAAAATACACAAGTTTCGAATTTTCAGAACCTTATTATAAAAACTCATTCTGTAATTATGACAAAGAATTGATTTTAACAGATAATGAATAATTAATTGAAATCAAGCTTAAATTACAATTCCACTTAAGACAGAATCAGTCCATCTTGCCCTCAAACTTTTGGCTTGACTTTTTGGTTTTAGGCACCTTTGCATTGCACTAAATTGAATATATAGTTTTCCTTACAATTACTGTCCATGGAATGGGGAAAATGGTTAGTATCTAGGCATAGCACATCTCACTTAGGGAAGAAAGGAAAGAAATTTTGGCTTCACAACTAATATGCATTGATGCTTTACAGATGTATTACTTATTCATTGATTTTCTGAAATATCAAGGTTGCTATTATTCTCTCCATTCTGCATATATGGTTAAGCGAATTGGTAAGGTTACTCAGCTATTAAGTGACGATATAGTAGTCTAGTGCAGGTTCACCAGCTTCTAAAACTGGCATTTCCAAATGCTCTGATAGCTATCACAGTGTGTGTGTGTGTGTGTGTGTGTGTGTGTGTGTGTGTGTGTACTGAGTTTCTTCCCACTAAATGGGGATGACGTAAGAAGACAAATAGTGGGATCAGCAGACTGTGTAATGGTTATATCGCTGGACTCCCACGTGGTATACCGTGGTTCAAGTCTCAGACCCGGTGTCTTAAAATTCACACCAGGTTTGTGTGCATGTGTGCCCAAAATCCTGACAGAAGAATGGAGGAAAAGAGATTGCTGTGAGGCCATCCCACCGGGGATGATTTATTACTTTCTGTCTCTCTACCCTTCTGTCTCTCCAGTGGGCATACATGCTTTATAGCAAAAATCTCTTTCTCTAAAAAAAGACAAATAATACAAGAATGATTATTCTAATGTCAACAAGAAATTCTATTTCTCCAACTAAGCCCTAGAACTCTCTCCATAAATACTTCTGTTAGGATCTTGTTTCTTCCAGTGTTCAACCCCCTTCTCACCCAGGCTGAAAGATTCCTTTGAAATTCGTATGGTTTCAATTCATAGTGACGCAGTAGTACAGAGAAATAAATGGTCAGGCTCTGAGTTTCCAATCTGTCGCAGTCCACTTTGCTCCTTTTTCTTGCCTCTACTAGAGTGGTTATTGAGCTTTGGTATACATAAGAAACAGCTGAGGAAATTGTTTTTTAAAATATTTTGGTTTCTATCCTTGTGGTTCTGGAGGTCCAGGGTAAGGTCAAAAATCTGCATTTTCCCCAGATATCCTGAAGAGATCAAAGAAATGTGCATGTGTTTTAATTTTCCTTATGACTCACATTTTTCTTTTCTTTTTTTTTTTTCTTTAATGTCACAGTCTTTTATAAGCCATGCTCATTTGTTGTCTGTGCTTCTACAACTGTGCTGCTTGTGTGTGGTCTGGCTTTATGAAGGCTCAGGACTAAAGCCAGAGAAACTAAAGCCAGAGAAACATAGGTAAGAA
Organism: Tupaia belangeri chinensis; assembly: GCF_000334495.1. NCBI lineage: Eukaryota > Metazoa > Chordata > Mammalia > Scandentia > Tupaiidae > Tupaia > Tupaia belangeri. Next base: position 9,519 of record NW_006205575.1, read on the forward strand.
ATTATAGCCAAAGGCCCTAAGAGGGAAGATACCTCAGTAAGAGAGATCGAAGAGGCTGGCAAATAAAATATTAATATTATTCTGTTGGGAAAAAAAAAACATGGGCCTAGAGTTAAAGACAAGCCCAGAAGAGTGACACAAACCTGAAGGAAATCATGCCAGAGAGGTGAGATCCCAGAACGAGCTGAGGCCCGTGGAAAATGCTAAGGGCAAAAACAAAGGCTTTTAAGAAGCTACATAGGGATCAAAACAATGAAGAAATAAAGGCCAGGAGCAGATGATCTAATGTTGACAGACCACAGGGCAAGCAGCACTGTTCATTTCTGGTTTTTCTTCCCTCCTCCATCAGGGAGAAGAATATCCCGGATGAAAATTTATGGAATAAAGAAGGCTTAGGGAAAATGTCATCCAAAGATGGGAGGGGGGTGGGGAAGGTCTAATTGCATGAAGTAAGTGTAACTTTTAAGACCAGAGGAATTGCATCCCAGAGCACCTGAACTCAGCATCAGATTATACAGCTATTATTGGTTATTTTTAAAACCTGCAGAGAAAGAGATATGGTACCAAATGATTGGAGAGAGTCAAATCTCCAGTTTTCCCTGAAAATTTGTTTGTAGAAATTGGAGATATTAATCCACTGTAAAATCCTAAAAGAAATGACAAATCAGATAATTTGGCAGTATTTAGAAAAGGAAGTGGTGATCACTGGGAACTAGCACTGGCTCTTGGGTAACCATCAGGCCAAAGCCTCTGCCTTTTTCTTCTTTATAATGTCGTTCTGTAAATAGGTTGGGGGAGACCGTAGACATGGAACTCAGCAATGTCAGACTCCGTATCCAAGCCTTTGCTCAGTAAGCTACTTTATTATAGAGGACCCCTCCCTTTAAAAGAAGCTTGTTTATGGGTTCAGATGGCAGTGGGTAAGGTGCTGGACTCCCACATGGACAACCGTGGTTCAAGTCCCAGACCTGGTGGCTTGCTTTCTCACTTTCCCTCCCTTTCTTTGTTTCTCTCTGGTGAGCACTCATGCCCTATAGCAAACTTTAAAAAATAATAATACATAAAATAAATATTTTTTAAAAGCCTGTTTAAGAAACTAGCTATTTAGATCAACCTCTAGACTCAACCTAATGATTTTTCTTGCTTTCCATCTCTCTTTTTTACTTGTTTGCTTATATCTTTTTGTGTGTGTATTCCACAGAATGAATTGCCATGGCAAAAAGACTTCACCTGGCTTCAGATGCAGGGACTGAAGCTTTGTGTCTGGTCTTGGTTTGCAGAGGGGATTCTGCTCCATGTCTCTAACTTTGCTTCCCTGTTCTGACCGAACCCTCTTAAATAGCACTGCCACCAGCTCCCTGGTCAACATTCTGACATCTCATTTTTCTCTGCTCAATTCTTATCATACTAACTCTCCTAATCCCTACTCTGATACAAACAGAGCATTCAGCAAAGCTCTCAGCAAAGTTCCTCAGGTTATCCTATACCCAAAATTTAAAACAGAAAACTGTACTATATTTAAATGAACACATAGCTGCTTAGACCAGCATGCTGAAGACTACTATTTAATGGACAGATCTCTCAGTAGACACTTTAAAATCCACTGCCATCCTGTTATATATATATATATATGAATAAGAAGAGGAGAAAAGGAGGAAGAGGGACAGAGACAGGTATCTCTGATAGAGTCGTGATTCTTTATCCCAGCCTCCCACCTAGGTAGGATTACAGGCTTGCATTACTGCACCCAGCCTGTTCAGGTTGGTCTAGAATATGAACCTGCCTCCCATGTGGCCCCAGCTTCATGCAGTGGTGCTCAACAGCTTGCTCCATGGCTCCTGGGCTTCATAGTCAATATATTTATGAACAACTTGGATGAGGACATAAAAGGCTGAATTTTCAAATATGATGATCTTACAGAGTTTGGATGAAAATAAATGTTATAAAAATAAATGTTAGAAGACAAAACAGAGATTCAAAAATAGAGATAGCTTAGAAGGGAACAGTGAGTAGAAACAAATGTAAAGACCAGTCCTTAGGTTAAAAAAAAATAAACTGTGTATACATACATAGCACTGATGACCACTGGCCACATTAACACTCATGTGAAAATGATCTTAATGCTTTTGTTAACTCCAAACTCACTGTGGGTCCTGATTATGACATTGCTACCAGGAAACTAATGTCACACCACCACCAGCTGTGCTCAAAAGTATATATATATATAATCAGTATTGGGACCAACAGATGGTGTAATGGTTACATTGCTGGATTTCCACATAGTTGACTGTGGTTTGAGTGCGGGACCTGGTGGCTTAAAAGTCACACCGTGTGTGTGTGTGTGTGTGTGTGTGTGCATGCCCAAAATCCCAAGAAGAAAATGGAGGAGAAGGGATTGTAGCATGGTCATCCCATGGCTGGGGGCGGGGTGACTTCTCGCTATTTGTCTCTCTGTCTCTCCAGTGAGCATAGACACCCAATAGCAAAAATCTCTCTCTAAAAAAAAAAAAAAGAAAAGAAAAAAAAAGTCAGTGTTAAGAGAAGTAGTGGTACCACTGGGTAAAGATATGGGTAGAAATCCCAAACATTGACATGAACCTGAAGTAACTGTATGAGAGTTGTGGCATAGACTGAACTGAGACTTAGAAAAATATACTACATCTAAGGTATTTATTATACAGACTGCTGGAATCAATTGAGGAATCAATAGAGGAAAGGTGAAAAATGAATAATATGTGGATTAAATTCTGGATATATTTATTTTGGGAAGGGCACTGACAAAAGGAAACACCTTCAAGAAGGATGACCAAGCTAGTACTGTGCATACAAATTGTAACATGGGATTGATACTCAAAGGAACTAGGATATTTAACCCATGCAAAAGAAGAATTGAAAAACATGAAATGCATCAAATGTTTTGATGGGCTCTTGAGCAGGACAATCTGTTTCATTTTCATGAGGATGCAAGAATCCATGAGCAGAAGCTGCCACAGATTTAGGCTCTACACACAGAAATCTGTCTTATGGTCACGTCTCAGAGGCCTTATAGGGTAGCGAGTGCTTAGTGCAACTTAGGAGCAGAGGGGGCAGATCGTGGGCTACTGGTGAGGGGTCTACCTTGCATTCCCTTCCTACCCTATGGCTCTGTGCTCTACTGGGAGCAGGTTCTGAGGACATTGCATAGGTGAGACAGCCTTGGTATCCTGCGAGTTGCTCTAAGGATGTCCTCCAAAGTCCTTGGTGTTGACAGTGGGATGGTTTCTGTGACCAGAGCCTAAGGGATAAGGAAAGGAGAATCTATAGGAATTGGTCCCTGCACCGGTACAGGTACCTATGGGAGGCAAGGTTTAGAACAATGACCCATTTTTAGCTTTGGACCCTTGGTGCCAAGCTGCTTGGTGCTGGGGGGCGGGGAGTGGCTCGCCTCAGACACTACTCAAAGAAGAGACTTCTGGGAAGCAGTGTGCCCAAGAATGCAAGCAATTTCTTGGCAACCACAGCCTCCTCTGCTCTGCCAATGTCTGGTGAGAGAGGGAGGTGGAGAGAGAAAGAGAGAACAGAGTCAGGGGTAGAGGAGGGGGGAGGGAGGAAGGGAGAAAGGCCTCCCTCCTGTGTTTTCATCTGGCAATTAGCTATTTGCTGGCATCTGAGCACCATTAATTTCTGATATGAGTCCAAAGTGAAAGACTAGTTCAATGAGAGGGAGAAAATGGGTTTGTTATACTATCCAGATCCTGTCTTGAGCCTCCAGCTGGTGATGTTATCAGTAACATGACGGGAACATCTGGGCAAAGGGACACTGGCCACCAGGACCTCTGTACAGATCCATAATTGGGCTGCTGTGTGATTACCTGGAGGCAGAGGTTCTTATTAGGGAGGGGGAGGGAAAAGAGAAGAGGCAGAGTGAGATTGCCCTTCAGTGGCTGTTGAGAGATGTATAGAGACATTTTTGGTTATCACTCTGGGGAAAAGCTATGCTACTGACAGTAAGCAGAGGTCAAAGATGCTGCTAAAATTCCTACAAGGCATAGGGCAGCCTCCACAACAAATATAACAACAAGTATAACAACCCAAATATCAATATTGCTGAGGTTGAGAAGCCATGCCTTAAGGGGATTTAACACAAGGGGCTTTGGTGCCCAGTGCTCAGGGTCACCCAGTGAAGTCATTAAACCAAAAGGACCTTAGCAATCAGAGCTCTTTCTCTGTTACAGGTGAGTCATTTAAGGCTCAGAGAGTGAAGGGGCTTGTCCAGAAACCCCAGCTGTGGATTGAGGTGATTAAGAGTCTTAGAGTAAGACAGACCTTACTTAATATCTGTGTAACTTAGGTGAGTTACTTCATCTTTTGGAGTTTTAATTTTCCCACTTGTAAAATGGGCATCATATAATAACTCATAGCATAATTTTGAGGAGTATGAGGGAATGCTTATAAAGTGCATAACATGGTGCATGGCATATAATAAACAGCATCTTTAATTATTAGTAGAAAAAGCTAGTCTAAGAGAACCAAAATGGTTCTATTGTCCTTAGTCTTAGAGTCCATCTTTTTTTTTTTTTTTTTGAGAGATTTTCTCTATAGGGCATGTGTGCTCGCCAGACAGACAGAGATATTAGAGACAGAAAGCGAGAAATCACCCCCAAGGGGGGATGGTCACGCTGCAATCCCTTCTCCTCCATTCTCCTCTCGGGATCTTGGGCACACACGCACGCACATGCGCCCAGTGTGAGTTTTAAGCCACTGGGTCCGGGACGCGAACCGTGGTTGACTACGTGGAAGTCCAGCGACATAGCCATTATGCTAACTGCTGGTTCCCTAGAGTCCATCTTAATAGATTGAACTGCTTCTATCTTTAACTTCACAATGAGTCTTGCAGAACATAACCTTTTACTTCCTTCAGAATAGATGGAGCCTACTACTTAAGGAATAGGAGTTAACAGTAACCCTGCCAGTCCCGGACCTGGTGGCTTAAACTCACGCCGGGCGCGTGTGCGTGTGTGCCCAAGATCCTGAGAGGAGAATGGAGGAGAAGGGATTGCAGCATAGCCATTCTCCCCTTGGAGGGGGTGGGGTGATTTCTCGTCTTCTGTCTCTCTGTCTTTTTGGTGAGTGCACACGCCCTATAGTAAAAACCTCTAAAAAACAAAAACAAAAACAAACAAAAAAACAAAAAAACAACCAGTAACCCTGCTGAATGCCTGGTTACCGATAGAGGGAAGGGAAAGACACTACCAGCCCCCAGCTGAGAAGATTTTATCAGCTCAAGCATTACAAAGCCAAGCTAGCTTCTAAACTCTATCTAAGAATCATCTTAACTTTCTCCATTTAATTCTGATTCCTTGTTAATCATTGCTTATCTTTAAACCTCTGTGGAGAATGAAAACCTTCATTCTACTCTGTCCTGAATGGCAGAAGAGAAACTGCCCTAAGCAGTGATTGCTCCCTGACCCTATCATGTCTCCTGTCAAAAACAATGACCAGGTGTCCTTGTTACTTTTGCCCCAAGACAATGAATAACTTGTTCTTGGTTTCTAAATGAATCTCACACTGACCTCTTATCTCTATATAAATTTTGCATCTTGTTCGGTGTGGTGGAGATGGTTATGGGCTTCAATCTGATCTCTCCCTGGTGTTGGCCTCACTGAAATACATTCTTTTCTTTATTCATCAAGTTTTGTCTCTTTGTCAAAGTGGCAAGTGGCATGAACCTACTTTGGGGACCCCTAAACAAGCATGTGACCTACTTTGGGGTCCCCTAAACAGGCATCTGATGCCCATATCAGCATCGATAGAGCTGTAGTTAAAATCTTGGCTCCTATCCCTGTTCTGTTCTCTTTCCATTGTATCACTTTTTTTAATTTACAGATTTTTTTTCCCATTAAGTGTGTGTGTTCACTGGAGAGACAGAGACAGAGAGAGGGAAAGTGACAAACCACCCTAAGGGTGATGACCACACTGAAATTCCTTCTCCTTCATTCTCCTCTCGGGATTTTGGGCATGCATACATACATACGTACCTGGTATGATTTTCAAGCCACTGGGTCCAGGCCTTAAACTGCAGTTGACCATGTAGGAGTTCAGCACCTTAACTACGTAGCACCTGTTGGCCCCTCCATTTTTATCACTTTACTAAGTCCTAAACCAGAACTATCAATCAGATCTGAGAGGTATATAATGTAGTAGTTGCGACCTCTGGCACTTGATGCAAGTGCCAGAATCTGAAGTCCAACTTTGTGGTTTCCAAGCTGATAAATTACTTAATTTTCCTCTAAGCTTCACTTTCCACATCTGTAAAATGGGATATTGCTAACATCTGCCTGATAGGCTAGTGGCAAAATTTAATATGAGAATACATATTAACCCTAAAATGACTGCCACATTATCTCCCATCCAATATACTCTTCTCACAATTCAACTATCCTCCCATTGAGAGGTGGATTCTATGTTCCCTCTCCCTCTTTCCTTTTTGATGTGGGTGGAAATATGGCTATGGGGGAAGCGACACTTTCTGACTTCTGGAGTTTGGTCATAACACTTTCTGACTTCTGGAGCTTGGTCATAAAACATGACATAGCTTCTTCCGGCTTCTCTTGTGATGCTCACACTTAAAATCAGCCTCCATAATTTGAGAAAGCACAAACCCCATGGAGAGGCCCACCTAAAGGGGGAACTGACAAGACACTACCTTGCCTGTCATAGGAATAAGCCATCATAGAAGTGGAAACTTTATTTCCAGTCGAATTGTTCTAATGGATGCTGAGTGGAGAAAAATGAGCTGGCCCCAATTAATCCTGTTCAAATTGCAGAATCATGAGCAAAATGAATGATCATTGTCATTTAAACCACTAAGTTTTGGGATGGCAAAAGTAACTTGTACAAAATTATTTTTATTCATTTCTAAAAAGGAAATTTTCTTCTGTCCATATCACTTCCTAAGCCTCATCATTCACAAGAAGAAAACCAGACACATTAGGAAATGTTGCTGATTTTTGCCAAATCTCCCATGTATCTGGAGAAGATGATCAAATGCCACCACCAGTTGAAAATGTGATCTGTGGAGATCCAGGATCCTGAGGGTATCTGGGGACAAAATTAACCAGTCTCTTTTGGGAACAGATTATATCTGGGATCTGACAGTCTACATGAAACTTGTGAACAGAGTTCCCTGAGAATACCTACTCTGGTGTTATTTCTTCTTTTCCTTCTTCCTTGGTGTCTATCATGGATATAAGAGACATGTGTAGGAAAGAAAAGAAAATAATGTCTTATCCATCTTCATGAGTACTTGGCTGACATTCCCTGTGACAGAATACAGATTAACCTGAGAAAAACAATGGAAGTTTAATAACATGTATAACTCCTGTAGTCGTGGGAACTAACCCGGATAAATGAGTAAATCTCTAGAGTTGACCGCTTAAAGTTGTTTTAGACTTCTGTGTTCCTCAGAAAAGAAGAAAAGAAGGAAAAAAGGAAGAAAAGAAGTAAGGAATGATTCAAGAAAGGGAAGAAGGAAGGAAAGAGTAGAGAAAGACCCACTGGAAATGTCATGGCTAGGAATAGCATAATAAAACATGGGCATGGTTTGTTATATATATTTAAGTCTCTAGTGATTTAGCCATCCTTTTCTCTTTTTTCGAGAGAGATTTTTGCTATAGGGCACGTGTGCTTGCTGGAGAGACAGACAGAAAGCAAGAAATCATACCCCAGGTGGATCATTTCTCAGCATAATAAAAGCCATCTATGAAAAAACTATAACTAACATTATATTGAATGGGAAAAGCTGAAAGCTTTTCCACTAAAAACTGGTACAAGATAAGGCTTCCCACTTTCTCCACTCCTATTCAGTATAGTACTGAAAATCCTAGCCAATGTGATCAGACAAGAGAAGGAAATAAAAGACATTCCAAGAGGGAGAAAAGAGCTAAAATTATCTGTTTGTAGATGACATGACTATATACATAGAAGATCCAATAGTATCCACAAAAAAATTCCTCAAAGTAATAAATGCATACAGTAAAGTGGCAGGATACAAAATTAACTTACAAAAGTCTATAGTATTTCTATATACAAACAACAAGCAGAGACAGAACTGAGGAAAGTAATCCCATTTACCATAGCTGCAAGAAATATAAGATACCTAGGAATAAAACAAACCAAGCATGTCAAAGACCTCTATAAGCAAAACTATGAAAACCTTAAAAAGGAAATTGAAAAGAACCAAAAAACGTAGAAGGACATCCCATGTTCCTGGATTGGTAGAATTAATATAATCAAAATGGTAATCCTACCCAAATTAATCTACATATTTAATGTGAACCCTGTAAAATTACAAGAGACATTCTTCACAGATCTAGGAAATACAATCATATAATTTGTGTGGAATCATAAAAGACCCCATATTGCTAAAGCCATCCTGCACAAGAAGAGTGGAGTGGGTGGCATCTCACTCCTTGACCCAAAAATATGTTACAAGACTGGGATCATCAAAACAGCATGATATTGGCACAAAAACAGGCATGAGGACCAATGGAACAGAGTAGAGACTCCAGAAATAAACCCCAAAATATACAGTCAACTTATCTTTGACAAAGGGTACCAATCAATCCAGTGGGAAAAGGGAAACCTCTTTAGCAAATGGTGCTGGATAATCTGGGTATCTACCTGTAGAAAGATGAATCTGAACCCCTATCTGTCACTATTAACAAAAATCAACTCAAAGTGGATCAAAGATCTAAACCTAAGACCTCAAACTATAAAATTACTGGTGGAAAACACTGGGGAAAATCTGGGAGACATTGGGGTAGCAAAGACTTCTTAAACAAGACTCCCAAAACACAGATAACAATCCCCAAAATAGACAATTGGGATTACATCAGATTAAGAAGTTTCTGCACAGGAAAGGACACTGTAATTAGTGTGAATCGACAACCCTCAGAATGGGAGAGAATTTTTGTTAACTGTGCCTCAGATAAGGGACTGATAACCAGAATACACAGGAAATTCAAGTGGCTTACCCAGAAGAAAATGATTAATCAAATTAAAAGATGGGAGAATAAACTGAATGAACAACTCTCTAAGAAAGACATACGAACACCCAAAAAGCATATGAAAAAATGCTCAACATCCCTCATCATAAGGGAGATACAGACCAAAATCACAATGAGATACCATCTAACCCCAGTCAGAATGGCAAAGATTAAAAAAAAAATAAGTGCTGTAGGGGATGTGGTGAAAGAACACTCCTACATTGTTGCTGGGAACGTAAATTGGTCCAGCAACTGTGGAGTACAATATGGAGGTTCCTCAAAGGCCTTCAAATAGAATTACCATATGATCCAACAATTCCACTCCTGTGTATCTACCCAAAGAACAGGAGAATGCTCAGTTGGAAAAATGCTGCACAACTATATTTAGTGTGGCGTTATGTATGATTGCTAAGACATAGAGCCAACCCAAATGTCCACAAGTGGATGAAAGGATTGAAAAAATTTGGCACATATACTCCATGGAATACTATTCAGCCATAAAAAAAAAACAAGGCCCTGGAATTTGATAGAAAGAGGATGAATATGGAAGATCTATTGCTGGTCTCCACTTGACATATAGTGACTGTCCACACTCTGTGGTAGAGACTGAAAGTCTGGAGGACATAAAGCATTAAAAGTTGTTATGGACACTAGAGACAAAGTGGATGGAAAGTGGGGGGGGGGAAGGGTGTAGGAAAGGAAAATTGGAGGAAAACAGAAAGAATAGAGAGGTAAGACATTTGTGGGACACAGATACGGTTTATTATCTGTTGATGTGGATGTGTATAGTATTTTCCACTGGGCTGAAATGAGCTATATATCATGCTGGGTAAAGTCTCTTTAAAATCTAAATGATGTATAGGGGTTGAATGTACTACTACTACTAATAATAATAATAATAACAATTAAAAATATATATTAAAAAAAAAAGAAAAAAAGAAATCACTCCCCTCACCTCTCAGGTGGTATGGCCATGTTGCAATCCCTTCTCCTCTTCCTCCCCTCTCTCTTGGGATTTTGGGCATGCATGAATACATACCTGGCATGAGTTTCAAGTTGCCAGATCTGGGACTCCAACCACAGTCAAAAACATGAGAATCCAGCACCTTAACCCTATACCACCTGCTGGTCTCAGTCATCCTTTTCTTGCTTGTGCAGAGAAGACACCCCTACAAGTGGAGGTTTTCTTTGTAGATGTAAATTTATCTTACAAAATAACTTTTCAAGGCTACCACTGTGTTTGTGGTCTCAAAGTAATAGCTCAAAATAAATCTTATACCAAAGATGCATATTCAAGGGCATAGTCTGGCCTTTTACATAATTATTTTGGGTTGGTATCTCTTGAACCCCATCACAAGAATGACTTCTTTTTCTGCTTGACTTTATTCAATCATCCATGCCTCTTTTGTGGTTTCAAAGGATATAAGGTGAGGGTAGAAAACAGGGTTTGATGATGAATTAAGAAAAGAGTTTTTGCTTTTCTTAGGAAAACAAACCAATGTATTATACCAATAATTATGCATACATGTGTGTCTGTATG
>NW_006205575.1:20824-25068 GCF_000334495.1 Tupaia belangeri chinensis
AGAGTGTATGTGTGCAGACTGGGAAATGCCATAGGATTAGAGTAGTCACTTAGAATCTCCTTTCCTTTGTCCCCATGGAAAGTTACCCAACATGATCACTCAGAGCCTTGGGACTGCTAGACCGAACAAAATATCTTCTTGGGGGTGGGTAAATAGGGGTAGGAATCAAGTGAGAGCTCTATACTTTATCTTCCAAGGCAAGCTAGCCTTTCTTAGTTTATTAGAAATAACGAACTAATAATGAGTTACCTGCTCCCTCCCCCTGGGAACTTCATGGCATGGACTGGTGAAAGTGATCTCATCTTTCTCATCCAAACCTGGGATCCCAGGCTAGGGGAAGGGCGTACAGGTACTTGCTGATTTCTGGAAAGGGGACAATACCTTAGAAGCACAACTTTATCCTGTATCAGGTGGAGATTTCTATAGTTAGGAAAGCCTCATGTGCCTTCTTTGTCTCAATTATATCTCTTCTCTCTTTTTTGAAATAGCTAAAGGAGAGCCTTTACTTTTTCCTCTGGGTTCTACTCTAGAGTGTGCTCAAGAGAAGTAAGGGGGAGTGTAACTATAGTGGCACAGGTGGTCAGGTACTGCTGCATAATACTGGAGCCATATGGGAGGCCTGAGTTTGGGTTCCTGGTTGACCAGAGTATACTGGGTATACCCGTGTTCCTGGTTGGCTAGGAGGTTGGCAGAAAAATCACAGCATGGAGAGATCCTATCAAGGTTGCTTCTCTTTCTGTATCATTCTTGTTTTAAATAAATAAAAAATAAATAAACTTTTGGGACCAGTAGATGGCAGAATGGTAATGTTGCGGATTCCTACATGGCTGACTGTGGTGTGAGTCCTGGATTCGGCAGCTTGAAACTCACATGGGTCATGTATGCATGTGTGTCCAAAATCCCAAGAGGAGAATGGAGGAGAAGGAATTGTAATGTGGCCAACACATCCCCCCTGGGGAGTGGTGATGGCAAAGGCGTGATTTCTTGCCTTCTGTCTCTCTGTCTCTCTGGCAAGTGCATGCTCCCAATAGCAAAACAAAAACAAAAACAAAAACAACAATAACGACAACAACAAAAAACCTTTCTAAAAATAAATAAGTAAATACAAACTTTTTAAAGAGAGAGAGAATTGAGTGGGAAGCAGGTTGGATAAGTCCTCAGTGTTCCCCAGTGGCCTTGGTATTGAAGACCCACCCTTGGGAATGCCTGGGAGAAAATGTTAGAATGTACCTGTAGAATGTTTTCAATCTGCGTCAGAAAGTAGCTACCAGCTTCTCAGTGCTTTTCCAGGTCTGGCTGATATGAAAAAACCCCACATGTTTGTCTCTGCAAAGTGATATCTGAGTGTTATCAAGATGCACTTAAGTTGGGAATTGTGTCCTGGGCTCCCTTTCTTTGTTCTTCCTATAAAAAACAAACAAACAAAAAACAAAATCAACTAATGTTTCTGACTGATATTAAGTTATTAAGGAATAATTTCTTGCAAAATGTTGACTGTCAAATACATGGTTACAAAAGCCAAGAATCTGGTCCACAAAGGGAGTCTGGTGAGGCTGTTTACTGGAAGTGGTGCAATTCAATGTTTTAAATGGTAAGCTACATGGCCTGTGAGCTGAATAAGACTATGTGTGGTGGGAAGGAGTGGCCTCTCTATTGTGTCACTGGAAGAGGAGGGTGGTGCCAAGAGAGGCCACTGTGAAGGGAGGGCAGCCATGAATCATAGCAACATGAGTAGGCGTGTTGGCTGAAAAGGCAGAAGCCCCTGTACTCTGAGTATTTAATGGTTATTTTTTTGGGGGGAAGAGTAGTGTCTGACTCTCTTTGCTGGGTCACAATGATCTCTCTCTCTCTCATTTTTTTTTTTTTTTTTTTGCCTTTTCTAGTTGACTATGAAAATAGCTCTCACCTCCAATGAATCACAATTAAACCAGATGAGAAGAGCAGAGAATAATATGATTAATATGCCTCCTTTTAGACTTCCTGGTGTAGGCCAAGAGGCAAAGTTGTGAGGGTTCACCAGCAGCAACATTTCACTTGCAAAGCTCTGCACCAGATTAGACTGCCCCCCGAGCCGGGAAATGGTTTGCTAGTGCATAGCTTAAAGCCCCTTCTTGGCTGAAGCTCACTATTCTAGGCTGCCCCAGGAGACTGGACTTCTCCAGAATTGTGCACAGGACTTGAACATGGCTAGAAGCTCTTTATCTGGCTCCTACCTGGATCTTGGGGCACAGCCAAACTGTTTGTACCATGTGACTCGGGAAGACTGTGACTCAAGAGGCAGCAAGCTGGGAGGGAAGAGGGAGCTGATGTCGTCAGTCAGCCCTTGTTAAGAACAAACAGGAGCATAGGAGGAAACTCTCCAGTCCTGAGGGGACTGAAGGCCAAGGTAGGTTGCCTGGCAACAGCATCCTGCGCCTCTTCACTCGCCATTCAGGCTGCTTGGGGCCTCTGGCAGCTCTCACCCTCTGTTTCTTCTTCAAAGCTGCCTTCCATATGTCTGTTCAGTAAATCTTACCTGGTCAGAAATGCTCTGATGGGTGTGGGATATGGGTTAGCGGAAGCCCAGGTTACAGGTCACCTTTGCTTTGGTCCGTAGAATGTCTTAGGGAATTCTGCTCTGGATTATCCTCCCCAAAAGGAGAATAGTTAGGAACTCAGACTCTAAGCCAGATCTGGGCTCAAATTTTCATATTAGTCATGTAATCTTAAGCAAGTTTCTTAACTTCTTCATTTCTCAATATTTTATTTGTCCTGTCTAAAACAGAGGATAACAGCACCTATCTCAATTGGAACAATCTGAGGATTTAGTGTGGATAGATGCATGGATGGGTGAATGGATAGATAAATAGACAGATACATAGACAAATATGAAAGAATCACAAAACAGTACCCAACACACAAAAGGTCTGTGTATGTGTCAGTTTAATTATCTGTTATATTTTTAGTTGCCAGAGAGTCTAAGTGCTTATCAGAGCGAGAGAGAGAGAGAGAAAGTAGAAAACACTTCCACCCCCTGAGGTGTGGTCACACGGCAATTGCTTCTTTTTTCCATCCTGTCCGGATTTTAGGCATGCATGCATATGTACCTGATGTGTTTTTTTTTTTTTTTTTGAGAGAGATTTTCACTATAGGGCGCGTGCGCTCGCCAGACAGACAGAGAGAGACATAGAGACAGAAAGCGAGAAATCATCCCCCAGGGGGGATGGTCACTCCGCAATCCCTTCTCCTCCATTCTCCTCTCGGGATCATGGGCACGCACGCACACGCGCCTGGTGTGAGTTTTAAGCCACCGGGTCCGGGATGCGAACTGCGGTCGACTACGTGGGAGTCCAGCGACATAGTCATTACGCTAACTGCTGGTTCCCAACCTGATGTGTTTTTCAAGCCTCCAGGGCCAGGATTCAAACCATGATCAGCCAGGGCTAGCAGATGGTGTAGGGGTTATGTTGCTGGACTGCCACAAGGTCAACTGTGATTTGAGTCCTGGCCCCCGTGGCTTGAAACTCATACCGGGTGCATGTGCATGTGTGCCCAAGATCCTGGGAGGAGAATGGAGGAGAAGGGATTGTGGTGTAACTATTTCCCCTGGAGGAGGTGATTTCTCACTTTCCTTCTCACTATCTCTGTCTCTCTGGCAAGTGCACATGCCCTAAGGCAAAAAAATCTTAAAAACAAACAGACTGTGGGATCTAATTCCCTTAGCTACTAGGCCACAGGGCCGGGCCAGTCCTGTGTCAGTTATTAATAGTCCTGGAAGATAGTTGGACAGAACCCTTGCTACCAGGTGATTCAGAGCAAGGAAATGGGCCCCAGAACTCTAGGTTCTTGATGGTGTGTGATGTTGGGGATCTGACAGTGATTTGCTTTGGGGTCTTTAGCAAGTAGTAATTTTCTTTCTTTTTCTTCTTTTTTAATGGTAAGAACCACAGGTGTTGATATGAGAGATGATATTTAAATTTATTAAAAAGTGTTGTCCTGTGATAGGCGATCCCACCCATGTAGCACAACCTGGTCCTCACAATGCTGGGAGCAGGAAAGGCTCCTGCGTTGCTATTGAAACAGCTGCTGTTTGGAGGACTCTGATAGGCTGCTAGGCAGGGGACAAGCTGTGCTTCTGTGAGAGGTTCCCATATTTAGCTCTCCCACAGATGTCCCAGGCTACTGCTCATTGGCCCTGCCCCCACAGGTCTGGTCCCACTGCCTCAGATCTTGATTAATCAGCCACTCTTTTTTTTTTTTTTTTT
>NW_006205575.1:25704-40919 GCF_000334495.1 Tupaia belangeri chinensis
CCAAGGTTTTTTTATCCAGCCCCTCTTTTTTTTTTTTTTTTTTGGAGAGGTTTTTGCTATAGGGCGCGTGCACTCACCAGAAAGACAGACAGAAACAGAGAGATAGAAAGCGAGAAATCACCCCCCAGGGGAGATGGCCATGCCGTAATCCCTTCTCCATTCTCCTCTTAGAATCTTGGGCATGTACGCACATGCACCCGGCGTGAGTTTAAGCCACCAGCTCCGGGACTCAAATTGCGGTCGACTACATGGGAGTCCAGCGACATAGCCATTACACTAACTGCTGGTCCCTAATTAGCCACTCTTAATCAGACAGAGTAAGTATTTTGTGCTTTCACCAGGCATTCATTCTACGCTCCCCCTTTGAGGACCACGATCATAATTTCACAATTCAGGAAGCCCGTCTAGCTGTCAGCTTGCTTTCTTAGCAGTAGGCCTGTTTTTCACTACTGGCTTTCTCCAGGGCCTTCCAGGGAGGAATCTAGGCTGTCTCCATTTGTGATTGTGATGTCCCTGCTTCCTCTCCTGACCCTGGTCTGATGTTCGGAGGCCATCAAGCAGCCAGTGTCCTGGGATGCATGTACATTTGGGCTGGGTTTGATGGGTAGGGATGTGGCTGGTGCTGCCAGGACCCAGGCTAAAGCCGAGCAAGGAGTGCCTGGATCAAGCAGGGGTTTTTGCCTCCTGCTGGACTTGTGTCCTTCCTGCTAGGTGGTGAAGCAGCATGCAGTTCCCAAGCCTTGGGGTGGGTGCCAGAATCTGCAGTTCTGAAGTCAGCTGGTTTGATCTGCTTAAGCCTGGCTCAGCAGCTGACAGGGAGCCAGGCAGGCAGAGTGCCTCCTTGAGGAATCACAGAGTCACACTCACATGGGTTGCTGTGAACCAGGAACTGGTATTTGTTCTGGTCGTTTGCTATAAGGATGTCCATGAGAAACTCAAGTCTAAGCCCCCTCATTGCCCATGACAAAGATCTCAGTGGTGGAATACGGTTAGGGGAGGGTGACTTTTCTGGGGAGACAGAGGGGGAATGGAGAATAAGAATGAACCTTGGGGGAGGAAGGTCAGCCTCAACCAGGTGGCAAAGGAGGCGTGGCCATCTTCCCAGGCCCTGTCAAGCAGCAGGAGCTAAGAGCCATGCTGAGGATCAGCCATGACATATAGCATCTTCATTTGCTCAAATGTGAGCTCTTTTCCTCTTGTCTCTTCCCACTCAGAGGACTGCAGTACAGATGGTATTGAGCAGCCCCCTGTTCATTTATACCCTGAATGTCACCAATGGAAACAGGTGGGATTCCTTCCGCTCTCATTGCCCCCTAACAAACCTACACAGCTGAAACGCCCCTGTGAGCTGTGTCCAAACAGTCATTCTCACCATCCGCACCCCAGGGGCTGTTTACCAGGCAGTGTCTTAGGAGTTCTGCAGACGGCTGGGCCTCCTTGTCCCTGAGGCCCTGTCCATCTGTTCCAACTGAGGTGATGGAAGGCTAGCAGGCAAAGACAGCTTTTCTGATAGGTGATATTGCCCAGAGGCAGGGTCACTCCTCTGTATTTGAGAATTTATTCATTTTAAATGGCTCTAGCCTGAGCTTCCTCTCCTCTAACTGAAGAGGCTGTTCTGCAGTTTAATTTTCTTTGCATAATGTTCTCTCTGGGCCTGGCTCTCAGGGTATTATCCTGAGAATAGAGACAAGCAGCACCAAACCTTCAGATTTAGCCAACTCTTTAATGCCATGAGAGGTGAGTTTTTAAGGCAAATTAACTTCAGAAGGTTCCAAAATGTCAGGTGTCCTGGGAAGCACCAGAAAAAATACCTGCTTTCTCTGGTGGTAGCCAGGTTGACCCTGGACTCAGGGAAAAGGGAAGATAGCAATACTTTGGAGAGCATTGCTCTCTGAGTGAACCTTTTAGAAGAGAAAAATGTATTCTGTTAAATGTCAAAACTTTAAAAATATTATCATTTTAGGTGAACAGATACATATATTTTATTTTTCTTGAATATCATCTATTAAATCTAATTTACTTATTTTTCTTTCAGGGAGGCTAATTATCGTGGGCGCTAATGCCGTGGTGTCTTTGGTGACTTTTGAGATGGGTGCACTCACAGTCCTATCCTGAATGGTCCCAAACTACTGGGCTTCTGGAGTTCTTGAGTTTTTTGTTGATTTGTTTGTTTACTTGTTTGTTTTTCCCCTTCTGTCTTCTTTACTGTTAGACTATATGTCAAGTTTTAGAGCTACTATTTCTTGGGTGGCTCATTTCCTCAACTTGTAACTTCCCATCTGCTATAAGCTAGAAAACTGGATTTGTTGACTTATATGAGTGTGTTTAAAGTAAGAATGATGGAGCTAGCAGGTGGCATGGTGGTTGGGGCACTTGACTCCCATACAGCCAATCATAGTTCAAGTCCCAGGCCTGGCAACTTGCTTTCTCCCACTCCCTCTCTGTCTCTCTGTTTAAAATGGAACAATAACAATAATAATAATAATAATAATACATATTAAAAAATTAAAAAAAGACTGATCAGAGAAAAATCCTAAGAAATGCACACACACACACACACACACACACAACTATTTGAACTAATAACCAAAATCAACAATGTCACAATATACAAAAAAATCAATTGCATTTCTATATATGAACAATATATAATCTAAAAATAAAGTTAAAATAATATAATTCACAATAGCATTAACAAGGATAAAATGCACAGGACTATAATAAAGGAAGCATAAGACTGGTGTTCTCAAAATTACAGGACAGTGCTAAGAGAAGTCAGAAAAGATTTAAATAAGTCAAGAGGTAGCCTATATTTGAATGAAAGGAGAGGAGACTCATGAAATTAGGAGATTCAATATTGTTAAGGTGGGAATTTTTCCCAAATTAATTTATTATTCTTATAAAAATTTCAGCGCCCCTTTTTTCTTGTAGAAAGTCATAGGTTGATCCTAAAATATATGTGGGAAAGCAAAAGATTCAGAATAGCCAAAAGAGGTTTTAAAAAAGAATAATGAATTAAACAGAGAGTCCTGTAACTAGGAGACCGGAACCTGATGGGAGAGGAAAAGTCTCTATCAGGATGATAGATGCATAGATAGGCTGGAGAGCCTCGCTAGGGAGTTTGGGAAGAAACCAACCATCCACCAGATGACTAGAAATCACTGCAGGACCACAAGAAATATGGGGAAGCAGGAAAATGCCTCTCCTCCAAGGGAAAAGGATAACTCCTCTTCATCCATACACAGTTCAATGGAAATCATGGAAATGTCTGATAAAGAATTCAGAACATTTATAATGGCAAAGTTTACAGAGATGGAAGAGAAGAGAGACAAGGAACTGCTGAAGAGGAAGGAGAAAGGAGTTGAAGAGTTCCAGGAGGTGAGGAAATTCATGCAAGATCTAAAAGAGGAATTTCACACTTTACAAAAGAATCAGATGGAACTGTTAGAGATGAAGGCTATAATACGAGAAGTCAAAATTTCCCTTGAAAGTATTAAAAGCAGACTAGATCATACAGAAAATAGAATCTCAGATGTAGAAGAGAAAATGACTGACCTAGAAAAATCCACCACGAAGACTGAGAAAATGTCCCAGAAATTTGAGAATAATATACGAGAAATACTAGATACAATTAAACGTTCAAACATCCGGATAATAGGCATCCCAGAAGGCAAAGAAACTCATAAGGGCATTGATAATCTATTCCATGAAATCCTGCAAGAAAACTTTCCAAACCTGGAGAGGCACTCAAAGATTCAGTCCCAAGAAATACAGAGGACCCCAAATAGAATCAACCCAAGAAGATCTTCTCCAAGACACATTATAGCCAGATTGACCAAAACCACAGACAAAGACAAGATACTAAGACTGGCAAGAGAAAAAAGGCAAGTTACCTACAAAGGGTATCCCATCAGACTAACGGCAGACCTCTCATCGGAAACAATGAGAGCGAGGAGAGAATGGGAAAATGTATTCAAAGTATTAAGGGAAAAGCAATTTCAACCGAGAATTCTGTACCCAGCAAGGTTATCGTTCATTTGGGAAGAAAAGACACGAACTTTCCCAGATAAACAAAACCTGAAAGAATTTACCAGCACCAGACCGGATCTCCAAGAAGTTCTTAAGGGAGTGCTATGTCAGTAAAATTAAATGCAGACACACAGAAATAAGAGTTCAGAAACTAAGAAAATGGGCAACTTAATTGTAGGGCCAAAAGCTGGAGTTGAGTATTACATCCCAGATTTCAATCTGGAACATCGAACCTCAACAGATACAGAAGAAAGATTAAGTACATGAGACTGAACTGATGAAACAGTATTCTACGACTTGACTAAAATATTGCTGCTTTTCTTCTAAGCTTTGTTGTCTGGTTGACATGGGGTAAAAAACGTATATATATGAAAGTAGAAATGGCATATTATGGATGATAACATGCATTATTAAGCCACCATGCAGTTTATGCTAGATGGGAAACCACATTTAGTATGTTGTGATGATTCTCAGGGAATGAATGTAAATTAATAAAAAAAATTTTCAAAAGAAAAAAGGGCATTAAAAATACCTATTTGATGACTTCAGTAAGCTACATAGCCCTAGCTAGGTGCTACTCTATAGTATGTTCATTCTATTCACTGAGGTTTATGCCTAAAGTCAGACTTGTGTTCATGGATATGTATATATCAGCTATGCTTGCTATTGAAAACCAAAAAAAAAAGAATAATGAATTGGAAGGACTTTCATATCCTATTTTCAAAAATTACTATATCCACCCAGTGACCAAGATAGTGTGATACTGGTGTAATAGCAGGAATATATTGTAGACCAATGGAACAGAATTGAGAAGCCAGAAATAAACCCTCGTATGTATAGTTAATTGATTTTGACAAAGGCACCATGGTAATTCAATGGGGAAAGTTTAGTTTTTTCAGTAAATAGTGCTGGGATCATTGGATATCCACATGTGGAATGATGAACTTAGATGCTTACCTCACACGACATACAAAAATCAACTCAAAATGGATAGTAGACTTAAGTGTAGGTCCTAAGACTGTGAAGAAGCTGTAAGAGAACTATAGTGACTCCAAATTGTACTTTGTCTTAGGATTCCATCTTAATAGATTAACCCTTAGGTCTAATGTGTAATGAAAATTTTCAGTAACCTTGATGAGTCTTCACAGATCCTAGGCTATGGATGGGAAAGATTACAGGAGCCCCATCCCATATGACCAGCTGAGATTTTATCAGCTGAAGCATTGCAAAGCCATACCTAGATATTCACTGCGTCTAAGCCAGGATCTAAGGATTGTCTTCACCGACTGGATTTTGTTCCTGCTGCCCTGCTAATCATTGCTTATCTTTAAGCCCCTTGCAGAGAATTAAACAAGTCAGTCCACCCTGCATGACCAGAAGAAAACTGCCCCTCAAGCATTGATTACCACGCCCTTTCCTCTCCCCCCACTCCCATCCCAAAGCTCTCTTTAGGAAAGACAGTGACCAGGCCTCCTTGTGATTCTGCCTCAGGATAATGAATAACTGACCCTCTGTTTCTGGATGTACGCTCACATTGACCTCTTCCCCTTTATGAGTTTTGTATCTCATCCAGTACAGCAAAGATGGTTATAGACTCTGGTCTGCTCTCTCCCTGGTGTTGGCCACACTGAATACATTCCTTTTCTTATTCACCAATTCTGGTTTCTCAAGACTGGCTTTTGTTAAGCAATGAGTGGCATGGACCTGACTTCTGGTCCTCTGGTCTATAGGTATCCTTGCCTGTTCTGGTATCAAAACTCTAAAAATTTTAAAAGAAATTACAAAAGGAGATCTTAAGTTTTTTTTTTTGGGGGGGGGAGGATTTTGCTATAGGGCACATGCACTCTCCAGACAGACAGAGAGAGACAGAGAGATAGAAAGCGAGAAATCACCCCCCAGGGGGAATGGCCACGCCACAATCCCACAATTACGCTAACTGTTGGTCCCTCTTAAGTTTTTTGACTATGCCTTAAAAAACCATGATCCATAAAAGAAAAAATTTAATAAATTGGACTTCATCACCATGAAAAGCTTTTGCTCCTCAAAAGATATCCATTGAGGGGCTGGCAGGTGGCGTGGTGGTTAAGAGCACTGGAATGCCACGTGGCTGACCATGGTGTGAGTCCTGGACCTGGCAGCTTGTTTTTCACTTTCTCTCTCTCTCTCTCTCTGTCTCTTTCTGGTCAAATTAAAAAAAAATTAAATACATAAAGCTAAATAAAATAATTCTTTTTAAAAAAAGCTATCCATTGAGAAAATGAAACAATGGGCCAGCTTAGTGGGGCAGTGGTAACATACTGCTAAAGCGAGGCTGTATCTATATGAATGATTGTGGGTGCAGTTCCCAGGTCGACGTGTACATGACAGGTGTATGATCCTGGCTGGCTAGGAGGGGTTGGGGAGGTTCACAGTGTGAGACACTGTTGAGGATTCTCATCTTTTTCTCTCCTCTCTCTGTCTGGCTCTCTAAAATTTTGTAAAGTGTTCTGGGGGGGGTGGGAAAGGGGGAGGGAAAGGAGACGGGAAAGTGGTGAAATAATAAAACACAATGCTCTGTGAGATTGACCTACAGGGTAAGGTTTCAGGATTGCAGTCAAGGACTTCCCTGAGTAGACCAGGCATATGTGTGCCCGTGAGCCAGGGCTGGCTGAGGCTGGACACTGATCATAAAGTCAAGACCTGTTGGGGAGTACTGTTTTTCTGTCTCTCTGTTTCTTTCTCTCTTTCCCTGTCTCTCTTCAGAATAATAGAATTTTCTATAAAAGAAAGAAAATGAAAAAACTTGAAAAAATATATGAAAATGGCATTTGATAAAGGACATGTATTAAGAATATAAAAAAATTCTTATAGCTCAATAAGAAAATAACACAATTTTGAAAATGGGCAAAATACTTAAACAGGTATTTCACTGGAGAAAATATATAAATTATTACCAAGGACATGAAAGTTTCTCAATATGATAAGTCATTGGAGAAATGTAAATTATGACCATAATAAAATACCATTTCAAACTCACTAGAATGACTATAACAAAAAGACAAATGAAAACAAATGCTGGTGAAGATGTAGAGAAATGGGAACCCTTCAATATCTCTGAGTATGTAAAATGACATAGCCACTTTCTGAGGCAATGAATGTTACTGGGAGAAAGGAGTAATTAGGACGACTAGTTTGGTTGCTCAGAGGTAAATACTTTTTCTTGGCTCTTGGGGCGTTGGGGCTGGTTAGTGTTGCTTCATTGGTTTTCCTGGCACCCCACCTATTTCAGGCCTCTTCTGAACTACAGGGCTAGGGATTGTACCACCAAGTCAATACTTATTGCAACTATTTTTATCATGCTGTTGAGGTAGAAGTTAGGCTTGGGACATATAGTTAGGGTATAAGGTACTAGATGGAGACACAGTTAAGTGTTACCCAAGATGGAATCACAATGGCTAAGTTTTAACAGAGATTGGTTACATTACAACTAGAAACCACTATAGTTAAGGGGAACAGTTTCTATTTGCTAACTATACCCTAACAAAATGTGCAGATCTATATGGTCTGCTGACTCCACAAAGAATGGGGTAATAAATCACCCAGACTACGAAGTAACTATCTTCTGAAGCCCACTTTCTACCAGAGAGCCAGCCTATCGCTTGGACTGCTAGATTAAAAACCCCTTGCCTCAGCTCCTCTGTAATAGCCCTTTTCTGGGATCCTTCCCTGATTTGGGAACTTTCCTCTTCTTCAATAAACTGCTTTGCTGCTTCTACATTTATCTACAGCTCTAATTCTCCATGAGCATGAGACAAGAACCTGAGCATCTTGTGTCCCTGAATCAGAAACTAGTGTTGGACTTGATCACCCCAATATTCTATGTAATGAAACACTATTGTTTCATGTGTGCTGATCAGGAGGGCAGAAATAGTGTCCTGTAACCTCTTGTGTCCCTTAGAAGACTCAACAAGGCCACGTCACATCCTCTGCAGTTTGACTCATTTCCTCTCAATCTTGAAGGGGTCAAGTCATTGGGAGGCAGATCCTGAGACATGAGGCTTCTGAGGGAGCTTCAAGAAAAGGCTCACAGGGGTTAAGAGGTGTAAGGGAAAGAACTGGCCAGGGTGTCTGCAAAGTTGGACCTCTGAGACTAATGGCTGGATGTTTCAGTCTGCGAGCCAAACATTTTTATTTCTTATATTCTTCTGTTTATTTATTTCCCCCCCTCTATTATTGAGTCCCTCCATTTGGTAAAGATGATGAAATAACAAAATATGGCACATTTTCTCAGATCTATGGAAATAAGATGTTGTCCATTTTGTAAATGTGTAGAAGAAAAGACAAAACAGATTGCATTAAAATAGATCAGTTTTGTGATAGATAAGTTAATTTGCTTCGCTGTAGTAACCTTTTTACTATCTATGTGTAGCTCATAATATCATATTGTGTACTTTAAAGATACACAATAAGATACATTTAAAAGCTAACTAAATAAAATGAAATAGATGTTTTTGAAAACATTTGTCTTTCATTCATTCACACCATAGAGAATATCTAGTCTTACTCCAGATGTTTTACAGATAAGGAGACTGAATCAAGAGAGGGGAAACAAAAACAAAAACAAAAACAAAACTTAACCAGATTCACTAGCTTGAAGGTGGCCTGGCCAAGATTCTATCCCAGTTCAGTCTCTGTGAAGGTCAGCCAGCTTCACCATCAGAGCCAACTCCATAAAGGAAGTGCGGGCAGGAGACGAAAGTGGAATAATCTTATTTCTACATCTGGGTAAAAATAATTTCCCAATTTGCAAACACCTAGAAGATCCTGGGCTTGAAGGTAAAAATTAAATTTACTGTCTGAAAGAGCAAATCTCATCAGACTAACCTAATTCTTCCTTGCTTGGGAGTAAGAGACAATTGGTAACAATCAGTTTGCAAAAGAGCTCTGACTTTGCAACAGTTGACCCTGCAATGGCACTCTGAAAGTAGGGACTGTGCTGAACCATTTCTTGTTTCACCAAGCACAGAAATTAAAAGCCCCAGTGGCTTTACTTCCAATCATCTTCTACCTTACTTCGATGTCAATAGACGAGCTTTCTCCTCATCTTTCCCTTTAAAAACTGTGTGGCTGTGTTGCCATATCAAAAGAGCAAGCTGTGGTGATTTCTAAACAGAAAGTTTGTTAACCAAAGCTTTTTAGAAGTATACATCTCTTTTAGCATTGCAGGTTTTCAGCCCTTCTCTTAGAAGGGCTTTCTGGAGACGGAAAAAGCCCTCTCTGGTTGGTGTGCAGAGACCTCAGACCCACCAAGGTTCTTAAGACATCCATCACAAGCAATGCTAGGCACTGCAAATGCTCTATGTAAGTGTGCTGCCCTGAACTAAGCCAAAGTGAGACTCCTTGATGAAGGGAAAGTTGAGGAATGATGCATTTGCTTCTTTGAAGGGCTATACCTGGTCACTTTGGGGTCATTTTAAAAGGTCTCCTTCTTTGTTCCCTTTCCTTCACCATATCCCTTTTACTGAGGTTGGATCCTCACAATGACACTACAGTTGCCCCTGTTGGCCAGTTTCATGGCCTCATCTCCTAGACCTTATTATTGCTAGTGATGTCTTTGATATCCTGCTGAGTTTGCTCCATCTTTTTCTCAAATACTGGTTCTGTTCTAGTAGGTCCATGGCCCAACTCCACTGTTTAGCTTATAGCTCCATGGCATTCACCAAGTTCAGATTCTTCTACGTGTTTTTTTGTTTGTTTGTTTGTTTTGTTTTTTTGCCATTTTCAAGTACGTCCTCAGTCAGACACCCCCCAGAGATCGCTCTCTGTAGGGTGACAACTGCTAGGAATTATCGTGCCTTTTTATTGAAAATGTGATACATGCAAGTAAATGGGTGAGGGGCTATGTGTTCTAATGATCAGTTCATAAAGTTTTAACAATAGGGAACATAGGTTCCATTCAGGATTGGATTAAATGGTGGGTCTATTGCAGTTCCGCAATTGTTCGTTTGATGTAGGCGTCTTCATGGAATGCAGTTTTGGGAAAACAGCTCCAGCAAGCAGAGATAATTATCAGTTGATGCAGCGGCAGCCATCTTGTGATTACTGAGCACGATGTTGTTTTGGAGGTGTTCATCCATGATGGGTCGTGCTTGGTGTACTTGGGCTCTAGGTCTAGAAGCAACTAACATTTAATATTTAAAGGCTTTTATCCAATGCCTACTCACCTCCTAGTTCGAGCAATACACGTTGGGCGCCAGTCTGCCGGGGTCCAGCCTCGACGGGGGTGGGTTGACTCTTCGGAGGTGGCACTGGAAAGGAAGACTAAGGCCTCGGTGCCATTTTCATGTACGTCCTCAGTCAGACACCCCCCAGAGATCACTCTCTGTAGGGTGACCGTGGTTTTCTGTTTTTTTTTTTTTTTTTTTTTTTTTTACAAATTTTTTGCTCATTGGTCGGTGTGTGCACTCACCAGACCAGAGGGACAGAGAGAGAAAGTGAGAAAACACCCCGCCAGGGGCATGGCCATGCCACAATCCCTTCTCCTTCCTTTTTCTCTCAGCATTTTAGGCATACATGCCCACACACCCAGTGTGTTTCAAGCCGCTAGTTTCTGTTAGCCTTGTGGCAGCCTTAACCACTATGCTACCTGCTTGCCCCTCTGTGTGGCTTTCAAGAGTTTGAAAGGTCTGATCCCAGGCTCAGCTTTAAGTTCATTTTTTGTTGCATCCAACCACATGCCGGGGAGGTCTGCTCTGTCTGTCACAGGGGCCAGGGCTACTTCTGGTTTGGCTTGGCTACACCTTCACCTGGGGTGTCTCTCTTCTTCTTTCCACATAGACACACACCTGACTCAGACCTTTAGGCCCAGATGCTACTCTTGAGAGACATTTCTCAGATAGTCTAGCTTGTACCAGTAATGGGACAATGCTGGTGGTGTTGGTCACTATTGGGTCCATGGCACATTACTAAGCACCTCTTGCATTGACCTGTGTGGTATAGTGGTTGAGATCACAGCTTCTAGCCAGTCTGCCTAAACTAGTTCCAATTCTAGTTCTCTCACTTACTGGTCGCCAATGTTGGGCAAGTTACTTAACATCTCAGTGACTTTCTTTATATATTGGGGAGGATGATAGTGCCTATGTCACACAGTTAACCTGTGCAATAGTATCTGGCATATAATAAACACTATAGGAATGCCACAGTTATATAGTAATTTATATCTATTTTCTACAATCTTTAAGACAGTACAGAAAAGTGAGTATTCTTATTCACATTATATAAAGAAAGTGAGGCTCAGAGAAATGAAGCAACTGTCCAAAGTCACATAGCTAATACACATCATGGCTGGACTCTGGACTACCTACTTTTATTGACCAATACCTGCATTTAATTTCCATAGCACTTAAGGCTATTTCCATGAAGTTTAACATTCAAATGTCCTCTAATTCTTCCCTGCTTACATGTTTGGATATCTCCCCAGATTATAAACTACTTGAGGGCAAGCCTGTTTCTTACACATTGTATAGTTGTATGGTGATTGGTGGAAAGGTATTAGGGACACAGTAAACAGATGACCGTGCATTGCTAGAGACTCAGCAGGATTTTCCCATGGGAATGGCCAGGTTCCTGGCCTTCTGGTCTCCACAGAGTTTTCCTATGGTCAGTGATTCCACCCAACACAGAGAAGATCCCGCCAGGCCCTCTGAGATTTCCTTACTAACAGTGTCATATAAAAACGCTTTAACAGCCAGAACATGGAAATTGGTCAAAATGGTCATGTGGATAATGGCCCTGCCTGCAAGAGTCTTCATATCTCCTGACCTCTCCTGACTGTTTGTTCTTTTAGGTTATGGTCAGTCAGGTGCAGCCACAGAGGAGGGGACGTGGGAGAGGCACAGGAAGAATGAAGCTGATTATACTCCAAAGTTTTAGAGAGACAGGGTGACTACACATGGAGAGGTCACATGGGAGGAAGTACTAAGAAGTGGTGGGTAGGGAGAGGGTGAAGATCCTGGGCACATGCCTTTATTGGGGGATCAGAGTGGAACATGCAAGGAAATGTATGAGTGTGTTTCACTGGTGCATTTAAATGTTATTAGGTCTTGTCAGAGGAGGATAGAAAGGAAAACGTATGGCAGGGACTAACTGGTATACCTGGTTGCCTAGATGGGGTGCTTGGAGCCTGTGTGTGGAATATTGAGGGAGCAGGAAATTTAAAAATTTATAATACCTGGCTCTTTGTTTGCCCATCAGAGGCAAGTGACTAGTGACCACATCAGCTCCTAATAGTATAGTAAGACTGGGTGAAGGGGAAGTCAGTTTCTTGGATCAGATTCCCCGGGGAACACTGTTTTGGTAGGTCTTTTCAGGTATGTCACCTCAATGTCACAACTGGCTGCTACACTTCCAGGCATTACATTCAAGGAAGAGTTAGACCTTTTATATAACAGATTTCATTTCCCTCCAGATATTTTCCTCATTATTTTTTATCTTACCCTCCTCCCAGGAGACTGACATAGATGGAGCTTATTCCCAGGTTTGGGTTGGTATAGGCCAACAGGGCACCTCAGCAACAGGGAGGGAGAAGAATGAAGTAAGGGTATGTATTCCCTCCCTTGTTCTCTCCCTCCCTCTGGAGTTGCTTGGGGCCAGCTATGCTTCTCAAGCGAAGATCACAGTCCTCTCCACACAACTCTCCTCCTGGTTCTGGTAGCTGCCCCTTCCCCTAAGCCCTTTGGGTCTAGGGGATGAAAACAGCACTGTTGTTACTAGCCATGGGCACTGCACTACCTTGATGATCTCCATACCCTCCCATGCCTTTGCAACTAGCTCCTTCACTAAACCTTCCTTGAGTTAGCCTAACAGGAATGTGCCCTCTGCTTCCCCTTGAGACCCAAGTGCTATAGACCTCACAAATTTCCTCTCTCTTCTGGAAACTTCCACTTACGTTCATGGATCACATCTGCTCACAGGGTCATCTCTAGTTGCAAAGGAGGCAAGAAAAGCAAGAGGTTAACTCTCCTAGTCTCTATAAGGGAAGACAGGAAGGGAGAAGGAGGTTGGGAATTACTGTTGAATCGACCAGTCAAAATATCTGCCACTAACAGCAAGATATGGAAGGAATTAAACAAACAAAAAGACTTCCAAGCCTAAGCTAGCAACCTGTGTCCCACTATCCATTGGCTCGGCATTGACCTCTCATAGTTATAAGGCTGAGCACTCTGGCCAAATGCCAGGGCCCATCTATGGAACCGAAGCCCATTTGGAACAGCCCTGCCATGTGGTCATCCAGACTCAGACACAGATTCAGAAAGTGCGTTACCTACAGATACAGGAAGTGCACTACCTAGAGCTTCCATTGTTAGAAAGCACTCCCTCATCTAGAGCCAAAGTCTCCTAACCCACATCCTGCTCTGCCTGCTGAAGGGGCACAGACATCCTTCTTCCTCTTGTCAATCTTCACATGAGCGGGAGGCCCTGGCATCCCCTGCCTAGGCCTCTTCTTCTCCAAGTTATGTATTCTCAGTCCCTATAGCTTCTTCTTATTCCTGCAATTCTGCAACATAAATCCCCTTGCCAAAAAGCTTCAGAGGATTTTTTTCTTCTTCTTCTTCTTTGTTTATTTTAAAGGCAAATTTAAATAATTTCCTCCCAAGTATGTCGAGTTTAGAAACCAGAATTCCAGGATTATTGCTGACTCACTTAACTCTTCCTGAATGCCTCTTGATATGCTACCAGTCTAGGGAATTGTTTTAAGATTTAAGGGAAGGACTCAAGGAGAATAGGCAGTGCCCGATTAAGAGTGTACATGTTGCAGAGGTGTTAATTACTAATACCTGGATGCAGCATGATGTGGGGGCTTTAATTCAGACAGACCTGTCTTCAAACCTTCCCTGCATTACTTCCTGACTATGTGACAGTGGACAGTGACCTTTCCTCATCGGTAAGGCAGAGCCAAGACTGCACAGAGTTGTTAGAGGATGAGGTGTGAACGCGCAGGTAATGAAATTAGCACAGGGCCTAGTGCACAGTCAACCCTCAATCCCTGCAGGCTTTGGGTTACACTTGACTCATGTGAATTCCAGGTTCAGCGATGCTGGCTGCCTATTGGGTTGACTTGGGGAATGATTACTTAGCCTTGACCTCAGCCTACTTTTATTTGAAGTGTTCAAAGGCCTCTGAATTTGCAGGATCTGAGAGCATCCGCCTGCAGCTTCCCTGAGAAGAGACTGCTGCTGGGAGGACAGCTGCTTCAAAAATTCTGATGTGCTTTCTCTTTCGCTCGGGGCCTGGCGTGTTAATTAGGAAGACTGCATGCGTGAACACTTGGCTTTTCTTTTTTAATCTCTCTCTCTCTCTCAAAAAAAAAAAAAAAGCTCTTTTGATCAGCACCATGAGTAAATGTGCAAGGTCTCGAGTCTTGCAGAAATGTGTGAAGAATATGAAGGAGGTGCTGCCTCCTTTGACACCTGCCTCTGCACACCCTGAGACAGAGTTTCAGAGCATTTTGTCCTCTGTTCCCGGCTTCCAGATGGCCTGGATGACTGCTGCTAGCACTTGGAAAAGCTCTCCAACTTTTTGCTCCCACCTGAGCCCAGGCTTAATGGATTCGTGCAGAATCAGAGAGGACAGGCCTCAGTGGCTCTCTGAAGCATGGGGGAACCTGCCAACAAGCAGGCCAAGTGAGTTGCCCTCACCTGGCTGGGCAGCAGCCCTGGTTGGCAGGGTGGGTCTGCCGTTTCTCGCAGTCCTGGCAAGTGTCCCTGACGATGACTTCCTGGGTCAGCTTCCCCCGGTTAGGGGAGGGGGAAAGGGGGTGGGACACCATGGAATGTGAAGGACAGAAGCTGTTTAGTGACTGTAAAGGGGGTTCAGGCTTCCAAATGTCCACCTTTTCCTCACCCCCATCAATTACATCAACCATCTCTTATGACTAAAGGTATTAGAGAAGACATATGTGGCTAATTTACCCTCTTGCTACCCTCAAAATAGGATTTATTATTTTTTTCATCCCTAAAAAGGACACTCATTCCACAAGACATTTGTGAGAAATGTAGACTTTAATAATGATTTATAACTTGGCTAGAGAGGGTCTCTATAGTGTATACCCCATAGAATTTCATGGAAGAGAGAAAGGTGTGTGTGTGTGTGTGTGTGTGTGTGTGTGTGTGTATGAGAGAGAGAGAGAGAGAGAGAGAGAGAGATAG
>NW_006205575.1:40937-56395 GCF_000334495.1 Tupaia belangeri chinensis
AAGAGGAAGGGAAAACTTCCACTATGGTGCTGCTTCCAGAGTCTTCCCAGTATTGAACACGTGGTCTTCCTCTCTCTAGTGCTTCCCTGGAAGTCTCTAATGCTGCTCTCACTCCTGCTACCCTGAGAACCTTCTGAGGACCATCTTCCCATCTGGTTGGGCATACAGCTCCTACCCCTTTGCTATAGTTTGCATCACCTCTCTCATCACAAGCTCAGTAAATAGAGTATTCCCTGCTCTGCACAGAGTGGGATCATAAATAACCTGTATTTGCTTTTGTCACCAACAAAAGGAAACTTTAAAAGCTCCATGGAAGTACATGGTGTTAGAAGTGGGAGACCCCAGCCTGCCTCCCTCCCAGTCCTCATCTGCACCTAGCTCCTCTGTGACCCTATTGTCCCCTCCTCCACCCTCTGAGTTCCCCTCAGGACTACTGGCAAATAGTGCAGGGGCCTTCCTTTTTTTCTTGTGGAAAGAATAGATAGTCATTTCTATTTCCCCTGAGTATTTCTATTTCCCAGGACCCCACAGGTCTTACTTAGGGTTGCATTTAGGTGTTTGTTTGTTTTGTTTTCACTTTTTTTCCTTCCTTTTATTTATTTATTTTTACATTTTTCCACAAACATTTACTTTACATATCAAAAAATTTTAGCTCATACTCCAAAAGGAACACAGGACACTAGGCATCCTTGGCTCATACAGGAAAGTCATCAAAAGAGATTCTAACCTCCCTTCCAAATAAACGTAGAGTGATAACCTCAAGACTGTAACAGAACTAATCATAGCAAATTAACTTTTCTGGTATAAAGCAGTCTTTCAAACTACGCTAGAGGCCTTGTTCTGCACAGATTCTTCCTTGGAGTAAAGCAAAAACATGCCCCACCTAGTCTGCTCCCTCACCCCTGGCTGGGCTGCCAGGGCAGCTGTCTCCGCAATGGCAGCATGTATTAACCTTGCTGGGGGCAAACTTTAACACGACTGCTGCACCACAAGAAAACACTCACGTCATTTTTCCATCAGCATAGCACTGGCAAGGATGTCCTCAGTGTCAGCCTCACATATCTATCACCCTCAAGTCTGAGGTCAATGCTGTGATGCAAGCCCTCTCAGTTTGTTATGCCAGTAATACAGTACGTTCCCTGATTGGATACAGCATACAGCATACAACGGCCTTCGTCCAGGAAAACGAAAACTCTCAATTAGCCCATGCAAATTTAAGTCACAACAAGAGAGGATGTTAGCTGAAATTTTCTTTCATGTTTTTATTTTTTTTCCCTTTGTGAAAAAAATATGGAGATCTAGCTTTTGATTGACATGATAGAGCCAAGCATATGACCAGCTCATAGACATAGATGTAGATACAGATATAGACATAAAATAACACTACATTATGACATAATAGCATATACAAAGGAATTCAAAAGTTCATGGAAAAATAGAATTAAAATATTAGTTTATTTTGGTAGAAAACATTTTTAAATCATCCATAGTGTTTTCCTAATACACACATTCCATAAACTTTTTGAAGATCCTGTGTAAATCAACATCTCTCTCTCTCTCTCTCTCTCTCTTTAAAGATAACCACTCTCTTCCCATCTAACTATAAATGTCTAAGAGTACACATATTGTTCATGTCACAGGATAATAATTAGAAAAGCTGGCAGACTAAAGACCACCCCCAGATTGCAGCTGCTCTGGGAAGAGAGGACAGAAGTACTGATTTTTATGAAGGTTGAGCTGATTACAGCTAAGCAGCGTATTTCCAACTTCTTTCTCCCCACATAGCTTTCTGACTTCCTCTCCCTGCAGACCCCTGCCTTGGCACAGCAGTCAGTGAAATGAGACCCTGAGGGCCTGCTGCCTGGGCTCTGGTCCAGCACACCTCTTCACAGTTCTGGGCAGGCTCCCATTGACCCAAACCAGTACTGACCAAAGTGCCTTGGGCCCTGGGAGGGCATCTGTAGGGGAGACCTAGGGTACAGGAAAATCAGGGCTAGAACTGGGAGGGCCTTCTCTGTCTATGCCACCACAAAGCAGGATGGCTCTCCCCACATGACTCCCCTTCTCTGGGGCTGCTTCTCCTCGTGGGGTTAATTACACCAACCTGAATCTCAGAGAGTGTGAGTTAATTGCCAAACACTTTACAATTATCAGGGGCCCAGGAGGTGCTTCACCACCGTAAAGCATTACACCTAATTATTGTTCATAATCATAAAGATTCAGAAGCACCGAGGGCTCCCATGGCAACCTTAACTCTTCCTTCTCTCTCACGCACACACATGTGTAGAGATAGACTCTTCCATTGCACTATTCAATGCAGCTCATAAACCTGCCATATTATTGAGGAAATATTTATTTTTATAAACTAAGTAGGCAGTGCTGGAGTAATGATTCCTCTTCTAAATGTTCCAGACAGACTCAGCCCTCAGTGTGATGACACGCACAAGGCACCTGAGTATCAGCCGACATGTCTAAATGGATCTACAGCAGCAAAACCTTTATCAAGGAGACGTCATGAAGACGTGCACTGTGACTATTTTCATGGTTTGCCAGTAAGAATAGTCTAGGATGACTGAGGGTATTTTTATAAATACAACAGAAGCCTAGTTCTAAACAAACACTATAGGAGAGTCTAAGCCATCAGTCAATTGAAAAGATTGATTTACAGGGATAAAATGTGCCCTGAATGAAATCATAAGCCTATGGACTTGGCAAGTTTATCAACTTGGCTAAATGAACTGCTAAAAATAAAAGTTTATTATGAAAACTGAAATATATGGCACACACACAACTTTGTGCATAGTAATGCTGTCATCGGTAGAAGAAAATTGACCTTATTCATAAAGTACCTGAAACTTGGCCATGCGTCTAGTTTGGGGCATCTGCAATATAAAGTCTCTTAAAGGAGTTGTTTTGGAATGTCTGGAAATCTTACTGCAACCAGAGAGATCACCTGTGGGTGCTCCACTTTTAATATTTGGTTGCATAGTGAAGATGTTGGCTCTGCAGTCACTAGCAGAGACCAGCGGTAGAACTTGGCTTTCTTCTTTTCTGGAGCCTGGAGCTGATTTCCTTTGTGACTTTCCACCTTGGAGAAGAGCAGCTCTGATTGCTGTGCTTGACTTGAGTTTGCAGAGGGAACACCAGGTGTTTTCAGTAGTCTTTGGGTTGGGGGTGATGGCCAATGTCCTTGACCAGAGCCCACCGACCCTAATGGCTGGAGCTATGCAGGTAGCAGCAGCAGGGAAATGCTTACTTTGAAAGGCTGGCAAGCCAGGCATGAGTGGAGAGGAGGGAAAGAAAATAAAGAAAGGACCACAACATGGTACTCTAGTGAAGGTGCATCCCCCCGAGCTAACCCCTGTGTCAAGTGATTAAGTCTGTCAGTAACTTGGGGTGGGTATACTCTGTCTACACTGTCCAGAGAGGGGCTACCAAGGAACTAAAAATAGAAGCAGCAGGCCCATCTTCTAGAAGCTCACAGACTGGTTGCAGGAGAGCCAAATGGAAAAAGACCTCAACAAGCTACAAAGAAACAGATAAATAGCAGAGACTTGAGCAAGGGCAGGTTGTCAGGGGGCACCAGAGTCAGAGATAAGGTTGTGGTGTGATTTGAGAGCTTCCCACAGAGAAGAGAGGCAATATAGGGAAGTGGTTGAGGGCTGCACGGAGCTGAACTGGAATCCTGGCTTAGCCACTTGGCCAAGTGTGAGACTTCAGGGAAGTGACTTTATCTCTCTAGGCCTCAGTTTTGTCTTCCACAAATGAGGGGGAATAATAATGTATATCCTAAGAGGTAATTAGGAGAACTAAGTGAGATACCAGATGTAAAATACTGGCTACATTGCTTGACACAAGGTGAGAGCTCCGTAAATATTAATGATCTCTTTTTCTCTTTATTTATCACAGAGTACATGAACACACATATGAGAGTGACACAGACCAAGAGAAACATCCTCCACAAGGTCTGGTCATACTTTCATCACCTTCCTCCATTCCTCCAGCTTGTCAGATCCAGGAAACTTACATGCATGCCTGGCACATTTTAGGCAGAACAGGCTGGTGATTCAAACCATGGTCCCTGCATGACATCCAGCAGTACTGCTGTGCCATGGAACTAGCCCCATAAATATTAATGATTATTCATGTTAATTGGTAAACATAGTAAGTTGAGAAGTAGGGAGGGATGTAGATGGGTAAAAAGAGAGTAAGTCGATGAGAGATATTAAGATTTAGAAAGGAGTGCTATAATATTGCTGATTGTCTGGGTGGGTGGTAGTGCAGCAGACAAAAATGCTCTGAGGTGCTGGGCCCACAGAGAAAATCTCTGGGTTCCTGACCAAGGTTTTCCGGTATCACCAGGCACATGAGCATGCTATGATCCTGGCCAGCTGGAAAGGCTGAGATCATGGTGTAAAGGCCCTGTTGGAGGTTCCTGTTTCTTTTCTCTCTGCCTTTCTCTCAGGAAATAAATAAAGATACTTTTTATAAAATTATAAAAAGTAATGCCTATTGTCTTAGGTGAATGTTAAAGCCTTTATAACTTGAGCTCAAAGATTATCTGGATGTATATCTTGACTGCCTCTTATCGGTAGCATTTGACAAGTTATTTACCTCTTTATGCCTCGGTTAACTCATTTGTGAATGGGGTTAACTAAAATAATATTTACCACATAAAATTCTTATAAGAAGTAAATGAGTTAGTGTGTCAAACACTAGGAACAGTGTCTGGTTCATTGTAAGTGCTATAAAGTAGTGGTTGTTAGCATTGATATGTTGGTGCTTGGCATGTAACTAGTGCTAAATAAAAGACATTTGTGGTTATTATTGGTAAACCCAAAGCATTCAACCTAAAGGTGTTTGGCTAGCAATGTAACCTGTGAGCTACAAGAAGTCAGGGTGAGTGCCCGAGGGGCACTAACAGGAATAAAGAAAGTGGTTGATATTTGCAGTTGTGTATACAGCTATGCTGACATGATGACAGCAGGAGCAGCCATCACATTTAAGTCATGTTCAGAGATAATCGTGGCTGCAAAATGTATATCAGGTGAATATCAGAGGAGGAACCCCAATATCCAGGGTGTAGTCACAATTCAGAACATATAGCCTAGCAATAAATAATACCAAATAACAAAGAGTAGGTTATGAAGCTTCTTGGGTGGCTCTACTTCATTCCAGCCAAAGGAACACCTTCTTCCTCATGCAACCGTAACTTGTGATAAAAAGAACCAGTCATGAGAGCTTAGATGGCAGTGTTGGGTTGTCAGAAAAGTCATGACATACATTTTCCATGCAAAAGTATATCATGATTTTTTCAACAATCCAGCAGTGTAGGGGAGTCATTAGTCAGTTAGCATATTGCTTACCCATTACCAAACCCTTGCTTTTGTTTTTGTTTCATCAGGAATTGCAACACAAAGTTCTGAGGCCCAGATTGAATGAGAAGATCAGGGTTTGACACAAATGCAGAGCTGAAGCCAGGGATGATGAGGAGCTGGTGTGGGCAGTCTAGCAGGCTCCAGCCCCTCCTCCAAGTGGATCAGATATCAGCACAGTGCAGAGATGCTGGGAACCTGCAGGGGAAGTTAGTGAGGACATTCGTTGGGACTTGTGTAGGAGATGTGACATCAACCAGCTGTTAATTCACCCATCTGTTTATTCAACAAATCTTTATTGAATATTTTTGTGTGCTAAACTCTGTGTTGGGCTCTGATTTACAACAATGGACAAGACAGGCATGGTCTCTGAGTTGGTACTATTATATTTTAGTCCACATTCTTTTGCAACAATTGAATACACATTGGTTAACAGAGAATAGAGGTTTATTTATTTACTTAGTTTTTAAAATTTTATTTATTTTACATTCATTCACTGAACATCATTATAGCACAGAAAATATGTGATTTCCTATCCAGAATACACTGTATAGTAGCTTAACCATACGCATTGTCATCAACAAATAATTTTCTATTTCTTATTTCCTAAATATATATATTTTCCCCCTATTTCTCACCCTCAGCTATTTTCCACCCTCCTCCCACCCTGTCTCTTGTATCTACCATTGCTTTCCATTCCCTTTTTCTTTCCTACATTTTATTGATTCACAGAATATCTTAACTAAGCTAACTACTTTCAATAGCAAGTAAGTTCAGCTGATATATAGACGTCTGTGAACACATGTCTGACTTTAGGCGTGAAACTGTGAGTAGAATGGATATACTATAAAGTAGCACCTGGCTGAGGCTATATAGCTTACTTTGGTCATTAAAAAGATATTTTTAAATATATTTTTAATTTCAAATCAAAAATCCAAATTTGGTGTGTGTCTTAAGCAGAACCATGAAATTGTATTGAAGTCTGATGGTTCTTTAAACCACAGGAATGGTCCCACGATATGTGTACCTTACTTCTAAGCACAGGACAGCTGAATTACACTAACTTCAGGAAAAGCTCCACCTTTTCACATCATAGGCTCCCAAGGCTTGGGTGGGGCAATGCAGAGACAGGTCCAGGTACAAATAGGGACAGACCTGGAGTTGTACTCAGGCTGTGTGATCTGCTTCACTCTACAGCTCCCTCCAAAAAACAGAGCAAACTGCAGGGTAGTATGAAAACCATTAACACTTAAAAGCAAGTTTCAATTGAATATTTCCGAAGAGCCTCAAAGACATACACAAAAGGTTTGAAATACATAATAAAATCCATGAAAAATGGATCTCCCAGTTCATCTCTCACCTCATGTCAATTCTTTGCCCAGTTATCTTCCAAAGAACATGTGAAGTTTAAAAATGAAGTGGGAGCTATCCTTTTTAGCAATGATAGGGTGCTTGGCACATTAAGTCATTTTCCTTCCAACAAAAAGTAGGAATCATCATTTTTATGAGATTTTCACAGTTGCTACCAGGCTTTATGGAGATCCCTCAACCATGCTATCTGGAGCTTTATCATATACTATAACTAAAGAATTTTTTGCTCGTATAAAGCAAGGAACCCATAACAATTTCTGCCATTTATAGAAGAATTCCTTAAAGCTAGAGTGTAAATCTCTGCAGCAGTGGGGAAAAAGAGAGTAACTAATAGCTTGAAAGAAAAATAATATTGAAATAATTGAGATTCATAATTCACAGATTAAATTACTCATTAACTGCTTGGTCTGAAGCACCATGCTATTGCTTCATATTTTAGTAACTCTTAGATAAGATTAATTTTCAGAATGACAGGTAATGCCACTCACAAGGGGAAAATAACTATTTACTTATCATCCTAGATTACATATTAAAAAAGCATTTCATTATAATTTAATTGGAGAGTCAGAATCTTCACCCAGAGATTAGTTATGTCACCATCCTAGTGTGATGCTGGTTAACTGCGGGAAATGAGGAAGAAAAGAGGATGGGGAGAAGGAAACCCAGAGGGGACCCACGAGTTTCTGTGTGGGCCCCGTGTGTGCCTTCAGTGGGCTGTGTGAGGAGATGTCCTTGGAGACAAGGTAAGACTTGGACAAGGTGTTTAAACAACAACATAGAAATATGCAATGCATCTTTTTATAATCTTGATTTTCAATTTAAATCATATTTATTTTCTGATTGCAAAATAAATATGTGGTATTTATTGAAATACTCAAAAACATTTTTAAAAGCACAAAGAAATACTAATACACAGTAACTTCCAAAATTCTACCTTTAGACAAACACTGTTAACATCTCCGTTTGTTTGACACCTTTACATTTTGACAATTGTAACGTAACGTTTTGAAAGAGGGATTATGCCTGATGGGAGATGCAAAGCCCTGGGTGGGAGCATCTTGGTGTGCAAAGGAGGAGCAGGGAGGCTGGTCCACCTGGAGCAGGAGGGAACGAGGAAAGAGGCAGTAGAGAGAGCAACAGGTACGCGTAGGTCAAAGTGAGGATTGGGGTTTTATTCTAAGACAGGAAGCCGCTGAGGGATAGTCATCAAAAGACTGCATTATTTTCTCGAATGACCTGGCTTCTTGGGAGAGGGGAGGACAGTAGCTCAAGAGTAGAAAAAGGAAGCCATTTTAGTAATTCAAGCAAGAGATGATGATGACTCGGATGAAATGGAAGCAGTCGAGGTAGTGAAAAAGGAGGGTAGGGTGGGAGGTGGGAGGGGCTTAGAGTCTAGATGTAATTTGAAGGTAATGTTTCAAGGATTATGGATAAATTGCATGGTGGGAGTAACAGAGAGAAAGGTGTGAGTATCGTGCTTTACCGCCATGCTGCCAGTAGGCGCCAATGAAAAGGAATGTCATTGAGCACCTTCTGAGAATGACACATTAAATTACTTAGAATTAGACTTAAAAGAAATTGGTTTCCTCATTGAAGAGGTTACAATGTCAGTCAATGTGCCATCAACTGTATCCTTTGGCAATTCTACTGTGACTCAGGACGGTGGGAAGTAATACATAATCTGATGGATTGTATTATTGTCCAGAAAATATTCACCCTCCCTTACACCTTCCCTCAGCCCATAGAAAAGGTATTCTTTTCTGCCCATGCTGAGCTTGGCTATGTGATGCCTGCATTAACCATGGAAATATTGGCCAGTTCAATCTAAACAAAGGCTTTCATTGAGCTTGCATAATTTGGTTTTATTTCTTGCAGCCTTTCTACCCACCAGGAGAAGAACATGCTCCCAGAAGTCATTGCTCCTTTAGCCCAGGTCCCAGAATGAGGGACAGAGCAGACATGACTATGATCTACAGTCTACATCCATGCCTCACTGACTTCAGTTGTGTTCACTCAACAGAGCTGAAATTCAGAACCATAAATGAGAACTAGGTATTTGTTGTTTAAGCCACTGAGGTTCTGGAATCCTTAGTTACACACCTTTATTACAGGAAACGTTGATTGATCCACATGGGAAATGTAGATTGAAAATTCCCAGGGCTGGCCCCATACCCTAATGGTTAAGGGAATTGAATCCCACATGGCAGACCACAGTTTGAATCTCAGCCCTGGTGGCTTGAGAAACATGCTGAGTGTGTGTGTGTACATGGCCCAGATTCTGACAGGAAATGGAGAAGAAGAGATTGCTGTGCGATTATGCCCTCTCATTGTTTTTTTCCCCCACCCTTTCCCCATTTCTCTCTCTATGTCTCTCTCTCTGGCAAATGCATGTGCTATCTGGCAGTTAAATAAACAAATAAATAAAATTGACAATGTGGTTTGAAATTTAGTTACCCTTTCCTAATATTAAGTTGGTAGACAATATCCATCTATGAGTTAGGAATACATAGATCAGTTCCCTGTAGCCCAAGTTAATAGCCATGGTTTTTCCCTTGAAAGCCATACTTTGAAACTAATCTTTAAAGAAGAGAAAACCAAGTACTTAGCTATCTCAACCTGGACCATTGCCATTCCTAGAGAAAGAAAATACACAGCAGCCACTAGGGAAAGGGCAGAATTAGGCAGCTGCATTCTAAGTCACTCAGTCTCTTGCAGCTACATCTGATTGGACCAGAGACAGACACCTGACCAGAGAGCGGCTGGTCCATAGGCTACCTGGAAAAATATCCATTTGTTCAGCTAGTCAAATACTTCCCAGATTTGAACAAAGAAGGATAGAAACACAGGGTTCTATATGTAGAAATACAGGGGGAAATGAGCAGAAGCAGAGAAGAAGCTAAAGTGCCTAAAGTGTCTAAAGCTTGATTAGGAAGCTGTAGAATAAATGGTGAACAGCTCCACGAGGTACCTCAGCATTGCCCTCCATCTCTGTCTCCATCATGCATCAGCTAGGATCCAAGGCATTTCTTATTCTGGGAAATTCCTCTCCAATATTTTGCTCAATATGTGATTTCCCAATTGAGCCTTGCGCTTACCCAAGCTAACCTATTCTGCTAACATATTCTATCCTTGCACACTTACCATGAACCCTAGAAAACCCCTGGGCTGCTTCTTCCACTCATCTCCATTGATGACTTGGGAGGAAAGGCAGCAGCTACTTCTAGTGCTGTTTTGATGACTTTCTGAGATATTGTAAATATTATAATATACAGCAGAATTAGAGAACCTACCGAAATAAAATACTACCATGTGTGATATCCTTTCAAAGTGAAAGAGTGAGATGTCTTGCAGCCTGCTGGTTAGCATACACAGCCATGGGACCCAGATCAAGACGTAGCGCTCATGGCAGGCACCTTAGAGAAGGTGTGAGGACATGGTGCTGTGGGAGAGGAAGTTGCAGAGCACAGAGGGCAGAAGGGGCACCAGGCTTCAAAAGACCATTGGCTCCTGCACTTTTGCATTCAGAGAAGATATTCTTATTTTGGAGGAGTCTGACCCAGTGGGGCGCCAGGATCTGTTTGAGTCCCCTGACCTTTGAGCACAGGCTTGGTTGGTTCAGCACGTTGGCAAGACTGCTGCTGTATACCCCCCGACCTATGAGCAAAGCTTGGGTCGACTCAGAATGTTGGCAAGGCCGCTTGCTGTATGCTCCAGAGACTGTGGTAGCCTTGCTGGGAAGTGACCCTCCCTCTGAATTCCTAATATATTACTATAAAAGAATTACATATCTCTCATACATCTTGAGTATGGGATAAGATTTCCCCAAAGTCCCCCGACCATTCCCCTTTGCCCTGATCGCCTACTGTTAATTACAATGCTTCATCCCTGCGGTCACAATAGAGGGTGTGCTGAAGTTCTATCTAGGCAGAAATAATCTTCTTGACCTTTGGAAGGCCCTTCAAGATACATTTAACATAGGCTTAAAAATAATCTTTTCTTTACATAAAATAGGATTAGGCCAAAACTGGCCCAGGACACCCCTGCCCTCACCAAGTGAAATAGATAAATATATTAAAATTCCTTAAATTATGTTTTAGGTCCCTATAAAATTATTTAAGTATCATTCTTTATTGAGATTCATAAGAATTAATACCTATACTTAAGATTTTCTTTTTAGCATCGTATTCAGTAATCACAAGATGGCTGCTGCCGAGCATTGGCTAATAAATAACTCTGCTTGCTGGAGGCTATTTCCAGAAATGACATTCCATGAAGTTTCTGAAGACCTGCCTACATCAAACAAATAATTGCTGAACAGTAATAGACCTGCCCTTAATCCAACCTATGTTCCCTATTGTTAAAACTTTATGAACTGATAATTAGAACACATAGCCCCTCACCTGTTTACTTGCATGTATCACATTTTCAATAAAAAGGCACGATAATTCCTACCAGTTGTCACTCTTCAGAGAGCAATCTCTGGGGGTGTCCGACTGAGGACATGCATGAAAATGGCACCGAGGCCTCAGTCTTTCCTTCCTACACCGCCTCTGATGAGATAACCCACCCCCGCCAAGGCTGGATCCCGGCATTATTTCTTGTGAAAGTAATAAGAACTAATGAGGTTCTTAATATGTCCCAATTTAAAATCTGTATTTCTTCATTCTTAAAAGCAAATGGGTAATTTGTTTTTCTGATCATCCTTGAACAATAAAAAGAGAAGTGTCAAGCAGTTCCATTGTATGTCCTTATTCCACACATGTAACCTGAAGTTAGAGGCCTGTGGACCATGGCAATAATGGACGTCAGCTTTGGGACTTCAGTGTGTAGTGCCCCTCTCCCTGATCCACCAGATGTAGGCAATGAATGGTCC
Source organism: Tupaia belangeri chinensis (assembly GCF_000334495.1). Lineage (NCBI taxonomy): Eukaryota > Metazoa > Chordata > Mammalia > Scandentia > Tupaiidae > Tupaia > Tupaia belangeri. The sequence goes on from NW_006205575.1 coordinate 52,557, forward strand.
CCCTGCAGACGGTGTGTCTGGTACCTGCACATTTAAAGCCCAGGAGACTATGCCTCCAGTGTGTTTATATGAAAAGCAGGAATCTATTCTGGTTAGTTTCCTTACAAAACATCTAGAGTAAATCAAATAATACAGAGCAGCATAACTAACATAATTTTTTGTGTAAAAAAGCTTGAGTGAACCACAAGGGTATTACTCTGAATGAAAGGAAAAAAACAAAAAGTCAGTCTCAAAAGGTCATAAATTGTTTGATTCCATTTGTAACATTCTTAAAATGACTGAATTATAGAGATGGAGAGAGGATTAGTGATTGCCAAGAGTTAGAGAGGGTGGGGCCTGGGGGTGGTGAGGGTATACTGTACAGGGGCAGCATATCAGAGATCTCACAGTGATGGGACAGTTCTGTATCTTGATTGCAGGGATACATATGTGATAAAATGGTATAGAGCCATCTACACATTGTCCCATTACCAATTGCCTGAATTTGATATTGTACTAGTTATATAAACTGTAGCCATTGGGGATACTGGGTGACTCCTCTGTACTGTCTCCACAATGTAAATACTATGCAGATTCCACTTTGCTATTGGTAAGTTACTTGATCCTTTTTCAGGTGGAGGGATTCCCATTCAACTCTGTCCTTTCCCTAACAGCAAGCTCTTCTCTCTGACCTTCCTGGAATAATTTCCATTTCTGGGCATACTGCAGTCTACAAAACATAAACCTGCTCCAGTCCTCTCTTGTAAATCTTCTCCTGCAGCTGGTATCCTTCTGCCTTTTATATCCAAGCACTCGATGTCACCACTTTTTAGCTATTTTCAAATACTGTCACTTCCCTTTCCTCATCCCCCAAGGTTTTCCATGTGTGGATGATTTAGCAGGACTCAGTGATCAGATATTTAAAGAAACCAGCTTCTTTTAAAACAAGACACATTTTCTATACAACATAAACCTCTTAAACACTGTGATATGAATTATATACAGCTTGTTCCCAAGATAAATATGCCAGGCAATGATCTGTCAGTGTTGGGGTAGACAGGTGTGATGGAGCATTCTATTTAAGTCATTGAACCATTTTCTTCATCTGTAAAATAGAGACATAATAGGAAGTAATAGGGTTACCATGGGAATTATGCAGGAAGATATAAAACACCAAAACAGTTCCAGACAATGGTGAGGACCTGTAGAAAAATTCTGGCCGTGATGTTCACAAAGCATGCGCAGAATACAGCCCTGAAAACCAACTATGGCAACAATGAGTCTCATGTGCAAATAAATGCACCTCACAAGCCCCAGAAGGGAAATGATTTTCTTTGTTAACAGGCAAAACAGAGAAGAATGATTTAAGTTATGTAGGGAGAATTTTTTTTAGATTGAGCTAAATTAATTATTAAAGATGTACGTTATGAGTAGGCAGGATAATATTGAGGAGGTCTAAATTATTTACACTTTATTGCTCTCAGTCTGTGGGGGTCTGACATACCTCAGTTTCTACTGGGGAATTCTACTGAGTCTTCTTGGCCCAGGGTGTTTTCTGATAATGCATCTCCTTAAGAGGATCTTGAAGCATCTTACTCACTTACAATAATCGGAATTTCATGAATTCTCTATCTCAAAGATAACACTTTTAGAAATATCTTTTTTCAGGTTGCAGAATGCAGCTTCTATATTAGGTTGTGTGAGATGGGAGAGGTGTTTTTAAGGAACATGCTAGTTCTGAATGCACAGCGATCTCTCCACTTCTGAAAATCATGAGGTAAATGGTAAGAGCAATATTAGGAAGGTCTTTCTCACTAGGAAGCACCTCATTGTTTCCTCCACTTGTGTCATCTATTGGAGTTCCATGGCATCTGAATATGCCCATGTACTGGATTGTGTTCATCACAGTGAAACAACTGTTGTATCAGAAGGCCTGATGATTATGAATAGGAAGAGGACCAAGAGGTTCTGCTAGTACCAAGCTATACAAATATGAGAAAGGAAAGAACAATCATGAAGAGAATTTTGGTAAGAGATGAGAACTCACTGACAAGTCTGGTACTCATTCTTAGCTTTGCCTGTAAGCAGCGAATTGATGCAGAAAATTCCTGCACTAAATTAGTTGTAGCAGGTGTCTCTGAGCATCCCAGGTTCACTATTTAAAACTCATCCTTGTTCTTCCATACTCCCCCATGATGAAAGACTCAGCTAAGGCCAGGTGTCTGGAACTAGTTCTAGAAGAATCCAGTATATCCACTACTGTCTATAGCAAAATATCCCCTAGTTTGCAGAGCCCCGGTGTAAGAAACAAGTCTAAGTCTAGGATTTGGGGTGATTGGGGCAATGGTAGAGGAAGCAGAACCTTTATACAGGAAAAGAGGTTTCTAGTCTAAGGATCATTATATCCAAATGCTTAATTTGATTGATGTCATTGGATAAAGAAAAAACTGGGAATTTTAAGACATGATTAAAAATGTTTAATCCGGAACCATTCATAGTTTGTTCATTCTTTCTTCTTTTTCTTTTTTCTTTTTCTTTCTTTCTTTCTTTCTTTCTTTCTTTCTTTCTTTCTTTCTTTCTTTCTTTCTTTCTTTCTTTCTTTCTTTCCTTTCCTTCTCTTCTCTTTTTCTTTCTTCTTTCTTTCCTCTCTTTCTTTCCTTTCTTTCTTTCTTTCTTTCTTTCTTTCTTTCTTTCTTTCTTTCTTTCTTTCTTTCTTTCCTTTCTTTCTTCCTTTCTTTTTTCTTCTTTCTTTCCATTTCTTCCTCCCTTCCTCCATCTCTCCCCCACTTTTCTTCTTTTCCTTTCTTTCTTTTCTTTACTTTTCTTTTCTTTCTGTAGTCCTACCATCATCACATGCCTATTCTGGGCATCTAACATCTTTCTGACACTTTGGCCAGCCAACTTGATTCTAATGGGGTCTTCAGATTATTAAAAAATCATGAGGAGGGGCCAAAACCTCTTGTTTCTAACCTTCAGGTATGCCTGATAAGGCCTTGTGAATCCAAATACCAATACCATCTTCTTTCCTTTCAGAGGATTTGAACCAGTCAGGCTGTAGCTGAGAGTGAGTCTACTTGGACAGGTTTTAGCATTGATCTGGAAGTAGTACCATTTATCCTATGGAATGGGGTAGGACTACAGACTCTTAGACATAACAATGGATTGAGATGTTCTGACTGAATTAGTTCTTATATCTCAACTCCAATACTTTTGTCTTAATTCATTTGTGCTACTACAATAAAATACCACAAACTGGTTAGCTTATAGACAACAGAAATTATTTTGCACACTTCTGGAGGCTGAATAGTCTAAGGTCAAGGAGTTGGTAGATTCAGTGTCTGGTGAGAGCCTGCTTCGGGTTCACAGATGACACCGTCTTGCTGGCGTCCTCACATGGTGGAAGGAATAAGGCAACTTTTTCAGCCCTCTTCTCTAAGAGCACTAATCTCATTCATGAGGATTAGTAACCTAGTCAGTTCCCAAAGGCCCTACCTCCTGATACTATCATCTTGTGGGTTAATATAAAAGTGAATTTGGGGAAAGCCCAAACATTCAGACCATAGCACGTTGACATCATTTCCAGACTCCCAGAGAAATCTTTATTCAAATGAATGAATTCAGAACATCTCCAAATTAATTAGTGTGGATTGTTTTCAGTGTTTCTCTAGATGAGAGCAGATGCTCCCTTGCTGTCCTGTCCCCTTCTACGTTTCCCCTGAAGGGAGATGACAGAGCCTTGCCATTTATTACCCACTCTTCCTGTCTTTTTGGCTTTCATCCACACTCCACTTTTCAGATCCTCTACATTTCATATCACAACATCTCTTACCATTCCTAATTCCAGACAATTCTACATTCCT
>NW_006205575.1:56426-123994 GCF_000334495.1 Tupaia belangeri chinensis
CTACTGTTTGTGAGAGCAGGATGAGGCCTTGCCAAGGTACAGGTCCTCAGCTCCTGTCAGGCAACAAACTGACAACCCCTTCACTCAACGGAAGGGTGATTCATTCTTAAGCCTTAGTTTCCCTCCCTTCAGAGACCTCAGGAAAGCTTTCCATCTCTTTGCCCTAGGTCTATGATGTTGCCAGATATCTGGGGGTGTTTTTTATCCAAATCCCAGCCTTTTCCTTTCTCCCACACTATTGGGTTGTCAGAAAAGTCATGATGCATTTTTGCAAAGAAAATGCATTTTCTTTTTGCAAAGAAAAATGCATCATGGCTCTTCTGACAACCCACTAGAAGAACTCTTTTGTTTCAGAAAGATGCCTCCTGGCTGCTTTCTGTTTCCTCCTCTCTTACTGTGATTCCTGACCAAAGCAGCTTTGAAGCTTGTCTGCAAGCAGGTGGGCAGGTCTGGGAAGGGACTAGGTAATCTCTATCCCTTGCTCAGGTAGGCTGGCTCCAGAAGAAAGGGCTTGGGCAGATGAGGTACACAGAGGAAGGAATGCAGAGTCCCCTTCCCTAGCTTGTTTCTGTCTCATCTAGAAACTGTGGCTGTGCATCCTGTGAACACCTAAGGCAATGTTATCTCTGTAAACTGAAATTATAATAGCTTTCCTTTACCGTCGGCAACAGCAGTGGCTGATATATGCTGACTACTATGGTGTGTTAAGCTTGGTCCCATGAATACTTTGCTTAATTCTTATTGTGAAGCAGTTCTGAGACATCAGTCCTATCATTCTCCCCATTTTACATATGGGACACTGAGGTCCAGGGAGTGACAGAGCTCTGCAGAAACAGCTTTGACCCCAGAGCTGGAATATTTGCCCTATCCCAAGCTGAAAACAGCCACTCCTGTTCTAAGACTGCCCTTCTTAGTTGTCAGAGTATTTGGGAAACTACTCTCTCAAGTGAAGGGGACACTTTGAGTGAATCAACATTGACAGGCACTGTCAAAATAGCAGTGTGTTCTGCCCCCGTCAGGTTGATCTTTGTTCTCCATGTGAGAGCTCCAGCCCCTGTCACTCTGGGCCACCGTCTGCTCTGCCTTGGTGTCAGCCCCTACACGGTTCTTCTCTTCTCCCTCAATGTGTATATTGCGAGATGGTCATTCTGTGCGTCTATTTATTTGGTGTGCCTTATCTGGGGTCAGTTTGGAGTATGTATTTGTTTTCCCATGGTTAATGAGATCCAGCATTTCTGCCCCATTCCATTTTGGAGGTATCGCTCTACTCCACTCGGCAAATGCTGGGCCAGTTGGAGTTGCTCCTGACTGGGCCAGCTCTGTTTTCACTCCCCTCTATGACAGTGCTCCGTACTTCCTTTCTTTTATTTATTTATTTATTTATTTATTTATTTATTTATTTATTTATTTATTATTCATTCACTGTACATCATTACAGCATACAAAATGAGATTTTCCATACAGAGTACACTGTATATTGTCTCAAACAAGCACATCAACAAACATATTATTCTTAGCAAATTATCTTCCATTTCTTGTTTTCTGTATGTTTTGCTTTTTTCCTCCCACACTTGGTTCCCTATCTCTTACCCTCTGCCACCTCCTGTTATACTCCCACACTTTCTCTGTTATCTATGTTTGCTTTCTATACCATTTTCCCCCCACATTTTATTGAATCACCAAAGACCCTCATCAATCCAAATACCCTCCTAGCAAACACATGTGACACATTTCCATGAGCACAAGTCTAACTTTACGCATCCTATCAAGTAGCACCTAACTGGGGCTACATATCCTACTGCAGTCATTGAATAGATATATTTTGTTTTCCTGAAACTCTTTTTTGTAACTCAATTTACATTCCTTCTCTAGGCATCATCACAGCACACAAAATGCGATCTCCCATCCAGTACACACTGCATAGTGACTCAATCATGCACATTACAAAAAATATAAATTTCCACTTCTAGTTGCTAGAATTAATTCCACCCCTCTTTCTGACCCTCTGTCCCTTCCCACCCTCCTCTCACACCACCTCTAGTGTCCAAAATTGTCCTCCATTCCCTTCCCACCCACATTGCATTGATCACACAATTTCCTACATAACCTGACTACTTTCAAAGGTGAGTTCCCTCGTTACTACTAAGAAAACCAGTTTTAACTTAAATCAAAGAACCGCCAAGGAACTTTGCTTAAAGCCCGGAAACAGGTTAGGATTCTGTTCAAATGGTAGGTGCATGAACCTATCAGTCTCATATACTTTTATCTTCTGTTCTGGTTCAATTTTCCTGATTAAATTCTGGGATATAGTATTCAACTCCAGACTTGTCCCTATGATTAAGTTAGCTACTTTCTCAGTTTTTGGACTCTTATTTCCATGTATCTGCGTTTAGTTTTCCTGATACAGCACATCCTTGAGAACTTCTTGGAGGTCTGGTCTGGTGCTGGTAAATTCTTTCAGGTTTTGTTTATCTGAGAATGTTCTTGTCTTTTCTTCCCACCTGAAAGATAATCTTGCCGGATACAGTATTCTTGGCTGAAACTGCTTCTCTCTTAACACTTGGAATATATTTTCCCATTCTCTCCTCGCTTTTATTGTTTCTGATGAGAGATCTGCTGTTAGCCTGATGGGATGTCCTTTGTAGGTAACTTGATGTTTTTCTCTTGCTAATCTTAGTATCTTGTCTTTGTCTGCAGTTTTGGTCAACCTGGCTATAATGTGTCTTGGAGAAGATCTTCTAGGGTTGATTCTATTTGGGGTCCGTTGTATTTCCTGGGACTGGATCTTTGAATGCCTCTCTAGGTTTGGAAAGTTTTCTTGCAGGATTTCCTGGAATAGATTATCAATGCCCTTATGGGTTTCCTCACCTTCTGGAATGCCAATTATCCGGATATTTGGACGTTTGATGGTATCCAGTACTTCTCGCATATTATTCTCAAATTTTTGTGCCATTTTCTCAGCCTTCATGGTGGATTTTTCTAGGCCAGCCATTTTCTCCTCTACATCTGAGATTCTATTTTCTGAATGATCTAGTCTGCTTTTAATGCTTTCCAGGGAGATTTTGACTTCTTGTATTATAGACTTCATCTCTAGCAGTTCGGTTTGAGTCTTTTGTAAAGTGTGTAATTCCACTTTTAGATCTTGCAGGAATTTCCTCATCTCTTGGAACTCGTCAATCTCTTTCTCCTTTCTCTTTAGTAGTTCATTATCTCTCTTCTCTTCCATCTCTGTTAGCTTAGACATTATGAATGATCTGAATTCCTTATCAGACATTTCCATGATTTTCACCGAACTGCTTGTGGATGAAGAGTTACTCTTTTCCCTAGGAGGAGAGGTATTTTCTTGTTTTCCCATGTTTCTCGTGATCCGGCGGTGATTTCTTGTCATCTGATGAATGTTGTGTTTTCTTTCAAATTCTGGAGGTTCAGCCTTAATGTTAAGGAGCAAGCAGACAGAGGTGATCCAGAATCTCTTTGCTGTTCTATTGTGCTTGCTGGTGCAGCAGATTCAGAAGATAGTGGGGAATATTTCAACCCTATTAGTATTTGAATGTTTAGCTACAGTGATCTTAGATCTGTCTAAAAACACACTGAAAGGATATTGGAGAGTGAAGAGACAAGAAAAAAGAAAACGAGACAGAGAAAAACAACAAAAAAAGAAAAAAAAATCAAAAACTTAAAAATCTAGTTCACTGTAGCCATGTGGAACCTTGTCCTGAAGGCCCGTGGCTTCTTCTGCCTGGATGGGAGGAGCAGAGCGAAAATTAACAAGAAAGAAGGTGGAGCTAAGAGCCAGAGAAAAGCCGGGCCTTTTTTTAAAATAAATAAATAAATAAATAAATAAAGGGTAAAAAGAAAATATTACCAAAAAGAAAAAAAGGGAAGACAGAAGCAGGGAGAGACAGGAACTGAGAGACAGAGAGAGAAGGCTGGGGGTGCAGAGGGGGGCTCCCTACCGCTAGCTCGTTTGTTGGAGGCTGAATTATTAGTAGAAAATCTTCATTCCCTTAAAAATCTAGTTCACAGTAGCCATGTGGAACCTTGTCCTGAAGGCCCGTGGCTTCTTCTGCCGCTAGCTCGTTTGTTGGAGGCTGAATTATTAGTAGAAAATCTTCATTCCCTTAAAAATCTAGTTCACAGTAGCCATGTGGAACCTTGTCCTGAAGGCCCGTGGCTTCTTCTCTCTTTCTTTTATTTTTGAGAAAGATTTTTTGCTATAGGGCATGTGCATTCACCAGAGAGAGAGAGACAGAGAGACAGAAAGCGAGAAATCACCTCCAAGAGGGGGAATGGCCATGCTGCAATTCCTTCATCTCCATTCTCTTCTCGGGATGTTGGGCATGCACACTCAAATGCCTGGCATGAGTCTTAAGCCATTGGGTCTGGGACTTGAACCGCGGTTGACTAGATGGGAGTCCAGTGATTTAACTATTACACCATCTGCTGGTTCCATGTACTTTCAAAGTCCCTTGGACACATTCAGTCTTTCTACAATATTACAACTGTGCACCTTTTGTTGCCTCTCCTAGACCAACATATGTAGCTTTCTTGTACAGCCTTGGACTTTTTGTTGAATGAATGAATGCAGGTTTCAATATGTACAATCATGACACTCTGCCAGAACTGCTGTTATGATTCCCTTTGGAAAGGAGTCACATGTGACAACAACATAGTACTGCCTGTATCTATTTTGATAGTTCATCCCAGATCCCTTCTGCACCTCCCAAACATAAGCACATGCATATTTTCACATACCAGATAGGTAAAAGGGTCAGCTGCTGAGTCCTGAGCTAGTCGTCCTACTCCAGCCCACCATTCCCACCTAGGAACTTGGGAGTAAGTCGATTGTTGTCTTTGTTTTTTTTTTTTTTCATTTTACTGTAGGGTACTTGTACTCCCTGGAGAGAGACAGAGAGACAAAGAGAGATGGAAAGTGAACAATCACACCACTGAGGGACTACAATCACACTATAATCCCTTCTCCATTCTTTTGGGATTTGGGGCACATGTGTGTATATGCCCCACATGTCTTTCAAGCCACCAGATCTAGGACTCAAACTGCATGGTTGGCCATGTGAGATCCAGCCACCTTAACCTCCACACCACCTGCTCTCCCTTCCTCTTTATTTTCAGGATGTCTCTTGGATTTACTGGAATCATGACAACCATCCTGTTCTTCTCATTTCAGGATGTATGGTAAGTATAGTGACACGGGTCCCTGCACTAGATGTTGTATTCCAATTGAGCCACAATTTCCAACTCTCCAGTTCTGGAGGAGAGAATAGGACTTATCAATGTTGCCTGGCAGAAGGTGTTATTTATAAACCCACCTGGCTTATCACCAAGAAAAACGTTAGTTTCACTGAGAGAGGCTTCTAAAGATTTCTCCATTAACATTTGCTTCATCATTTCAGAAAGTCTTAAGCTAGATCTGATCAGTTATTCGTGGCTGGGCACACATTCTGTTTTCAGAATATTGCTTGGCTCTTTGTTTCTTTCACCTCCATGCTGCCCACCCACTAGACTGACTCATCTCTTCTAGAACCTTCTCTGTCCTTCTCCAAACCACTGGGAATGATTTACTAAGTGCATTTCCCAGCCAGCTCCCAGACGCTGGCTAGAAAGACCAATTTACAGGAACAAAATGTCCTCAAGTTTTAACTGGGTCATGGTTCAGAATTTATTTGAGAATTAGCCATTAGAATTAACAATGTTTTCTTTCTCATAGAAACAATATTGGGGGGGAGGGTCTCAGGATATCCCCAGACACCATTTAATCCATAAAAAAGCTGAATTGTTATGCAAATGAGGGATCCAGAAACAGAATATTTGTGAATACAGAAGATGGGATTGTGGTGGGGCAGGAAAGGGGAAGAAAAGAGAAATGGGAGGAGGAGGTGGAGGGATGTAATTCCCTAACTCTGCATCTAGACTAAGAATAATGGCAGGACAGAGATGGGAAATTCTATAGGACACATGATTTTTTTTTCTTGGTCACATTGATTACTCTTATAGTATGTGAGAGTTAGCGAAAATGACCTTTGAGGATCTCGGCTTTCCTTTGTCCTGAGTCCTGGTCCCAAACAAAGCAAACCAGATGGGGACACCAACTTTAGCGAACACAAGGTATAAACGGGGATGTATTCTACATTCTCCTTGAGTGGTCAACCGGTATATCCTTATAACTACACTGTGCATTAAATTGATTCTATGCTATCAGCTTCCAAAATCCAATTGACCCGATGAATATGAAAACAACTTTTTGATTTATGTCTGAAAGTTATAAAAAATCACTAATGTCAGTACCAGGAAGCTGAAAATGTTCTCATATTTAACACAGATATCTAATCAATCTGTAGACTCATTCAACAAGCATCAGTTGAGAATCCACTGTGTGCAGACAGTAGACAAAGCCTCAGGAATATTGCAATGAAAAAGAAAGGTCCACACCTGCTCTGGTGGGTTTTATAATGATCTTCAAGGAAAAAAATAGCATGCTGCTTTTTTTTTTCTTAAATGCTAAAGACAAAGCCTTCCAGTGGCTCATATCATAGTTTATCATAGGTATACAGTGGAGCTCTTATCTTATTTCTTCTAGTAGGAGGTCAACTTCTTGAGGGTATAAACTGTCTAATTTGGGAGCCATTCCCCAGAGATCTCGGCTGGGTTTCTCAAATGCTTGGCTCGTAGCCTTATTTTTCTTTAAATTATTTTATTTAATTGTATTCATTCATTTCTTCATTTATTTCATTTTGACCAGAGAGGGAGAGAGAGAGAGAAAGAGAGAGGAAGAGAGAGAAAGCCACCACATCTAGGACTTGAACCACAGTCATTCATGTGGGAATCCAGTACCCTTAACTACCAAGCCACCTGCTAGCCCCAACCTTATTATTGTCCTTCTTCCCTGGGTGTAGTGGCTGATACATTTCAAGTGCCCCTTAAGTGCCACCCTCCTGGCATGCATGATTATACCTTATCCCGAAAAACTAAAATGAAGCTGCTATCTGTATGCATGTGTATGTTGAGTTTTTAAGATTTTTTTTTTTTTCTTTCAGAGGGCACATGCACAAAAGAGAGAGAGAGAAAGCAAGCAATCCTGAATGGGGTGTGATCAAATCATAATCCTTTTTTCTCCTTCCTTCTTTCCTGCAGGATTTTGGGCACACATGCAACTGAGTCAGTATGCTTTTCAAGCTGCTGCGCCAGGATTCAAACAGTATCAACCATATGGAATCCAGATCCCTTAACCACTAGGCTATGGGACCAGCATAAGAAGCTGCTATGATTGACCCCATTCAACACTGTTTTTTGCCATGGTCTACATGGCATGATGTGGTCTGGCCTGAGTCTCAATTCCTACCTTTCTTCCCTCTCCCCTTGCTCAGATCTGTCCAGCCACCCCAGTCACCTTGCTGCAAGGTAACCATGTCAGGCATATCCTCACCTCAGGACTCTTCTTTCTGCCTGGAATGCACTTTTCTCAGGTTGTCACATAAACCCCATATCAACTTTCTCTGATATCTGCTCCATACTAGCTTTTCAGAGACAAATTCCCTGACCTTTGAAAAATAGCATCTCCCTCTGTTCCTTTGTTCACTATTCTTTCACCCTGCTTGACACTTCTTCAAAACATACTAATATTACTTCATGACACATTTTGTATCTGTTGTTCTTTTTTTTTTTTATGATAAAGAGTGCGTGCATGCTGGAGAAGCACCCTGAACAGTGTCTTGTCACATCATGATCCCTTTTTCCCAGCTCTTCAGGATCCCAGTGCCCCAGTGCATGCTAGTGTGCTTTCAAGCCAAATGAGGGATGTACATCCATGGTTGATCATATGACTTCCAGCCTCAAAGGGCTCTGCGTTACAACTGCACAACCGTAGCTGGGCCTGTTGTTTAATTTTTAATCTTTGTGTTAATATCTGAACGCTACAATAGCTGCAATTGGGTGAAAATTTGTCTGTCTAGTCCACAACTAGATGCCTAGCACCTTGCCTGTGCTGGGCACAAAATGGGCCTTCAATATTTATTAGATGTGCAGATTTCTATTTTAAAAATGATAATTTGAAACTTAGAACAATTACATGACTTATTCAAGGTCACCCAAGTAGAAATTGCCAGAGATATTTGAACTCAAGTCATCTGATATGAAAGTCAGTACACACATGGGAACTTTAAGAATTCATGGAAAGTAAGTATTATAAAAATTATGTAAAGATTTCAAATTTTTGCATCAAAAATAAACTCATACTTCAGTTCCATTTTTCTCCCCCAACATCTTAAAGTTACCATGTATTCTTAATCATTATGTGTGAGCATGTCTGTGTGTACATGTGTTTATCTTCCATTCTTCTCCACTAAACTTTCAGATTCTCCACGGCAAGGACTATTTGTATTATATCTTATAACCTAAATGCCTGAAGTGCCTGACACATGAAGGATATTCCATAAATGTCTGATGAAAAGTAAACCATCACCTCATATATGATTGCTTGAGCAGACAGAGAAGCATGTTTTCAGTGAGGACACAGCGTAAACAAAGGCATGAAGTCCTAAGAAACACAGTAGGAATAGAAGAGTTAAAATGTCTTCTGAAGAGCTAGCTTATCAGTAGGGGCAGCCTAAATAGTGTGAAAAAAAAAGTCTATTGGGTAAGAGTAATCGTTGCACATTCCGTTTTAGCAGCTGGAGTCATGGCTCCACACCTTGCCTCACAGCGCCTGTGCAAGTTCGAATGCCTGAAATGCTTTGCTAATCTTCCAAAGATTTTAGTGTGATGAGACAGAGCCATGGTAAAAATGTGTCCATATTTAAAACAAGAACAGATGGCAAATTGATAGCACTATAGAATGGCCACAGGACTTAACGCTAGTCCTGAATCCCTACCAGACAACAGATGCAATGCTTGCATTTTCTGAGAGGGTTTGAGCTCAATAATACCAATTAATTTGGAGGTGTCTGAACAACGCAAATGTTTATTTTTTTACTTAAATGTAAAACTCTGGACCCTCAAGGGAAAAATAACAGTTCGTAGAAGGCAGTGATGGAATAACCAATTGTTCTATATTTCAGAGCCAATCTCTTTCTTTCCTCTAATGTTTTGTTGCCATTGCCATAGCAATCATCCTTTCCTTACGATGAGGAGCAGGAAGGAGAAGCAACCAGAACCCTCCCTTGGGATTAGCCCATGTGAGCCAAGACAGTTAGAACCTTGAGGCTGGCTGGCTAGAGGATGCCCACAATTATCTCCTGGCATCAGGGCTGTGCTGTGACAGGCATGTCTCCTATTTTCCACTGTGGACATTTGATCACTTATAATGCATCCCTTTTGTAGGCATCCTATTCCCTCAACCCTCATCACCATCTGCCCTTCTCCCAGACAATTGTGGATTTTTGTTAGCTCTGAATTAACAAAAATGTGCAGCCTGACTGGAGAGTATTACGTAAGGAAGCAACTTTTTAAAGTTCAATTGCTTATCTATGCAGGTGCTTTCTAAGTGGAACCAGGTATTTCCAAGCTTCGTGAACATGTTTGCTTTCTGTGGGAAGATGGAGTGTGTCTCCTACCATAGGATGGCAGAGGAGAAAACATCCATCTTTCTCTCTCTGGCTCAGAACCTCCTAGAAGCCCTAACCGCCTTGTTCAAAGGTCTATCAAATGGAAGGAAGCAGGAGATGTTGCCAGGACAACAGAGGAGACCAAGAGCACTGATGCGCTAGCGCAGAAAAGTGGGTGGAGGAATGGGCACTTCCCAGACTCCACTGAGCACTGCAGGGTGTGCATGCCACGGCTTAGCCAGGCAGCCCCTGAGAACATTTGAACATTTAGATTTGGAAGAGTGCCTTTCTGGGTTAATAATAAATAGATCTGAACTTTGGGTAGATAAAAAGGACAAGGTTAATAGAATGTGCTGAGAAAGGACATCTTACACCAGGCCAGCGGAACAATGGTGATACATACTTGCTGCTGGCAGGGAGATGGGAGTAAAAGATACCCACTTCACAATGGTGAAAATGTGAATTGTTACAGCTTTTTGGGCAGACAATTTGGCCACAGCTATTAAACTGAAAAAGACACCTACTTAGAGAGGCCTTTCATCATCATCTTATGTAAGGTAGCACATCTTAAAAGAGTCTCCATTGTATATTCCATTTCGTTTTCTTTATAGCATTCCCCACTTGCTGAAATTATGTACATAGAGATCATATATTCCATTCTATTAACATGTAATTAGAAACTATACACATTTAAAGTATACAAATAAAATGATGTGTACGTTTGAGGTATACATATACAGTGATGAAAGCATCACCACAAATCAAGATAATGAGCAAGTCCTTTACCCTTCAAAATTTCCTCTCATTCTTTATAATCCATCGCACCACTCCCCTACAGGCAACCAATGAGCTGCTTTCTGTTACTATGGATTGATTAGCACTTGCTAAAATCTTATACAAATGGAATGATCTGAAATGTACTCTCTGTTATCTGGCTTTCTTCTCAACATCATTGTTTTGAGATTTATTCAAAATACGTTATTTCTACCAATAGTTCATTGTATTTTGTAGTGTTCTGAAATGTGGATGATTTACAAGTCTTAGTATGGCTACATGCCTTCATTTCTCTTGGGTATCTACCTAAGAACAGAATGACTGAGTTGTTTAGTAGGTTTAATATTATGTTAACATTCAAAAAAACTGCCTAACTGTTTTTTTAGGGGACCTAAGAGCTTGCATTTCCACAAGCAATGGTAGGAAAGACCCAATTCTCCCACATCAAAAAATGTAAAAAAGCAAGCATGTATGGTTCAATATCAATATATTGTTTTACCTATATTCATCTTTTATGGTTTGTGCCTTATACATCATATTTTAAAAATTTTATTTTTAATTGACAAATACTTGTATATATGTGTGGAGTACCATATGATGTCATGATATATGTTTACAATGTGGAGTAAGAAAATCAAGCTAATTAACAAATCTATTATATACTTATTTTTCATAGCAAAGTCTACTTTTAGCAATTTTGAAATGCAGAATGTATCATTGTTATTGTCGTCATTCTGTGCAATGCATCACTAAAGCGTATTCCTCTTTTCTGAGACTTTGTTGTATATCATATTCAAGAAGTAACTTCTGGGGCCAGCAGGTGGCATAGTAGACAAGTTGCTGGACTCCCACATGGGTGACTCGGGTTTGAGTCCCTGGACCTAGTGGCTTGCTTTCTCATTTCCCCTCTCTTTCTCTCACTGTCTCTCTCTTTGAAGTATACAAATACAATGATGTGTAAATTACATGTGTACATATACAATGTATACTTTTTTAGTGAGCACATGTGCCTTATAGCAAATTTAAAAATAATATTAATAAATAAAACAAAAAATAAACAAATAAATCCTATGCTGAATTAATAAAAATGTCCTCCTATATTGTCTTATAAAGTTCTTTCAATTTTATCATACACATTTTAGTCTTTAATCCACGTGAAGTTGATTTTTGGGTATAGAATGAAATAAAGATTTTTTTTTATTTTTTTCATATGAAAAATAAATGATGTAAATCCCATTTATGAAACAGCTTGTTCTTTCCTCTGATGTGCATTGCCTGTTCTGTAATAAATCCAGTTTACCTATTTATACCAGTTTGTTTTGAGACTCTGTGGTCTGTTCCAGCCATCTATTTGCACTCTATATCATGGTGTCTTAACTTCTGCACCTTTATAGGTCTTGTTAGGAAGTAAGACCAATCCCCTACCTCATCTTGTTCTTTTTCAGTAGCTTTAGTCTTTGCTCTTTAAATATAAACACACATAGACACATGGTTTTTTTATGCTTGAAAATATTTATTCTGTAAGTGGAAAAGATTGAGCAATTTTTAAACATCGATGCCATAGACCACCAGCAATAACTTGAAATAATGATGCAATCTATATCTATTGACCTGAAAGATCTCTACTGAACAACTGCATGTGTGTGTGTGTGTGTGTGTGTGTGTGAAATCTCCTGAAAACTCTCTGCACACTTTTAGAGTGGTTTATTTATATTTTTAAAGTTTTTTTTTCATGGAATATGGAAATACCTTGGATTGAAAACAAATTATATTTGGGTATAAGACTAACATGCAAAGGATCTTGGATTTCTGCATGAGAGAAAAGTGTTTTGACTGAGACTCCCATTATGTTGTCCATGAGCACAGAATCAGAGCATTAGGTAGTTTCTAAGGATCAAGCTGATGGTCACATAGTTTTGGCCCACTAGTCCCACGCACACATTTTAGAATAAGCTTGTTGGGACTAGCAGTTAGTGTAAAGTTTATGTCGCTGGAATCCCATGGACCGCGATTCAAGTCCTGGACCCGTTGGCTTAAACTCATGCCAGGTGTGTGTGTGTGCGTGCGTGCCCAAGATCCCGAGAGGAGAATGGAGGAGAAGGGATTGCAGTGTGACCTTCCCCCACTGGGGGTGATTTCTCGCTTTCTATCTCTCTGTCTCTTTCTGTCTTTCTGGTGAGTGCACACACCCTATAGAATAAACTTGTTGAGTTTTATGAGAAAACCCTGTTGGGATTTTTGTTACTCAAATTGATTCTATATGTACACTTTTAAAAAGAAAATGGACATCTTGGGACGAGCAGATGAATTGCATTATTCAACTTTTAAAGGTTCAAACAACCATATAATTTTGAAATGTAACCAATGTAGTTTTGATTAATTTTTTGTTTATTATTTTTTACATCTACCAGTTTATTTTAAAGGATATTATAAAAGATACAGATTAATAACCAAATGAAGAAATGAGTAAGACAAGAAATAGAGAGAGTCTGTATTCTTTTAAACGTAAAGTTTGATGCATTGTGGAAAAACGTATGCCTAAGGTGACCAACACCACAATCAAATTTTAAAATATTTCTGTCACCTTGAAAAATGATTTATAAATTTAGCTGGATTGTCTTTTTGAAAAATTCAGTCTTCCAATCTTTGTCTTTTGATTGGAGTGTTCTGTGCATTCATATTTGGTGTAATAATATATGTTTGGATTTATATGTGACCTTTTGCTATTTTCTATGTGTTTTGTCTCTCTTCTGTAGCTGCTTTACCTCTTATTTTGTACTATATAAATACCTTTTATCATACTATTTTAAACTCTTCTACTGCTGTTAGCTATGTCTTTGAATTATTGTTTTGTGGTTACTCTGGGGATTAAAATATGCATCTTCTTCTTATCATAATCTAAGTAAATATTGACTTAATTTCAATATATTTTTTAGTTCATTTGTCTCAGTATCATTGCATTCCACTCCCCTCTTTTGTGTTATCATTGTCATATATGTTATTCTTTTGGCGTGAAGAACTTCCGTTAACATTTCTTATAGCACCAGTCTGCATTGACTTCTGTATTTTTATTTACTTGAAATGTCTTTATTTTGCTTTCATGTTTAAATGACTTTATTGGCAATAACATTCTTTGTTTCCACTTTTACTACACTTTAAAGATGTTTGTCCAGGGTATTTCAATCTTCTTTTTTTTTTTTATGTTTTTGCTATATGGTATGTGGGTTTGCGAGAGAGAGAGAGAGAGAGAGAGAGAGAGAGAGAGAGAAAGTGAGAAAGCATCCCCGGAGGAGATGATCATGCCATAATTCTTTCTTCATTCTCTTTGTGGGATTGTGGGCAAGCATGCACACACATCCGATGTGTTTTCCAAGCTTGTTGACTCGAACTGCACAGTCAGCCATGTGGAACCCAGCTGCCTTAACCACCATGCCATCTGACTGGCCCATTGACCTACTTCAAATAATTCTTTTCCTTTTTTTAACGCAGAGTCCAACCATGTAATACTAGTCCTGCCTCAACCCCCAGCTGAGACTACAGATGCATGCCAACATGCCCAGTTCTTCTTCAGACAGAGTCTCACTGTGTTGTTCAGGCCAGTCTTGAGTTTGTAATCCTCCTGCCTCAGATTCCCAAATCACTGAGATTGCTGGAACCATAGGCACATGCCACCACATTTGTCCTTTAGATTGGACTGGAAATCAAACCTGGACCTCTCATATGCTCCCAATTTGTGACACACAACCTTTTAGTGCGCTAACATGAGAAGCCAGCTGTTAGTTGTTTTATTAGTCTACTATAGGGGATGGTCATTTTTCTCTTGCTGCTTTCAAGATTTTCTTTTTATTATTATTTATACATTCAATCACTATACATTATTTAGATTGTAAAGAGATTTCACCCAACTTGATATACACCACACACCAGGCGAGTTGAGAATACTATACACGACAGCATCAACCGGCAGCACACCATATCTGTGTTCCACAAATATCTTACTTCTCCATTTTTTCACAATTGGCTTTTGGCAGTTCGAATATGATAAACCCAGGTGTGGTTTCCTTTGTGTTTATATTAGTGGGACATAATCAGCATCTTGGACTTGGAAGTTTCACCAATTTTGGGAAATTTTGTGATATTTCTTTAAATATTTTTTCTACTGCTTTCTCTCTGTCCTTATGGAATATCATTTTACCCATGATAAAATGCTTCCTGTTTTTGCATAAATAGTTCAGTCTCTGTTGATTTTTTTTCATATTTTTTCTTTGTTTTTGGATTTGTTGTCAAGTTCACTGATTCTTCGGCTATTTCAAATCTGTTGCTGAACTTATTCAGTAAGAATCATTTTAATGAATGTACCTTTTGTCTTTAGAATTTTTATTTGATTCTGTTTTATAGTTTCCATTTTTCTTTTATAGTCCTTATCTGTTCATTCAATATTTGTGTATTTTTCTTTATTTCTTTAAGTAAAATTTTAAAAATCTTTGAGTATACAGTTATGCACCCCATAACAACATTTTGATCAATATGAACCACACCTGTGGCAGTAGTTGCGTAATCTTGTAATGAAACTGAAAATTACTATCACCTAGTGACATCATAGCTGTCTTAATGGCACAATGCAATGCATTACTCATGTGTATGTGTAAACCAACCTACTGCACTGCCAATCATATAAAAGTAAAGCACATATAATTTGTACAGTAAATAAGACTTGATAATGATAGTAAATGATTGTTACTGATCTACGTATTTACTATAGTATACTTTTATCACTATTTTAGAGTATACTCTGCAGGAAATAACCTCCAAACAAAGAAAAGCCCAGGTCCTGATGGCATTATTTCTGAATTTTACAAAACTTTTAAAGAAGAACTAACCCCCATTCTACTCAAACTATTTCTAATGATCCAAAAAGAAGGAATCCTCCAAAATTCATTTTATGATGCCTCCATCACCCTCACTCCAAAACAGACAAGGCCATAACAAAAAAGGAAAACTACAGATCAATATTTCTGATGACTACAGATGAAAAATTCTCAGCAAGATACTAGTAAATCATGTCCAAGACACATAAAAAAGACTATACACCAAGAGCAGGTAGGCCTTTCTCTGGGATACAAGGGTGGTTCAACATATGTAAAACCATAAATGTAATACCATATTAACAGAAAGAAAGATAAAAACCATATGATTCTATCAATTGATGGAGAAAAAGTGTTTGAGAAAATACAGCATCCCTTTATTATTAAGACTCTCAGCAAAATTGACATAGAAGGGACATTTTTCAACACAATAAAAACCATATGTGAAAAACCTATAGCCAACATCATATCAAAAGGGGAAAAGCTGAAAGCTTTTCTACTAAAAACTGAAATGAGACAAGGTTGCTCATTTTCTCCACTCCTTTTCAATATAGTACTGAAAGTCCTAGCCAATGCAATCAGAAAAGACAATAAAATAAATTCCATTCAAATATGGGACTTAATATTTTTTCTAAAGTTTACTGTGTTACACTAGCAGCAGCCTCCTATATCTAGTGCTTACTGAGTATTTTAATGGCATCATTTTATTTTGTATTACATTTAATCTCATGTTGTTTTGTTTTTCATGGCCCTTCTAGTAGGTGATGTGGAGGTGGAAGGCAGTGGTATTAATTATTCTGACCCTGTGTAGTCCTAGACTAATGTGTGTATTTGTCTCTTAGATTTTAGTAAAAAAATGTACAAAGTGAGGCCAGCAGGTTGCATGGTGGTTAAGGTGCCTGATGACCACATGGCTGATTGCAGTTCATGTCTCAGACCTGGTGGTTTGAAAATCATGCCAGGTACATGTGCATGTGTGCCCAAAATCCTGGGAGGAGAATGGAGGAGAAGGGATTTTGATGTGACCAATCCACCAGGAAGGGGGTGATTTCTCACTTTCTCTCTCTCTGTCTCTGGTGAGTACATGTACCCTTTGGCAAAAATCTAAAAAAAAAAAAATAAAAATCTATAAAGTAAAAAAAAAAAACAAATTTTAGTAATAAAAGCTTATACAATAAGAATATAAAAAGGAAATATTGCTGTACAATGTATTTGTGTTTTAAGTTAAGCCTATTTTTAAAAAAGCCAAAAAGCTTGAAAATTAATACGTTTATAAAGTAAGAAAATTACAGTAAGTTCAGTTCAATTTATTATTGATAAAAAATATAATTTTTTATAAATTTAGTGTAGCCTAAATGTACAGTGTGTATAAAGTCTACATTAGTAATGTCATAGGCTTTTATATTTACTTATCACTCATTCATGTACTGATTCACCGAGAAAAACTGCCAGTCCTACAAATTTCATTCATGGTAAGTGCTCTATACAAGTGTATCATTTTTTTAAAAGAATTATTTATTTAATTTTATTTATTCATTCGTTTTATTGTTTAATTTCACCAGGAACCCTAACATCTCCTGTACACATGCAATGGGACAATCAGACAAGGATGCGTATTTATTTTTTGAGTTCTTTTATGCTGCTTTTTCTTGCTACATCTTTCTTAAATTTCTAACAGTTTTTTTTATCAGTCCTGAATCAAGACCAGCAGTGGCCATAATGGCTATGTTGCTGGACTCCCATAGTTGACCGCGGTTCGAGTCTCGGACCCGGTGGCTTAAACTCACGCCGGGCACATTTGCGTACATGGCCAAGATCCTGAGAAGACAATGGAGAAGAAGGGATTGCGGTGTGACCATCCCCCATGATGGGTGATTTCTCACTTTCTGTCTCTCTGTCTCTCTGTCTTTCTGGTGAGCGCATGCGCCCTATAGCAAAACCCTCTCAAAAAAAAAAAAAATTCTGACAGTTTTTCCATCCATCTTGAATCAAGTCTGCCACTTTTTGCCTGTAAGTTTCATGGTTTTCCTGCAAAGCTAAGGAAAACCCACAAGTAAAAAGGCAGCAAACTCACTGCTCTATGGAAGGAAATCATCCAAAATTTTTTACTGCCATCTCTAGAACTAGATTTTTATGCTATTTTTATGTTCTCCTGTGGATGTATAATGAGAAAACATTCTTTCTACTCAGGAGTTACTGGGTAAATTCTTGGAGGTGTTTTTCATATTTCATTTATATGTATACACCTGTTGGACATTCACAACATACACTCTGTGAGCCTTAGACACTTAGGCTGTGACTTTTCTCAGTACTTTTATTCCTCCCAGTACTCTGACAGGATTCCAAGGCTTAAGTCACAGCTTCTAGTGGTTTCTGCGCTTCAGAGGGACTTCTGGCCAGGGTTACAGGACTTGGTCAATAAGGGTTACAGGACTTGACACACTCTGGAAGTGTGTGTCAGAAAAGAGTGATAAGACTGCCAGTTAGATACACTTTTTTGTATGAAAAAGGAATTATTTCATTTATTTTCAATTCAACTAGACAGAGACAATGAGAGAGAGGGGGGAAAAGTGAGAAAGCAAGCCTCCAGGTCTGGGACTTGAACCGTGATTGGCCATGTGAGAGTTCAGCGCCTCAACCACCCTACCATCTGCCAGCCTCAAGATACACTTCTGCAGAACAGTCCAGAGATAAGACTATGGAGAGCTCAAGACCAGAGTATCTTTGGTTCTCTCAAAACTGGCCTTTCTCTGGAGCCTTCTCCCATGCCTGGGCAGCATGGCTCTTTTCCTCTTTGTAGTTCTTGCATTTCCCCCTCTTAGCTGTCAGAGGTGCTTATGATACTTTTATATTGCATAGTCTTATAAACGTTTAAAATCACATAGTCTTTGAATTTTTATAAATGTCATGTTTCAACTCCCGTAGTCTTGTGGTTTTCTTTTTAAAAACATTTTAACGTATGGTTCAATATAATATTTATTTTATAGTTAGAGGACATTTTAAGTTTCATATTATATGATGTGCATTTTGGTTAAGTTGTATTTTTCTGTGGCTTTTTATCTTTAAGTATATTAATTACAATTTTTTATCATGTCCTGACTTTATTTGTTCAATTTCTACATCATCTGTAATTATGTGCCACTTACATGAGTGGGCCCAGAGGGAACATCATTCACCAAAGCCTGCAGAAAATCACTGATGAGAAGGCCCTTTCATTGCTGTGATGTCCAGAGGCCTCTCTGGGATAGGTCTGGGATAATGGTAGGAGAGGTAGCTACCGAACTGGCATCCTTAACAGTCATCGTGTTTACTATTTCCAGAGTTTGACAGGCCAATGGCAGCCCCTAACGACCAGAAGTTGGAGGGCCACAATTACTGTTTTGACAAGCAAAGGTGGAAAAGTGGCCAAGAGGTTTTAATCTGCACAGAGTTATAGAGATAGTAAATAGAAAATGGTCTACTAGGGACAGGTCACCATAGAGTGCTACTCAACATTAATGACAAGAAGGCAAGAATGGGAGAGCAGAAGAAGCCTGAGTTCAGTTAAGCCCAAGAAAGGTCACGATCTCTTGTTTAGATATTAGAAATAAGCCAATTTTCTGGTCTGAATTTATTAAAGATGTGGCCAGATCTCCAGGAAGATCCATTCTAATAAGTCCGTAGTAATGTCTCTGTTCCTTAGAGGCCTTTTGGCCATTTATTCTGGTGACTGCCCACTGGGGAAAGAACAATAGTCTGACATTTTAAATACAGCTGGATACAGAATTTAAGTAGCTATTGACACCTAGAAACACTATCTCATCATGGCCTGTCTAGAAGAGTAAGGGATCCTGGGTCGTTTCCCTAATCCTGTGTATTTATAGGTGTTATCAGCTTACCTGGCATTCAGTCCTTGGTGAATGATAAGAGTTATCACAATGGAAGAGGTTAAGGGGAAACTTTTGAAACTGCCTCCATTTAGCTAAAATAGTAAAATAAAAAATGTGTATCATGCTTCACAAGGAGATAATAGAATAGTACTACCACTAAAAATGTGAAAGATGCAGAAATGGCAGTCTTTATTATGTGTCCATTTCATTAACAAGTTTGACCCCTGCTAAAACCGAATCACCTTGGACAGTGACAGCAGACAACTGCTAGCTTTAACAAGTAGGCACCTTAATTGCAGTTGCTGGGTTATACTTGGGGACCTTTGCTAGAACAGACAGATAAGTAAGGCCTCAGACACATGGTATAAATAAAGTCAGTGCTTCTGTGAATAAGTTCTTTCTATTCTGATTGGAAAGGAGGATTAGAAACAGCTCATGTTTAAGTGGAATGGGCAATGAATATTCATTCAGTTTTGCCCTAGTACTATTACCTTTCCTTCCCTCTGTCATAATGCATTCTGAAGAGATCTAGAGTGTCTGGACATCCTGTGGAACAGTACTTTAACCTATTACATCATGCTGACTGGGAAAAATGAGCAAGGAGGTATTTTATCAAGTCCATTTAAGACCCATTAAGTCTAGACAGTGGGGAAAAAGGTATGCTGATCAGGAACCAGCCATTTCACAAGAGTCTTTAGGGGCGTGGTAGTCATGGATGTGCTAAGATATCTTCACCAAATAAGTGAAAAATGATTGCATCTTGCATCTCTTACCACAAAGAAGGAATGCAGGCCATGCCACATTCTAGAGACAACACATTCTACACCTAGGAATATTGTTCTGGCCTATATGGTGACAAGGCTGCCAGTTTTGTGTAGAGACTGGAGTGGAAAAGAACTGTCACAGGATCAGGATGTGGGGCAAGCAGCTCTGCTCTCTTAGTCTATTCAGGCTGCTCTGACAGATTACTATATACTGTTTAGTGTAAGCAACACACATTTGTTTCTCAAGTTCTGGAGGTTGGGAAGTCCAGAATCAAGGAACCAGCACATCTGGTGTCTTCATAGCTTGCAGATGGCCATCTTCTCATTATGTCTTACATAACAGAGTGAGAGAAAGCTCTTGTGTCTCCTATAAAGGCACTAATCCTATTCACGAGGACCCCACCATCATGACCAGGTTACCCCTCAGAGGTCTCACATCCTCATATCATCACATTGGGTGTTAGAATTTCAACATATGGAGGGGGAACAATCTTCAGTTCATAGCACCTATCGCTTAGGCCATACAGTATAA
Organism: Tupaia belangeri chinensis; assembly: GCF_000334495.1. Classification (NCBI taxonomy): domain Eukaryota; kingdom Metazoa; phylum Chordata; class Mammalia; order Scandentia; family Tupaiidae; genus Tupaia; species Tupaia belangeri. The sequence goes on from NW_006205575.1 coordinate 76,791, forward strand.
CAGGCTCTGTGATGTTTGCCATGTCAGTGGTGGGAAAGAATTTATGGCAAGCCTCTGTGGGAGAAGAACAACACAGATCTGTGTGGTTCTGGAGCAAGGTCATACCATTTGTAGCAGAGAATTTCATGCCTCTTTTAAAACAACCCTTGGCATGATATTGGGCCCTGCTAGGTTATTTGTAGCACAATGATTTAGGGTCTATCAGATCTGTCACATCACAAAGTTAAGCAGGCCTAGAAGCAATTCACTGTAAGGCAGAAATGTTAGAAGTCTGAGCTTATGTAGGAACAAAGGGCACAGTTATCTGCATGAGAAGGTTGCCCACTCTTCTATGTCATCTGTGATAGTTGTACCGGTATCCAAGTCCCAGTTCACACGTACTTTATAAACTCAGAACACAGTGGGTTGACCCAGTATGAAGAAGCTGGCTGAAAATAGATAGTGTTGTATTATATCCACATTCAAAAGTGACCTTGAAAAGCAGTGAAAAGAGGGACCAGCAGTTAGTGTAATGGCTATGTCGCGGGACTCCCATGTAGTCGACCGCGGTCCAAGTCCTGGACCTAGCAGCTAAAACTCACGCCGGGCGCATGTGCGTGCATGCCCAAGGTCCCAAGAGGAGAATGGAGGAGAGGGGATTGAGGTGTGACCATCCCTCCTGGGGGGTGATTTCTCACTTTCTGTCTCTCTCTCCCTCTCTGTCTTTCTGGCAAGCGTACGCACCCTGTAGCAAAAACTTCTCCAAAAAAAAAAAAAAGAAAAGAAAAAGCAGTGAAAAGAGAAAATCTTCCCTTGTGAAGTTCCAAATGTTACATACACTTACTTGGTCATTCATTGGAGCCCAAGGTAAGTATACCCTCCCTCATACACATATGTATGTGTATATATGTATGTATGTACATCTATGTGCATATATTCATGGACAGGGCCTAATGGCCTGGCTAGTTGGTCAGCGTCTTGAAGGAAAACAACTGGAAGATCATAAGGCTACATGGAGTAGAGGCTTGAGGATGGACACATGGGGGTGGGAACAATGTATTAATGGGCAATGAATATTCATTCACTGTTTTGTATCATACTTTAATATCCTCCCAGGAAGCTTTCAACAGAATAACCATTGAATAGTAAAGCAAACAAAATGATCCAGTTAGTTGACTTTAGCCAGCCTTCATCACTGCCACCTCAGAACCAGAATGATGGGCACAGAAATACAGTTGCCATGGTGACAGAGAAGGAGTCCAAGGAGCTCACGTCACAGCAAACAATTTGTGGGAGTGGGCCCTTAGCAACACTGGTTGTATCGTATATTACACCAAACAATGTACGGTAAGTATACTGTGGCCGGCAACCCCATAAAACACAGAAATGACCTACTGCCAGCACAGCTGAAAGCACAAACAGCATGGACTTGCACTTGCCAAGGCTTATTTAACTATTGCTGCTTCTAAATGTACAAATTGCCGGCAGCCCTCACAGCTTCGCCTCTAACATTATACCATTTCTAGAGGAGACCAAATGGCCACTTAGTGGCAGGTTACTTTGGAGTCTTTCCAGTAGATTTCCTCACAGGAATCCCTATTCAGATTACGGATTTGCCTTTCCCACATGCCAATATGGAAATCCACACAACACAACTATCTGGAGGATGTATTTGACAGTCAAGGGAATGGGTTGTTGACTATGGAAGCTACCAACTATATCATACATCACACCATAAAGTGACAGGCAGTTTGACAGGATAGGAAGGGCCTACTGAAGGAACAACTGAAACACCAACCTAGAGGCAATACTCTGCAAGGTTAAGTCCCGCTTCTTAAGATGTGGTAGATAGACTAAATCAGAGATCTGTGTATGGTGCACTGATCCACTTGGGCATTTCCTGGTATTCTCTTGTCCAGTTTTCACCATGAATGAACATATGCAATGAACCTGGCCTGAGAAGTCTCAAAGCCCTCAGTGATGAAAGTTTCAGAAGAAAAAGGATTGCAGTGTGACCATTCCCCATTGGAGAGTACTTCCTTCCCCCCCCCCCCAAAGTGCATGTGCCCTCTGCAGTAAGAAAAAAAAAGGAGGAAAAATAAAAAGACAAAGTGGGAGGTTGTTCCAAGAGGTCATGGTTGGCTTAATACTGGAAACTCAATTAAAGTAAATCAGCATATTAGCAGAGTCAATGAGAAAAATTATAATTTAATAGATGCAGAAAACGTATTTGGCCCAAATCCAACATTCATCCACAATAAAAGTACAAGTTCTGAACAGACTAGGCATAAAAGTAAACTTATTCAACCTGATAAAGACCATCTACAGAATAATAACATGATATAGTAAAAGTAAAATATTGAATACTTTCCTCCCTAAGATCAGTAACAAAGTACAGATATCTGCTCAAATATACCACTTGTAGTCAATGTTGTACTAGAAGACCTAGCCAGAGAAAAAGAGTAAGAATGGAAGAATTGGAAAAGAAGAAGAAAAACTGTCTTTTTTCACAGATGACATAGTTGTATACATTAATAATCTGATTTTTTTTAAATCTACCCAAAATGATTAAAACTGATCATTCAACTTAGCAAAGTCTCATTATAATATAAGTACATGAAAATCAAGTATATTCAATAACTAGGAATAAAACTTTTAAGTGAAATATAGAAGTTTACATTTACACACAGTAACATTACAAAGCATTAAATATTTGGGAATAAATTTACCAGAAGATTTACAACACTTCTATATTAAAAACTATAAATTATAAAAATCACTAACACAAATGAAGAGCACACAAAGAATTGTAAAGATGCATTATATTGGCAAATGTGAAGACCCAGTATTGGTTTTTTTTTTTTTTTTTGAGAGGTTTTTGCTATAGGGCGCTTGCGCTCGCCAGACAGAGAGAGACATAGAGACAGAAAGTGAGAAATCACCCCCCAGGGGGGATGGCCACGCCGCAATCCCTTCTCCTCCATTCTCCTCTCGGGATCTTGGGCACACATGCACACACGCCCGGCGTGAGTTCTAAGCCACCGGGTCCGGGACACGAACCGCGGTTGACTACGTGGGAGTCCAGCGACATAGCCATTACACTATTTGCTGGTTCCCAAGACCCAGTATTGTTAAGCTGCTCTTTCTCTCCAGTGTAATCTAGAGATTCAACATCATTCTTATTAAAAGAATGATGGCATGGTGGTTAAGGTGCTGGACTCCCACATGGCTGACCATAGTTTGAGTCCTGGACCTGGTGGCTTGCTTTCTCATTTTCCTCTCCCTCTCTCTTTCTCTAGTCAAATTAAAAGTAATAATAATAAAAATAAATAAAATTTTTTAAAATTATTTTTAAAAAATCCCAGTAGAGGGCCAGCAGGTGGCATGATAGTTAAGGCACTGGACTCCTATGTGGCCAAATGCAGTTCAAGTCCTAGATCCGATGACTTGAAAATTATGCTGAGTGCATGTGCATAGGTGCCCAAAATCCTGAGAGGAGAATGGAAGAGAAGCCATTACAGTATGGCAATTCCCCCTGGGATTAATTTCTCACTTTCCCTCTCTATCTCTTTCCAGTGAGTGCATACTCCTTATGGCATAAACAAACAAACAAAAGTCCCAGAAGGTATTATTTCTGGTAGAAATTGTCCAATTGATACAAAAATGCAGATCAAAATAAAAAATAATTAGAATAGTAAAGACATTTTGTAAAAGGTAGATAATTTACACATCCTACTTTGAAATGTAAATATAAAGCTATAGTAACTTAGACATTGATATAGGACAGATGAATAGGCCAATGGTACAGATTAGGGAGATCAGATATAGATATATGCATATATGGTCAGTTAGTATTTTATAAAGACACTATAGCAATTCAACAGGGAAATGGAAGTCTTTTCTACAATGATGCTACAACTACTAGATGACTGTACAGCATAAATGAACCTCAACTCCTACCTCACTTCATACATAAAATTTAATTCGAGATGGATCATAGACATAGATGTAAAAGCTAATCTTACAAAGTTTCTCAGAGAAAACATAAGAGAACATCTTTGTGAGCTTGGGATAGGCAAAGAATTTTTTAAAAAGATATACACACTAAGAACTAACCATAAAAAACAGTAATTTATAAATTAAACTTTGACAACATCAGAAACTCCTGCTCAGACTTCCTACCAGTCTGAGGATTACTTATTTTCTGATAGAAAATATGTAACCAGAATATTTAAAGAACTCCTTAAGTCAAATTTTTAAAAAAATAGAGAAATTGACCAAAGAGTTAAACAGATACTTCACAAAAGAAGATGTACAAATTATCAACATGCACTAAAAATATATTTAATATTATTCATCATTAGAGAAATACCAATCAAACCTAGAGTGAGATTCCTCTTAATACTTACTAGAATGGCTACAATTAAAAAAGATGAACAACTCAAATATTAGTGAAAATGTATATTATTAGTACAATCTCTTTAAACCATTTCCTGGCTTTTTCTCAAGTTAACCTTATACAATTGTATAACCCAGAAATTCTATTCCTAAATTCTTACCCAGAGAAATGAAAGCATGTGTCTGCAAAAGCACTTGGACAAGAATATTCAGAGCTGCTTTAATCAGGATCAGCAAAATCTGGAAACAACTGTCTATCAACAGGAGAACAGTTAAGCAAGTTGTGATACATACATAAATATAATCTTTTCAGCAATGAAAACAAATAGCCACTGAAACAAAATGGATGAATCTCAAAACATTGAGCTGAACAAAAAAGAAGTCAAACATATGTACTGTGTGTTTCTGTTTGCATAAAGATCAAACAAACTTAGGGTGTCAGAAATCAGAAGCAGTTGTTTCTAGGAAGGAACATGGTAACTACCTGGGAGGGGATATGAGGGAACATTTTGAGGTAATGGAAATGTTCTATATCTTGATTTGAGTTTAGATTAAATGGGTGGGTGCATTTGCCAAGACTCATTATGCAGATCTGTGTATTTCCCTCTATGTAAATGATGGCCGAATTCTTCTAGCCATCTTGCTATCCTGATGGCTGGGGCTTGCCGGATGTGGAGATAGGCCTGCTCACTTGGTCAGGAAATGAAGTATTAGTGTCTGGAATTCTTCATAGGCCAAAATGTGCCAACTGCCCAACAATGAGCCCTGGAAGAAAGCCCCTCTGGGCCATATTTCATTTCTGTGTAAAGCAGGAGTCATTCTATTATATGACTGGAATGATTTTCAGGGGAAACTTGTTTGGATGGGGCAGGTGCTGCAGGGGAGGCAGCAGTGAGGCTCTCTCTGAACCCGTGCTCTTGTCAATCTGCAGAGGCTGGTTTCTATGTTGACTTATTAAGGGTGTGCTATAACAAAGCATATTTGTCAGGCTTTACAGACCTCAAGGGGTACAGGGAGAAATAGGACTCCTGCTAGACTGGAGGTTTAAACTCAAGCAGCATTCTGCACCACTCCAGCCATCCTAGGGGCTGGTAGCCTGTCGTGGAGTTGCTAGGCACCTGGCTTTTTCCTTTGGCGTAACCAGGTCCAAACCTGACTTTGATGGGCCATTAGACCTGAGAGGTTGAGAAATTAAACAGTCATATAGAGATATCTCTTTCTCTGCCTTAGTCTGCCTCAGACAGCTACTCAATTATATACTATTATAAGGGAAAGTTCCTAGCTATAACGTGATGATATCGAGCTGGAGAGGAGTAAGAGGTTGCTACGAGGAATGAACAATTGGACTTTTGACATTCTTCTTACGCATGTGAGTGATGTTGTTGGGTGCCTTCTTTTTCTACCGAGCATTTGATAACGTATTTTTAATCAGTGCTAATATAATATTTGTATGGTGATTTGTACTTTTCTAAAAGACAGGCTGTCACAATATCACACTACTCCTGCCTCTACCTCCTGAGTAGCTTGGAATCACAGGCACATGCCATAGACCCAGCTCTTTTTAGGCGCCAGTCTTGCTATGTTGGCCAGACCATCCTTAAGCTCATGATCCTCCTGCTTCAGGTTCTCAAGTCACCGGATTGCTGTGATTACAGGCCCATGCCACTGCTTGGCCTTCAGGTTGTTCCAGGAATTGAATTCAGGCCTCCCATGTGGTCCCAGCCTGTGGAGCATAGCATCCTAGCAGAACACAACACTGAGGCTTCTTCTTTTTTAAATTATTTTTTATTTTATTTTATTTTTTTAATATAGAATGTGTGCATAAGGGGTGGGAGGTTAAGAGAGAGACAGAGAGCACCGTCAGAAGGGTCCTGCCATACCATATTCTTCATTCCTCAGTCCCCTAGCTCTTCAGGACCCAGGACACTTATGTCCATGCCCAGCACAGTTTCAAGTCAACTGGGGGACTCTGAACCTGTGGTCAGTCACACGAGTCCCAGCCTTGCAAGAATTTTACTGTTACGCCACCCTGGCTGGGCCAAAGCACGTTCCTCATAACAATCACAGCTAGATTTGTTGGGTGCTTTTTGTTTGTTTGTTTTTGAGAGTTTTTTGCTATAGGGTGCGTGCACTTGCCAGAAAGACAGAGAGAGACAGAGAGATAGAAAGTGAGAAATCATCGCCTGGGGGGGGGCGGTGGCAGGGATGTCCATGCAGCAATCCCTTTCCCTCCATTCTCCTCTCAGGATCTTGGGCATGCATGCACAAGCACCCAGTGTGAGTTGAAGTCACCAGGCCTGGCACTCAAACTGTGGTCGACTACATAGAAATCCAGTAACAGCCATTATGCCAACTGCTGGTCCCATCTGTTGGTTGTTTTTTTATAACTGCCTATTTTAGATTCCTTCAGAAACTAACCCTGGGAAAAAAAATTCAAGTGCAAGTATTTATCTGAAAGATGGAAAAGCAAAACAAACAAACAAAACAAAACAAAACAAAAAACTGGTAGGCGAACAGGAAAGTGCAACAAGGAGGGAGAAAAGGCAACTGATAAAAGGTCAGTTTATACAGGGAAAATGAGATGATCATCTAAGTCATTCCACCTGTGAGATTATTGGGTATTTTTAGACCAACTACCAACTGATATTGGTTTAGGGCTGTTCTTTGGCATTTTGGGTCAAAACTGGTCTGGTCTTAAGAAAAAGCACTCAGAGAGAACTGCAGGTGCTGACAGAAGTGGAGCGGATATTCACTGAAGCCAGGGGCTGGCACCTGCCACCAGGCACTGTGCTCACTGGTGCCTGTGCATGTGCACTGAATGTTTGCAGCTCTATGACCTAGGCATCATTGCCTCCATTTTAAAGAAAGGCAATTTCATTCAGAGAAGTCCAGTAGATTTATCAAGGTTGAATTGCCAAGGCAGAGTTGGGACTTCCAACTCCAGAACTCACTCTTACCAATTATGCTATGTTGTTTTATGTTTCTTAATGTCTTTAACTATATACTAACAAGAAGGACTTTTCTTACTTCATATTATAAATAAAGGAATGGACATAGAGCAATCCAACGAGCTTATAAAGTGAGCCAAACCTCCTCTCTGAAGCCACACATCCTGTTAAAGCACTGCCCGGCTGCTGCTTTACCTTCCTTGTTTGTCTGCCTCACTGCCGACTCTGTTTTTCTTTTTCTCTAGTCTTTAGAGGATTTTATTTATAACTCCCTTGAAATGGGCTTCCAGAAAAATCCATTGTCCCTGCACAGCGATGTTTAGAGCTAATTGCCCAGGCAACCCCTTTCATCAGCCTCTTCCTAGGGAGAAATTAGTTGATTTACTTGCTTTCAATTTCTAAGCCATTATTTGTTTTCTTCCTTCATCAAACAAATTAGACCTCTAGTCTTCGAAGGCAAGCCGATCAGAGAGGACACATGATGTGATCAGTATAAAAATTAAAGTGAAATCTAAGATCATGTATTTAGAAAGATATTTTGGTCAGATTTGATCACAATAAGCTACTTCTTTCATGTGCTTTAATCCAGTTCCCCTTGAGCTCAGAGAGGAAAAAAAAAATACCTTCTTTTATCTCCAAATCTGGTTTGCATTCCTGGTGAAGCTCTAAGCCACCACTGTGTAGCATATAGAAATCCCTGTTCTGCATACATAAGCTCAACTTATGGGGAAGGAATTCTGACAGGACCAAAGTAAAGGCGATACTATTGTTATAAAACTTACTCCCCATGGGACTGGCAGGTGACATGGTGGTTAAGGCACTAACTCACACATGACTGACTGCAGTTCAGGTTCTGGACCTGGTACCTTGCTTTCTCTCTTTCTTCTCTTTCTCTCCCTCTCTCTCCTCTTGCTCTCTCTCACTCTGTCTTTCTCTGGTCAAATTTTAAAATAAATAATAATAACAAATAAAATTAAATAAATAATATTTTTTTAAAAAACACACACATACAAAACTTACTCCCCAAAACTGAATCTCAAGGAAGGTTTCATCCACGGCTTGAACTCCTCCACATAAGCAATGGAGAGCCAATTCAGTTCTCTTAAGTTTTTGTCCTACAGAGTGTTGGTATGGTATGGCATACAAATATCTGGCTTCCTACTTCTTTGGTGAGATGTACGGTGGTGCGTAACTCAGATATCCTTTACAGAAAACCTACAAGGAGGTGAGTAGATGAGAAACAACTTCCAGTTGCTGCAAAATTGTATCTCTGACAGAGTTCACATTGAGGCCATGGTGTCACCCAGCAGGACTGAGTACAGCAGAGATATTAGACACAGGTCATTCCTTTTAACATAGGACTCCTATTATGAGCAATCTTTGTTCTGGGACCCCTCATCAGACCATCTCAGATCTGCTCTGCAGTCTAGAGTTCTCCTCTTGTCATAGCTCTTTCCTTTCACCTGGATCACCTTTTTCTCCTTCCCCGCTTCAGAAACATTCCCCAGTGAATATCTAACAATGAAGTTTCGTCTTGTTACTCTTGGAGAACTCAAACTGATAAAGCTGGTATCTAGATTGGGGTTTGGGACAAGCTCATTCACCACCCAACTGGCAAGGAGAATGCCATTCTGAGTAAAATTCATGTATACGCTCTGGAATAAGGTGGAGTGGCTCAATTTCTGAAGATTTCATGAGTGGTTACCTAAAAAAAATATATAAAATCTTGATGTCAGAAGATTCCATTGCCAGTGAAATGTTTTAGGTATGTTAACTATATGAGAGGAACAACAACAGCTATTAAGACAGTTATGACTATATTGTACTGACACCCTTTAGAGTGATACTTAGAAACCAAGGGCAGGGCCAGTTTGTAGGCATATGGTTGAGGACCTGGATCCCACATGTCTGACTGGGCAGTTTGAGTTCCAGACCTGGTGGCTTGAAACACATGCTGGGTGCATATGCTGTGTGCCTAAAATCCTGAACAGAGAGATAAATGGAGGAGAGGAGATTGCATCATGGCAATTTCCCCAGGAGGGAGAAGGGAGGTACTTTCTCACTTTCACTTTCTCTCTTGGACCAGTGCATGCACATTCTGCCAGTATTTAAAAAGAAAGGAGAAAGGGAACCAGCAGTTAGCGTAATGGCTATGTCGCTGGACTCCCACGTAGTCGACCGCGGTTCGTGTCCCGGACCCGGTGGCTTAAAACTCACGCTGGGCACGTGTGCGTGCGTGCCCAAGATCCCGAGAGGAGAATGGAGGAGAAGGGATTGCGGCGTGACCATCCCCCCTGGGGGGTGATTTCTCGCTTTCTGTCTCTATGTCTCTCTCTGTCTGTCTGGCGAGCGCACATGCCCTACAGTGAAAATCTCTCAAAAAAAAAAAAAATAAAGAAAGGAGAAAGAAATTTAAAAAAAAAGAAAGATAGAAGAAAGAGAAGAAAGAGAGAAAGAAAGAATAAAAAAAGACAATAGAAAGAAGGAAGGAAAGAAAGAAAAAGAGAATGAAAGAAATTGAGCAGTTAACAAAAAATTTAGGGTTAAGTTTGAAGCCAGAGGGCTTCTTGTCTGGGAGAATCGTCATAGTTGAAGATAAAACTCAGAAATTAAAGTTTTTCAGAGCTCTAGAGACATTTAAATGCTCAGTCAAGATGGAGCTGTTATGCTATGATCAAAGTTCTAGTTGGAAAAACCTGGGACCCTGAAACCTAGGATGGGGACCTCATAATAAAAAACCCCCAACTGTATCTGGGTAGATTCTCTGAACCTTTAGAACTAAAGGCACCTCACTCACTACTATTAAGAGCTAGCATTCTCTCCTTGTGGGAAGACACTGACAAAACTCTTTTCCCATAAGGCAATAGGTGCCCCCTCAATAGTATCCCTTCTCCTGGCTACTAGGCTGATAACTAGATTTAATACCAACATAACCTGAATGGTGCCACAATGGGTCTAATAAAGCAGAAAAGCCTGAAAACAAAACAAAGAAGCTAGAATGTACTAGCACAAACCAAGGAGTATCCTTGGAATTAGATTTCATGGTGCTCAGTTAAGGAAACAGAACGTAAAACTAGATTAACAAGAGTGCATTGATTTGCTGTACTTTCTTAGGACACAGGCAAGAACGCCAGGGTAAGGGGAAAATTCATGGGTAAGGTGGACTTTTAGAAGCCTAAAGTAAGCAATGGCTAACTCTTCGAAAAATGGACTCCTGAATTGCCCTAGCAGATGGTAGAGGAAGGAGTAAAGAGATGTGGGGAGGAAAGAATGTTGGAATCAATATTTTGTGTGAGGCAGGAAGACCCACCTGAATATTGTATTGCATAGGAGAGTCCAGAGGGCCTGGAATTCACCAGGACAATTAGGAGTGTGCTGGTGAAACTCAGGGGTGGTAGGGGAGAGCTGGGCTCATGAACAGCAGTGGGACGATGAAGCTCTGAAGTCTTGAAGAACAAGGGCTGTATTTAAAGCACTAGAAGTCAGGGTGCTGCAATTATCATGACTGGCAATGTCAGGGAGTACTCAAGGGCATGTGACCACAGGAAACTGTGGAGGTGATCAATGTGGTATGGCCAAATAGCTGGAAAGCGAAGAGTGCAGCTTAATGCAATTAGAAGGTAAGAACAGAGGTGAAGGAGGTTTAGGGAGATTGCCTCAATAAAAGGTCATGAACACTGCTCAGTTACAGTTCTTTTCTAAAATTTTCTTTTCTAAAACACATTGATTAAAAGGGTGGCTGGATCCCTAGGAGGAAGGTCCCTATAATGCCGTGGCTTGTATATACTGTAATGATTTTCTCCGTCCTTCTTCAAAGAGACCTATGGCCACTTACACTTGGAATGACTATATGCTAGTTAAAGAGGACTATCTAAACATTTCAAGAAATATTGGTCATGGGGTCAAAGTTGATATTAAACCTATAGACTCAAAATGTCCATAGCTCCCCCAATGAATGGAAATGTGCTTACTGTGGGTTCACAGGTCCCAAGGAACTATCCTTGGTATTTGGAGTAATCCCTACATTGTATTGATCTGTGTGGAAGAGAGAGTATAGTGGGGAAACCAAGTATAAGGAATCTTTTTGAAGACAACATCTTAGACAAAGAGTAAATAAACATAATATTGCATCCATAGTTTTTTTCTGAGAAGTCATTATTTTGGCTGTAATTGTCCCTCATCAGTAGGAGAAGGTGAGATTACTTTTGCACAATGGATGCAGGGAAGACTACATGTGAAAGTTAGTGGAGCCAATTTGGCACCTTTTAGTATTCTTTGCCTGGTTATAGTAGAGGCTCAGAACACTTAGGAATGAGAATTTGGGGTCATATACCATTGGGCAAGCAATTGATTTTTTTTCTTGACACCTGTAAAATTTTAATTTTTATTCATTTATTATTTTTTTAATTTCCAATTGGTGTGTATCATTACAGCATACCAAATGAATTTTCCCACTCTGAAAACACTGTATATTGGTTAAATAAAAGATATTACCATACATATTATCATCAGATAATTTTATGACCCTTAAATTAAAAAAAAATTTTGTTTTTAATTAATTTACATTCATTCACTGAGCACTGTCACAGCATACAAAATGTGATTTCCCATCCAGAATATGCTGCATAGTGGCTTAATTATATATGTCATCATCAATAATTTTCCATTTCATATATACATATATATATATATACACATATATATAATCTTTTCCCCCCTATTTCTCACCCTCTGCCATTTCCCAGCCTCCTTCCACACTATCTCGGGTGTCCACAGTTGTTTTCCACTCCCTTTTCCCCCCACATTATAGCAATTGATATTTGTAAGCACATTCTGTGGGTGAGGAAAGTTGGAATGGGTAGGGGCAGGGAGTAGATGACTAACTTGCCTCTGCATGTTAGTAGAGAGGGCCAACTATTTTCACTCAGTACCTCTTTGGAAAAAGAAGCCCACAGGAACTGGAAGGGAGCTCCTTGCCAAACACTTGTACAGAAATGGATTTGTAGCTCAAGGAGTGGAAGTGGTAGCCATTGAGGTATTCCACTCAGATCCCTCTTCAGGAGAACTTGCAACAAGGAGAGTCATCCATGGGCAGCTTCCAGCTGTGCACCTTTGAATGCCAAGGTCTCACTCTCCATGAGTTGCTCTTACCCCATAGCCAAGCATTGGTAGATTACTGGGCCAAAATCTGCTCAACTTGGAGTCTTCCAATGGAAAATCTTTGCTTTGGAACTCCCTATTGGCCTAGAATTTCACTACATTCTATACCTCTTCCTACTCAGTTCTGTTTTCTTCCCTTCTTGTGCAGCTCTCAGCCCTGCATAAGGATCTGAAGGTTCTCCCTGACTACCTCTGGTCCCTTTTCCCTGGACTCTTCACAAATGTTCTCCCTTCTGCTTGTTTTCTGCTGATTAGCCTCTGCATCTTTGATGACTCAAAGGGACATAGAATACCTCAAAAATTGTAAATAAAATCACTCCACTAAAAAAACAAAAAGTAAAAATAAAATATAGTCCACCGCAATAGCATGAAGAAATGCATGGGCAAAGTTTTATATATCTACTTTCTGGACATTGTCAGAAATTCAAGGAAACAAGTGTAACTTTCATGCAGAAAATATTTAGTCCCAAGCTATTTTCAAATGTCTCTGTAATTCCAAGTTCTATTAACTTGTGTGAAAGTTCTTCTGCTTGTCAGATCAAATTCTCATTCTCTGCCATAATTTGGACGTTTTTCTGCTGAGTGGCAGAGAATGTAATCAAACTTGTGTTCCCAAATCCTGATTGGGTGAAGACTGACCCAAATTATATCTCTCTAGTCTCTCTGGAGCCACCAAGGACAGCAGCCTCCTTGACTTCAGGAGGAAGTCTTGAAAAAGCATTAACGTGATGTACCTATAGCTTGCTTTGATGGACTGAAGAGGTGAAAGATAATCTTTTCCAGGAGTGTTTCTTTTCCCCCATTAAGAACAAGAAAAATGGATACAAATAAGGCAGAAGTAATTTACTCATTTTAAGCTACTTAACATGTACTTACATCATCTGTCACCACCAGCCAGTTCTTCAGAAGACCCAGAAAAGCTTATCACTCTTCAGAGAGAAACATTCATTCATCCATTGAGAAGGGTTGTCTGGAGCCCCAGATAAAATTGTGTTTTCCTTGCCTTATTCTCTCTAACTGTGCCTAAGGGAGCTAATAGATTGTAACACTAGCCGTGGCTTTGATTTTGTCAACTGTACGCTTCATCTTAATAGCAAATATTTGTACTTTACAGTACCTTTTACATACATTTTTCTCATGGTTTTCATCTTTCCTAAAATCTTAATTAAAGATAGCACTTGAGTTAAGGCATCTTATTAAAATGTCCCTTGGAATAGTAGGTACTTGATGAATTTTTATTGCATAAAATTGAATTGATTGTAATTTAGTTGCTTATTTGTCTATCTTACCCACTGATCTATGAGTTCTTTGAAGTTCTTTCAGCCACTGTTGAATAGATGAGTGAATGACGTATCCAGAGCTGTAATACACTAGCAAGGATGAATTTGTTTAAGTATCTAGAGAGCAACATGGGAAAGAAAGTTAATACTGTAAGGATTGAGACACAGATCATCTCATTTAGTGGGAGGTGAGAAGAGGAGTAAAGATTGGCTATGTCAGAAGGTTAATACAAGCAAATCAGAGTCCGTGTGCTGAGGCCTGGGAGACCGTTTAGAGGGCACTGGGCTATAGGGGCTAGCATCATTGATGGTGGGGATGGGGGGAGACCAATAGGTTTGTTCAAGACCCAGCCCTAATTGCTGCTTTGTCTCTGTTCTGTCACCATGGGGTCAAGTGAGCTGGCATAAGTGTCTTCATTGCTAAATGGAACAAGAAACCTTCCCTAATTCTCAATTCTATCTCTGATTATAGTTAGCTTAGTTGCATGCAACCTTAGCAACCACAGCCACCATCAACTACTGTTCTTACTCTGAGTCCTTGGCTTGACATTTTATGTGACATGTTTCATTTTAATGACCTATTGCTCATCAAAATTGACAATAGTAACTTGCAGTGTCTTTTCAAAAAAAAATCCACAGCTAATGCTCATAACCTGGAAGTTTTTTGAACTGCTCTTCTACCCACTATTTTTCTCAGTACTTGATAATGCAAAACCCACAATGATTCCAGTGTGTTGGAGGCATTCATGTAGGTCAACTCATTTCTTGGCATGAGGTCCTGTTGATTCTTCTAAACAAGTCAACATGAATCATTTTAGCAGATGTGTGCTTTGTGTTAGAAGAAAGTTCCATGTTATATATCATGGAATTCTACTCCAAAAAAGCACAAGAAATTTCTAGCTTCCAGTTTCATACTCCAGAACAATATTCCATAAATGAGCAAACATTTAACAAATGTTCCTAAAATTAATAAATGTAAATGTCTGATGAACTCTAAGGCAAAGAAATGTTTTCAAAAATCTGCAAATATGCCTTGTTTGAAATCTAATTATGAGAAAAAATAAAGTTGGATGTGGTAGATAATTAAAGAATAAGTGCCCTAATAACAATAGCCCAGTCAATAGAGTTCCCACACAAGGAAACCCTTGGTCCCAAGAACAAAGGATGCTAACAGAATTCAGAAGTGCATTATCAAGTGTGACCTATAGCAATTTTGATTATCTATACAACTGTTATAGTTTGTTCTGGTTCTAATAACAATAAATACTTGAGTGTGAGTAATTTAAGAGAGTAGAAGTTTATTCAGCTCATAGCATAGTTTGAAGGTCTAAGGTCTAGAGACCGTATCTGATGAGGGTCTTTTTGGTGGTGAATAACATGGTGGAGGTCCTCACAAGTCCACAGAAAAAGCTTGAGTAGAGCAGAGCTATGTTTGTGTTATAGTTTCACTGTCTCTACTTATAAACCAATCAGGAGTCTATTATGGAAACTCTATCCTGATTGACCTTAATCCTCATCTTCTTCCGAAGGCACCATCTTTCAACACCATAGTCAGTTAAGTTTTCACCTTTTTAATCCCATCATAAGAAAGTGAATTTGGGGGAAATGTATTCTAACCATAGCAATAAGCATTTTGTACTTGTAGGAGGAGTTGAGGCCAGCCTAAATGTTTATTTTGGATACTAAAGAGAATAACTATTATATATTATTACATATATGTCCAGAGATCTTAACTGTGTGCAATGGACAAAGGAAAAATAACATATTGGAAAGGTGAAAGATATTGACAAAGATGTTTAATTATTAAATGAGATTTATGCCTTTAATTTCTAAACAGATGGGGAGATATACCATGTACAGAGATAGAGAGACTTAATAATGTAAAAACTAGTTTTCTTTCCCAAAATTAATCTATGAATTCAAGGCAAGTCTAATAAAATTGTGATTCTATCATTTTTCTATCAAATCAAAGAGCCAAGAAAGGACCATCTTAAATATGAGCAAGATTGAGCCAAGGAAGAATGTGATTGTTGGTCTATATGGTATGGTAACAAAACTTTGTGCTAAATCACAAAATTCCCTCCTGGAATTCAAAGCATGTATTACTTCGCCGAGGATTTATGGAACTTAGACAACTGTAAGACTATGAGAATATATTGGTTGTTTCTTGTGATCATGATTAAGGTATAGATGGAAAGACCACTTCCAACTTAGAGCTGCCTAGCTAGGTGCACATAGAGACAATGTAAGTTCTGACAATTAGATTTCCAGGGTCCAGAATATGACATTAACCTTGTGTCTTACTGAATTATATATATATCAAATTCTCAGTTTAGCAGTCTTACTGTGAATGACATAGGTACTCTGATTTGGCAAGTTTAATAACTGCAAAATTATAACAGGGCTATCAAATGATGGTGTACCCTGAGCTTATTTATCTTTGTAAGTACTTTCTATTAGGCTTCTGGTTGGATGAAGAAGAATATAGAGGGACAGGTTCCACATATCCACTTTATTAGTCATAAGCAAAGAGAATATGGTCATCATAACAGATGGCCGAGCAGATGTGCATGCAGAAAATAACTAGACATACAGATATCTCACCAGTTTAACAAATAAACTCTCTCAAATTGACAGTAAGCTAAGATTTTGTGGATGCTAAAGCCCCAAAGCCCAAGCCTGGTGCATAGATTTAAATAGATCTTGAATTGCTTGGGAAATCCTTGGCTCCAAGTACAAAGGATGTGGACAGAATTCAGAAGTGCATTATTAAGGTAGTATGGCTTTCTAAGGGGATCCTTTCCAAGGTCCCTCTTTGAGTCACTCTGAGGGACACCAGATAGATATTTACATGCAAGGATAATAAACTGGGACAGACATATTGACTATTCAAGACATTTATCCCATTGCCTAGAAGTGAGTCAACAAATGGATGCTCTGTACATCAACTTGTTCTATCATTTTTCTTACTATCCATGTGTAGCAGGGATATTATACAATCTAGACCTGTGCTCACAATGTTGTATCCTGGGAGTTTCTTCCCAATCCCAAGTTACTGAATAACAGTTTTCGTCATGATTATCTTTCTTTTCACCCACCACTGAAAATAGGCTTTTAAGGCTTTTTAAAATTTTTAATTTTTTTTAAGGATTTTAGGGGTTTTTGGCTCCATAACCTAGTAGTTAAGAGATCCAGATCCCAATGGTCAAATGTGGTTAGAATACTGGCCCAGTGGCTTGAAAAACACACTTGGCACATGTATGTGTGCCCAAAATTCTGACAGAATGGAGAAATGGAGGAGAAGGGATTGTGCCATTACCACGCCCCATTGGGGGCTACTTATTTTTTCTCCTTCTATCTTTCTGTCTTTCTCTGTTAGCATACATGCCCTCTGACTATAAAAGAAAGAAAGAAGAAAGAAAAAAAAAGAGGAAGGGAAGGAGGGAAGAAAGGGAGAAAGAAAAGGAAGAAAGGAAGGAAGAAATAATACAGTTCTAGTGTTGACCTAGGGGTTCCACTTCCAGAAATAATATCACTCAGATACACTTCTGCATGTTGGGTTGTGCTAAGAAGTGGTAGTTGATGGACCCACACCAGGAGGCACAGGCAAGCATGCAAGTTCCTTTGTTTGAAGTAAATGACATAAAAATTTAAAGGACTAACCACCTTTCTCACCCAACTCTCATCTAGGGGCAAGACTCCCTGACCTCTGAGTCCTGATAAAGGTCCTCAGATGCTAATAACACTGCCTATGACCTTGAAAATATTATTTCTGGGGGAAAGAGGTGCCCTTAGCTCTTCTCCATCATTCAGGCTCTGTTATGTGCCTTCAAGAGGTACAAATAACTGAGCAGAACCCCCAGTGCTTTTGTGAGAAGCAATCAAGGATCATTTTCTTTCTCTCTTTTTCTTTCTTTCCTTCCTTTCTTTTTCTTTCTTTCCTTCCTTTCTTTTTCTTTCTTTCTTTCTTTCTTTTTCCTTTTTCTTTCTTTCTTTCTTTCTTTCTTTCTTTCTTTCTTTCTTTCTTTCTTTCTCTCTCCCTTTCTCCCTTTCTTTCTCCCTTTCTCCCTTCCTTCCTTCCTTCCTTCCTTCCTTCCTTCCTTCCTCTTTCTTTCTTTCTTTTTTGGAGAGGTTTTTGCTATAGGGCTTGTGTACTTGCCAGAAAGACAGAGTGAGACAGAAAGACAGAAAGCAAGAATCACCCCCCAGCGGGGATAGCCACGCTGCAATCCCTTCTCCTCCATTATCCTCTCGGGATCTTGGGCACACACGCACACGTGCCCGGCGTGAGTTTTAAGTCACTGCTTCCCGGACTTGAACTGCGATCAACTACGTGGGAGTCCAGCGACATAGCCATTACGCCATCTGCTGGTCCCAATCAAGGGTCATTTTCAAAGATAGTTTTCACAGGGTATCCTTTCACAGATCTAGGTTTTAGCCTTGCCTACGGTCTATACTTGCAGCCTTCTTCACCTTGGGAGGAACTTAACGTACTTTCAGCACATCTGTTTGTCTTCAGAAAGCATTTTTACATTGTACCCAAAAAACAAACCAAATGCCCATTTCTATTACTATGATAACTGGAGCAAGTATCTAAATTACTGAAGGAGGAGAAAATATTCTATTAGTTAAATCAAAGTATTTCACCTTTTTTCTTTTTTAGTAATTGGATGATTGCAACTCCCACCCCATCATGTGCTTAAAAGTAACATAAAACTGTATGGTGAATTGTTAAAACTAGAGTTGCCAAGCCCAAAGGGTGACATCCCTGTGTTTAGTGGAAGAGGCATAAGCCATGCTATACGGGAAATAGGGAGAAAAAAAAGTAAGTTTGAGAAAGAAGAGGACTCTGTAGATCTGCTGCTAAAGACAACAAAAAAACAAGGATCTTGCCTACAACTGGTTGTTTTCCTCAGTCTGTATCTTTAAAATAATTTACTTGAGGCTGCTGAAAAACATTTTAACCATGATCATCTTTCTTCTTCCAAATCAATAAATGAAAAAAGAAAGTATGACTCAGTTGAATCAAATATTCTATAAAAACCTGAGTCATTACAGGAATGGAGGAAACCAGGCAGATGGATTAAAATGGCCTTTGTTACAAGAATAATGGTTGTAATTGCTGAGCATGTTCAATAGGCCAGGCGCTTTACACAAACGGCTGTCATCCCACAAGGACACGGAGGTGGTATTTTTCTCACTGCACAGAGATCACCAAAACTCAGAGATGTCAGATAACTTCCCAGACTGGACAAGGCAGAGTCCAGGCAGATCTGTGCCTCCAAATCTGCTCTATCCTGTCCCCTCCCCATCTTCAGGTGAGAGGAAGAGGGAGGAGTGAGGAGGGGGCAGGGAGAGGATGGGATGAGATTTCTTTCAGAACAATGGCAAATCATTGCAATGAAAGGAAATGAAGCTGTGCACAATGAGTTTTAAAACAGTGGGGGAAGAATGAGAGCTGCACCAATTGTAGGGCTACTGTGAAATCTGGGGAATAATTTCGGTGGGGAGCATTTAAAGAACAAGGAGCTAAGACTACCTCTCTGAACACCTTTACGCTTCATTTGACAATATCGACTGGACCACGTTAGATCTCAACAGACATTTGGAGCCACTAAGTATATGTATACCTTTATTAGATAGGCATCGACTTTTTGCTTTGTTCTATAGGCATTTCTATGTGTTTTAAATCTCCCCCCAGACAATGTCTCTCTCTCTCCTTTTTTTTTTTTTTTTTTTTGGTTTTAATCATAGGGCATGTGTGCTTACCAGGGAGAGACAGTGAGAGAGAAAGTGAAAAATCACCCCTCATGGGGGATGGCCAAGCCACAATTCTGACTCCTCTATTCTCTTCCTGGGATTTTAGGCATGCACACACACATGCCCAGTGTAAATTTTAAGCTCTAGGTTCAGGATTCGAATATTGGTTGGTCATGGGGGGGCGGGGGGGAGGTCCAACCCTTTAACCACCATGCCACCTGCCGGCCCCAGGCCATATTGTAATATCAACAGCATCTAGCATTTATGTAATACTTTATGGCCAGATTAGGTGTACATTATCTCAAGCAGAGAAATTCTATTAATCTTAAAAGGCAGGCATTAGATATTTCTGTGTTGATGACTTCAAAGCTCGAAGAAGTTAAGTGAGTTGTCCGAAGTCACATGCCAAGCACGTGGAAAAGCTTGAACCTAAGTTAAGGAGCTCTAACTTCATATCTGTTCTCTTTTCAATGTACAAAATCCTCTTAAGAGAACCTTATCTTTTTGATTCATCATTGCAGTTTTACACGGCCAAGTCCTACATCTTAGTCCTGATAGCGTTTCATACATAACTTTTAGATGATTTTTATGAATGAATTAAGTGAGGGAAGGCATGAATTTGATACTTTATGAAATGGTCTAATAAGATTTACATTTGGGCAATTTGACTTTCTGATCTGGATAGAAAGTGTTATAGAAAATTCTTCTATCTACTTGTGTTGCATTTAAATAAATGACCTCCCAGATGTCCTCCAAGAAGATAGTTTCACCATATTTTCAGGTTGAATAATGTTTGGTTTTGGTCCTTTTGGAGGTCATAAATCTCTTTAATCAGTGTTTAATGGTTTGGGGGATGACTCTGAGCAAGTATTCCATTAATTGAAAGAAGAATGTTGTCATCTGCCACAGAGATTTCTCATTATGTTCCATCAAAACAGAGCACTGTTTGGAATTCTTTTATGAACAGTGTAATTACACCACATCCTATGGTGTTTGTAAGTAGTGCTCACAATTACCATCTCTGTCATGAGTGGGAAGTGATCCGTGCTAAACAGGAGTTAGGCCAGATGGGTCTTGGTAAGACCCTCTCCCCGCCCCTTCAGCCTCATTAAATTAAGCTGTCCCTATGTGTGTGCACAAGACATAAATCAATCTTTTATTTCTGTATGTATTAAAGAAATGCATTCGCTTCCATTAATTAAAAGTCAAGTGTTGGTGTTTACAATGAACAGGGCAGAAGAGCCATTTATTCTGAAGGGTTTCAGAGAAGCAGATCCTGGTGAGATGCCACAGGCTTCAGGCAGGCTGGCAGCAAGTAGAACTCGGACACAAACCAGCCTGTCCTTGTCCTTGTCCTAGTCCTGGAAGAGAAAGCGAGCACCCCAGCAAACTCAGGACTCTATTTCCTCACTGCAAAATGACACCATCTAGAGGGACATGGCCGATACCCTCCATGGGTATGGAGAACACAAGGCCCTGCCCCATGCGCGGGAGTTACTGGGCTTGCCAGTCACATGTTGTAGTGTGCACTTTATCTTGTGGTCTCCAATTTTCTCCTGACTGTGATATTATTTCTGATTTTCCTTTTCACTTCACCTCCTGCCAATCCAACCCTTCCCCCATCTCAAACATACTCATAATTTTTGCAGGTATTTAATGTTCTCTCCCTTCTATTCTTCCTTTTTCACCTGCAGTTGCTTCTAAGTCATGTATTAATCATTTACATCTTAGTAAGAAGTGTAACCAATGTGATTCCCTGTGTCTATCACATTGTATATTGTGTATGTGCATGTATACATACACAGTGCATGTACATACACACACACTTTTATATATATATTATATAATTCATGGTGTGTATGTGTGTGTGGACTATTAAACTGAGTTACTCATTATGAAGAAAAGGGTTTGTGCCTGATTTAATAATTTTTCAAATATCCTTCTTACATACCAATGTCTTTTTTCTGTCATAAAATAACTGTCATAATAGACAGATTGGAAAAACTTTTCAAAGAGAAGTAGAGGAATTTCACCTG
This sequence comes from Tupaia belangeri chinensis, assembly GCF_000334495.1. Taxonomy (NCBI): domain Eukaryota; kingdom Metazoa; phylum Chordata; class Mammalia; order Scandentia; family Tupaiidae; genus Tupaia; species Tupaia belangeri. The sequence continues at coordinate 98,352 of NW_006205575.1, forward strand.
TAATTCTACCACTCAGAATTAATAACTATATTATTGGTGCACTTCCCTTCTTTTTTCACTTATAAAATTATGAACTATTTCTTGCTTATAAAAACATATAGAGAATAATGTACAGTAACATTCATATGTATATACCCCACTTGAGAGAAACAGCATTGGATATATGTAATTTCCCTTCTTACTCACTAGAGCTAACAAGTATTCTAAAGTTGGTGATTATTGTGCTTAGTATTGCCATGCATTTCTTTATTTTTTACTACAAATGTACATATCAACAAACAAAATATGATATTGCTTGCATACTTTAAATTTTCAAATCAGTGGTAGTATACTAAAATTTGTTTAATAAAAAAACCGACAACTTGTTATTATGCTCAAATTATACTTTGAAACTTAGCCATGTTGCTACATATAAATCTAAGTTTATTCACTTCGACCGTTGTACATTATTCTATGTATAAATAAAAATGCCACAATTTATTATCTATTCTCTAGGTGACTGACAGGTTGTGTTCAAGTCTTTTGCTATTACAATGGTTCATGTCTCCCAACACACATGTGCAAGGGTTCTCAGGGAAATAAAGCCATGTTTTATCAACTGCAGCTCGTGGGTGAGCGAGATGAATATCATAGAGGACAAATAAAGCTGGAAGGTCACCCCATGAGGAAGTAGGGATGTTCATTGATACCCCAAATTGTCTTCTGAGATTCAGAATTCACAGCTTAGGCAGTAAATGAGTCAGGAGTTGATGATAAGGCTTTTAAAATAATCTTGCAAAAATTCATGTACTCAGTATACATTTGGAGCACACACATAGTTCATCTCACTTACCTGAGGCCCTTCTATCAAATCTTTGGAACAGGGCAATTCTTTAGGAAAAGGCTCAGAGCAGTCAAATAAAGAAGTCTACATACTGACTGAGGCAATCCCAAACTTTAATCAGAAGAGGAATGATGTGACCCTCACCTGGAAATGACTTCCTCTCTTATTTTAGTCATGATTCTGACAAGCTTGGTCTCATTATTTCCCAGTCCACAGTAGATTAGAGACAGTCATTTTAAGGCAGGGAGACTGACAAAGGAGGATAGTAGATAGAAAAAAATGAGACTCCCTGGCTCTGCCCTTTTGTTTATCCTCTCACTTGCAGGCTGAAGAATGAGAAAAACAATCAGAAGGAAGAATTGGAGGCCTCTAGTGTAGGGGGAATAGCTCTTTATATACAACTTGAAACTGAGTCATCAGGAAATGCTTTAAACTCTTTAGACAAAGTTGGAGTGTGAGTTACATACTAGCAGCATTTCCACTGAGATTCGGGAATGTGGAAATTTTAACTTTAAAATAATGCTTGATGTATGCAGAGTTTACAATCTAGTAAACACTTTTGCCAAATTTATCATTACAACAAGACTGTGACTCAGGTAGGCAAACATTTCGCTTAAGGACAAGGAAATTGCAAGCCCAATAGACTTCAATGTCTTGATCATATTGGCCAAGCCATGGTCCTCTGGCTCCTTACCTTGCATTCTTCCTGCCTCTCTGTGCCACTCTCCTTTCCTACAACTCTTCCCTGGAGACCTGGGCCAGGGCACTGTGAAATCAAAGCTAAGAACACTGATTTGACATAGGTGACTTCTGTGCATGGCAGTTAGAGCACATGCTTGAGGCCTGGACAGTTCAGGTTTGATTCTTGCCTTAGTTTACTCATACACATGGAAATAATAATCCTTGGAGCCAGGCGATAGCAGAGCAGTAATGCAACTGGATCCATATGGGAAAGGCCCCACTCTGTGTCCTGGGACTGAGGTGAGCATGTTGGGTACACATGCTTACTCATCATCTGGTGTGGCTGAAACTGGGAGTACCTTGCAACGTGAAAACCCTGTTGGGAATGCCTGTCTCTCTGTCGGTCTGTCTCTCTCTCTCATAGAAGAAATAAATAAATAGGGACCAGCAGTTAACGTAATGGCTATGTGACTAGACTCCCATGTAGTCAATCACAGATCAAGTCTCGGACCCAGTGGCTTAAACTCACGCTAGGCGCGTGTGCATGCGTGCCCAAGATCCCGAGAGGAGAATGGAGAAGAAGAGAATGCGGTGTGGTCTTCCCCCCTGGAGGGTGATTTCTCGCTTTCTGCCTCTGTCTTTCTGGCGATTGCACACGCCCTATAGCAAAAATCTCTCCAAAAAAGGAAATAATAAATAAATAAATAAATAAATAAATGTTTACAAATTCACACTACTGGGGACCAGTAGGTGGCATGGTGGTTAAGGTCCTAGATACTTCCACATGGCCGGCCACAATTTGAGTCCTGGAGATGGTGGCTTGCTTTCTCTCTCGCTGTGTGTTTGTGTGTGTGTGTGTGTGTGTGTGTGTGTGTGTGTGTGTGTGTGTGTATGTGTGTGTGTCTGGTCAAATTAAAATAAATTAATTAATAAATAAAATTAAATAAATAATTCTTTAAAAAAAAACACAAAAAACTCATCCTGCTTACATCATAGGGTTATTGGGATAACCCAATCAATTCATTCACAAAAAGTACTTAGACAAATAGCTAAAATGTGGTAAGTACTATATCCTACTTCCCAAACTGTAACAGAATAGATGTGAATTCACAAAGTATGGGTAGTTAGGAAAATAACTATGATTTGAGATTAGAAACTGGACTATAATAATGCATCTCTGACTTCCAGAGACTTTTTTAATGCTTCTGTCCTATTTTATTATTAAATCATTTATCTTAAAATTCTTTACTTCCATTTTTTTAAAGTTAGCTTTATGGCTCAACAAGCTATTTTTGGTTGCATTCCAGCAAATTGGTATAGTCTGTCCTTGTTTTTTGTTCGTGGTGTGGTTCTAGTCCCTGTGTTTGTAAAAAATTGGAAACAGTGTTAATGACATTTTAATGAAAGAACATTTTAGTAAAAAAAAGAAATCTTAAGTATACAAGTGAAGGCTATGCCCTACCTCTATTCCAATTGCCAAGCTTTATTAAAGGTCCTTCTTGGGAACCAGCAGTTAGCGTAATGGCTATGTCGCTGGACTCCCACGTAGTCGACCACGGTTCGCGTCCCGGACCCGGTGGCTTAAAACTCACATCGGGCGCGTGTGCGTGCGTGCCCTAAATCCTAAGAGGAGAATGGAGGAGAAGGGATTGTGGCGTGATCATCCCCCCTGGGGGGTAATTTCTCGCTTTCTGTCTCTATGTCTCTCTCTGTCTGGCGAGCGCACGTGCCCTATAGCAAAAGCCTCTCCAAAAAAAGAAAAAAAAAAAAAAAGGACCTTCTTTAGGAAAATTAAGTTGCTACTTTTAGCTTAATTTAATTTTTTAAATTTATTTTTCCATTTTATCTTATACATTCAATTACAAAAGTTGCTACTTTTTAAAATCATAAAAAAAGACCTTATTTAATACCACCTGTGCAATGTTTATAGAAAGCCATAGAATCATTCTGTTCTAGTGGCAGCTGGGGTGGTTAGCATGGCAATTAAGAAACTGTACAAAAAAATTCACATTCAGTTTTTAGTAAATAACTTTTTAAATGTTATTTGAAGAAAATGCACCATTTTTCTTGCAATATTTTGAAATAAGCTGGTAAGGCAGAAAATAAGGAGAGCTGTGTGATGGAAATCATTGAGTATCTTCTCTTTTTTTTAATGCATATTATTAAACCAGCCCTGTAGGAATTGTGCCCCTTGTCTTTCCTCTGTTCTCTTCAGATAATTTCTACTTATGAGCAAATTTTTTATGTATTTTTTAGTCAGAATATATATATTATTTGGTATTATTAAGTTTTTCACTGATTATAAGCAATTTAAAAATATTTCTGCAGGGGCCAACAGGTGGTGTAGTGGTTAAGGCACTGGATCCCTACATGGCCAGCTCTAGTTTGAATCCCAGACCTGGTGACTTGCTTCCTCACTTTCCCTCTCTCTCTCTTTGATGAAAGTGTGTGCCCTATAACAAATAAAAATAATAAGAATAAGAATGATAGTGACAATAAATAAAATTAAATGAATAATCCTTAAAAATGTTTCTCCTTTAAAATAATCATGTGATATTTATCTTATAAATTCAGCAAAAGTTTATTTGACCATATCATTGCACATTTTCCAATAACTATTTTTTTCCACGCATTTTCTTTTTTTTATTCTTTTGAGTTGCTATTCTGGGGTTGTTTCCCATTGCTAGGAAGTGGAAGAATATGGAAGATTTACTGCTGAATGAAGCAAGCAAGGCTATGAAGGAAAGACATTGTATATCCCCACTTAATATATACCGAGTGTCTGCACTCTATGACTGAAACTGATTGACTAGAGGATATAGAAACACAGTAAATAGATATGAATACCAGATATAGTGTATGTGAAAAAGCAGAGTCTGAGGAAGGACATTTAGAAGAAAAATGTGAGGCAAAGCATTAATGAGACAAAGAATTATGATATTGTCTGTTGAAAATAATTTTATAGTTTTATCAACTGGACTAGGGAGAAATGTTCACATGTTGAAATATTCACTTTCTAAGCTAAATAATGTGATTGACTGTAAAAAGAAAATAAATTTTTTTTTTTTGGAGAGGTTTTTGCTATAGGACGCGTGCGCTCGCCAGACAGACAGAGAGAGACAGAGAGACAGAAAGCAGGAAATCAACCCCCAGGGGGGATGGCCACGCCGCAATCCCTTCTCCTCCATTCTCCTCTCGAGATCTTGGGCACGCACACACACGCACCCGGCGTGAGTCTAAGCCACCGGGTCCGGGATTCGAACCGTGGTCGACTACATGGGAGTCCAGCGACACAGCCATTACGCTAACTGCTGGTCCCAAGAAAATAAAATTTTAAAATATTTTTTAAAAGGTTAAAAAAAAAAGAAGTAAAAAAATGTAAATACTTTTGCAGGTTTTGTTATAGAGTGCTGTTAGGACTTCCTGAAAATGTGAACAAATTTAGAGTTGTGGAAACAATTCTATTTAAGAGAAAATAAAGTACAATCTTGTATTTTCAAGAAAAGAGATACAGGATGGGAGAAATACAAAAGAGAAAAAGGGTGAGAAACAGCATTAAGAGTATTTAAGAATGGGTATTTAAAAAGTCCTAAAACCCATAATTTGAGGCCAGAGTAGGCATGAAAAATAAATACCTGTTCACTGGGGTTTTTTTTAATATATTTTTAAAAATTCATGATGGAGTGAATGTACACACACAAGAGAGACACACACAGAGAGAAGCTTATTCATATCACAGAGCTTAATCATATCACAACCTTCTTCCTTCATTTTCCTGCCCACCAGGATCCCAGATACATCCACACACTCATATATTTTCAGGCCAACCTGCCAAGGACTCAGATTGCAGTCAGCATGTGACTTCCAGCTTTGATGTCTGGCTTGCTTCCAACGGTACCACAGAGGCTGGGCCATCCTTCACCTTCAGAAAGGAGATTGCTCATGTTGAGACTAAACTGTGAAACAGCCCATTTCCATTCCTTTTAACTTAAAGGACAGCCAGTAGAATCATTGCGTAATTGAGTCTATTGGCCACAAGTACTGCCATCCCTACTTTTCGATACTTCACTCTATTTTTCTGGGGAGAGGTTTTTGCTATAGGGCGCATGCGCTCGTCAGAGAGACAGAAAGCGAGAAATCACTCCCCAGAGGGGATGGCCAATGCTGCAATCCCTTTTCCTCCATTCTCCTCTTGGGACCTTGGGCATGCATGCACACGCACCTGGCATGAGTTTAAGCCACTGGGTCCAGGACTCGAACCGTGGTCGACTACATGGGAGTCCAGTGACATAGCCATTATGCTAACTGCTGGTCCCAATACTTCACTCTTCACACACATCACATAGCATCCTATTTATTTGGAATCATTTGGATGTGCTTGGCCAGGCAGATATTTTTCCCATCAGAAGATTGGCAGAATATAGAACTTTGGGTTGCCAAACACTGAGGCTTGTTTACTGAGCCATTCTGCCTCCTATGCATAGAGCAAATGAGGGGAAGATGGGATAAGGAGGGGGATGTTGTTTTTGGAGGAGTCTGAGCTTTCGTTTCCCATTAGTGAATTTTATTTAACTAAAAAACACTACCTATGTATTGCTATGACAACACTGAGCTGCAGGCTTCCTGCTCTAGTTTTCTCCCATGCATCAAATCAAACACCTAGTCATGTTGCCCAGATAGTCATCTTTTGGCTGATCTTTAAAGACCCCACACTATGACTGTTTTTTTTTTTTTCCTTAAAACACATGAGCAGACACAAATTTTTGCAATCCGTAAAACTACCAAACTCAAGGGCATGTTAGATTTCAAAAGCTGCAGGTCAGATGTTTAAAACTTCAAACAATTTCCTGCTAGAAAAAAATAATGGCATCTCGGGAGTTTTTTTTGTCATTTTACATTCTTTAGATACTAAACATGGATATTTTATTTGATTTTTACAACAGTTTGGGTAGAAAGTATTATTAATCCATTTTACAGATGATGGGGGGGAAAAAAAAGAGAGAAGCTAAGTCAAGTTTTTCAAAGTCTTGGAGCCAGTGGGCATGAGAGCTAGATCTCTAACCTATGTCCTCAAGCTCTAACCCTGTCTCTTTCAACGTCAGCATACTTGGACAGGCTCCTGATGCAACACAAAAAGGCCATTTTGCCCATGATTGTTAATAGTGCAATTTAGGAAAAATATTTTCCTTTCGATTTTGGGATTTGAGGCAGTCTGTGGGCAGTGATGCGAAATAAGTCATGCTAAGCTTGTCTTTGGAGCCCTTGGGCTTCTTTTCCTGTACTCGTAATGTTCTTTTCACTGACTCAGCTCCAAGAATACTAAATCAGATTGGTTTTGAGTTGTGATTCAAGAATTTATATTGAAAAATACGCAAAACAAAACAAACAAACAAAATCCTCTAACATCAATGAAAGTTTAAACAAAGGGAACAGGAAAGCAATTTCTTATGTAAGAAAACGGGCAAACTTAACGACATAAAGAAGTCATTTCCTCTTAAGTTAACCTTTACATGAATATCTCAAAATAATATTTCAAGAAAAAAAACATAAGGGATTAGCTGATGATAAAGTTTCCTTAGAAAAACTAACAAGCATGAGTAGGCTGTACGTTTTGACTAAGGAGAGCAGTGAGGATGTTTCGCCTAGAGATTTCATAACATGCTACAAAAAGGCCAGCTCTTTCCATCTTGCATCCCTGACACCTTCCTCATATCTAGAGTCCCTGTGCTGGTCTTCATCAAGCCAGCACTGGCTGTTTAAGGAACTGAAAAATCTGGCTGTATGCAGAACAGGAGGAACCAGACCTAAGTGGAATGACTTAGTTCTACAAGAACATTAGAGAGATAATGACTTACAAGATTTAAGAAGACACATGGGTGAGAGTATAAGGAAATAGACACTCTCCTCTCCTGCTGGTGGGTATTTCATTTCTCCTTCAGATACCTGTGCATGAAATGTGGTATATACAATAGTCTTCCTGAAAGTCTGCTGATTCTTCAATATCATTCCTTAATTCACTTCTGAACCCACATGTTATTCAAAAGCTTCCAGATTTCCAAATTTCTCAATTTTCTGCAGCACTGAAGCCTTCAAGAGCAGGGTACAGGAAGCCATTTTCCTGTGTGCATTGTTTGTAAAGCATGTGTTTACAAGTGGAACTGTCAAATGTCCTAGTTTGCCCAGAGAATCCTGTTGTTTCTCATATAATGATCTCCTTTCATAGATATCCTGATTTGGTGCATAAATTATATGACCACCCTATTTATAGGGAAAGGAGCACCTGCATTTCAGTGGAGGAGGAAAACAGCTTTGCCTAAAGAACATATGTGTGACGCTGAACTCCTCTCTAAGGCAGGAAGAGGGGACCCTCCCACCTCTAACTCCCTCTGTGTAAACTTTCCTTAAGTCAACTCACAGGCTCTTGGAAGGCTGGCCTGAGTTAGCATTGTGTCCTCATTAGCAACATGGAATTCCCATGTGTTCCATCAAATGAGACTCTTTCAAGGAGCCACTTAGCTCATAGCAACAGAGTATGCACATGTGTATGTATGTGTGAGCAAGTGTGGTCTCAACCTAACCTTGCCGTGGGTAAGAAGAAATGTGGAAATACAGAGAGAATGCTCTGTATTCTCTCAGTATTTCTGGAATTGCCTCCTCTTGTTTGCAAGGCAGGAGGAGGAGAAAGGGTGGGGCAAGGGAAGGGAGAGAAAGGGGAAGGACATATTTAAAACCACTGACAACTCAGAGTCCTCTCCCTCCATGTCCCAAGGTCGGTACTGCTGTATAGAAAACCCCTGTGACCTGGCAGTTTCCATAGAGACAAGTCTCTTTCATAGGAAGGTGCGGTGAGCAGGATATACAAAGCCCTAGCAACTGGCTGAAGGCTTTTTTTTCTTAATTTTTTTTTTTAAATGAGGATATTGCTGTACTTGAATTCAAAAGGCCTTTCCCTGGGAAAGCAGGTTCTGGGTAGCAGGAAAGAGCTAGCTAGCTTGCCCAGTGGCTGTAAATTTGGAAATAAGATTTGAAAGCTGATCATGGACTAGAGTAGGAAGAGGGAGGAAGGATGACTGATGCTTACCGGGCAGGCCGGATCCGGTCTGAACCACCTTCCAGCCTGCTGTATGGGAGTTCACCGCTACTGCTAATTAATCCAGGAAGTAATACCACTAGGGACGAAAGAAACTGCTACTGCCTCAGCAGCCTCAGCGTGGTCTTCCCTTCCACCTGGCAAAGTCCAGGCATTTTTAGCAAGGAGAAGTCAAGCACTGAGGGATGCAGAATCTGAGAGCTGTGCAACACAGTGAAACTGCTGACTTGGCACAAAGCATGGTCCATTTAGCTGATATTTACCTAATGCCTGCCTCATTCATCAAACCAGCTCAAATATTTCTCGAGGAGAGTCTTCTGTCTTAGTAAGAGACGCATTTGGCTGCATATAAAGAGACCCAGCTGAGTAGTTGACCACATAGCGGTTTATTGTTCACATAATAAGAGGTCCAGAAGTAGGCTGTCCAGGAGGGCTGCCAGCTCTGTATTCATCCAGGTACTAGCTCCTGTTGCTCTCCCTGGCCGTTCTTGGCATGTTTCATCCTCGTGGTCTCTTCATGGTCACAAGATGGTTGTTTTAGCTCTAGCCATCATCTGAGGCAGGAAGAAGGAAGAGAAAAAGGGTCAGTGGCCACATTGAGAAGCAAAACCTTTCCTAGAAATTCATGGCAGATTTCTGCTTCCATCTCATTAGCCAGAGCTGGGTCATGAGGCTCCAACTCCAAGCTCCAAGGGAGGCAGGGATATGCGGTTTTTCAGCTGAGCCAATTACCACCATGAGCAAACGAAGAAGGAGCATGACTCAATGAGAAGCAGCATCTGCCGCAGGTTCCCTGATCATCTCTGCACATCTTATATCTCGAGGTCAGCTTATAGCTCCCTGTAGTGGTGTGCTGGAAAATGTCTAATGGTCAGACCTCTGGGACCATAAGAGGGGGGAGGGGACACCAATTCAAAGTCTTTTTACTGATTTCCATGATGTAAATACTCCTGTTATGGCCAATTTCAAGCTACCCACATGATGTCCAATAGAGTTTCAAAGAAATACAGTCACAGATCATTCTGTGGTATTTGCACCGTGCAGATACAAAAGGCATAAATAAATTTAACAACACAGAAAGTAGTAAGATGTAAAATAATTAGGATACCATCGTTTATATATTTATTATCTTAAAGCCAGCCAGACATATGTGGAATGTATGCCCAAAATCCTGAGAGAGTGGCAGAGATGGGATCGTGGCATGGTTTCCCCTCTGAGAGTGGGAGGGTAATTTCTCAGTTTCTCTCTCTGTCTCTCTGATGAGCATGAATACCCTATAGCAAAACTAGAAATAAATAATATATAAATATTTGTTATCTTGTTTTTAATATATTATTTAATTGCAAGCTAACATAATTTAAAATTGAATAGTGAGTGACTGCATCTAACCACCAGCTCACAGCATTCTTGGAAATATTTTTAAAGTTTTATTTATTTATTCCTTCCATGAGTGAGAGAGAGAGAGATAGCACTCCCAATAGAGTCTTGATACTGCTATTCATCCCCACCTTCAGTCAGCTCCAGATTATAGGCACATGTATGCCCAGTGCCCTTAGGGAGATCTCGAAGCATGAACCAGGAACCTTCCCATGTAGGACTGCCTCATGTTTTACTGCTGTGTCACTGTCAACCCCCTGTTCTCAGAAACTTAACCACCTACTCCCATGCAAGCCATCACATGAAGAATCCCCCACATGACTCCCTTGTGGATCTCTGCACTTCCTACATTGCACTTATTGGAGTTTAACATCATTGGGGTGTTTATGTGATCGGGTGGTTAATATTTCTTTCCCCTGCTAGGGTGTAACTCCATGAGGGCAATATTTGTGTCCAGTGTTCTGATCATGATGTTTGGAACACAGCAAATGCTCAATTCATATTAAATAAATAAAAGAATCAATCCAGTTGGAATAAGGGTATATATATAGAAAGCGAGAAATCAACCCCCAGGAGGAATGACCATGCTGCAATCCCTTCTCCTCCATTTTCCTCTTGGGATCTTGGGCGTGCACTCACACATGCCCAGCATTGAGTTTAAGCCACTGGGTTCAGGACTCGAACCACGGTCGACTACATGGGAGTTCAGTGACATAGCCATTAAGCTAACTGTGGGTCCCATAAATGGATAATTTATTGATGCCCCAAAGCTCTTGCATCTCAGCCTCTAGTTCCATCTTTTCCTTCAGTACTGGGTATCATTCTTTTAAGCACCTTGTTTCCCGGACTTGATTAAGGTATGGGAACATTTCGGTCTCTTTTTTCGCATCTCTGTTGATAGTTCAAGTCCTGGCCTGCCTTCACCCAGAGGAAATGGTGAAGAAGTTGTACAGAGAAGCTGAGAACAGAAATGGGACTGTGAATTGAAAATGGTCATTTTGAAACAAAAACTAAGGTTTTATCTTGCCAAAATGTAAGGCAGATAACAAATATCCCTGCCTCCTGATTCTGTGCTGCGAATGCACGTTGGAGAGAACTGGATCTGTGAACAAGCAGCTGGATGACTTTGCCAGCCACTCTCTTCTCTGAACCTTGATTTCTTTTCTCTAAAATGCTCGAACCCCAGCATGCTATAGTTCAGAGAAAAGAACTAAAAATAAACCAGATGAATCCAGGGTGCCAGGCTTTCCATATTCCTTGCTTTGGCAAAGATGATAAAAGTGGTGGCAAAACAGCAGGATAGCCATGATAGAACTTCCACATGGGAAGGTCCTAGGTTTGTGTCCCAGAGCCTCCCTGTAAATGCTGGGTGCACACACACAGGCCTCTGATCCAAGCTGGCTGACATTGGGGTGGCTCATGGAGTGAAGACTCTATTGAGGGTGTCTGTCTCTTTCACTCTCAGAAGAAACAAATAAATAACGGTAAAAAAAAAAAAAAAAAAAAAAAGATGATTAAAGTGCCTTGAAAAAAACTATTTCCATCAAACCTTGGCTTCCCTTACCTCAAGAAGAAGGTACTAATGCCCAGCAGATTGCAAATGCCAGTATAACGAAGAATGCAGCTCCACTTTAAAAGGAAAGTATATTGATTTTTGGAACAGCCATCCCCTAGTATACGTAATTTTGAGTCAAAACAAGAAAATTTATGAGGGTTCAGCTTACTCTTATAACATTTTAAAAATCAATAAAAGCTGCCAATAAGAACGTGGATGTGGTGGCTCAAAAAAGCAGATAGAAGGATATTTTTGCTGGTATCGAATAGAACAATTAAAACAAGCCCTGTAACAGAGGGAAAACGGAACTATTTTATCAGGTAGAAAGTACTTGAGCCTAGAACTAAAGTTAAGACTCTTAGATACAATTTCTGGCTCCGATGCCTTCAGAGGTAAGCATCATCATTATAGCAGGGACCATATTTATCTTGCTGATTATAAAACCCAGTGCCTCACATATAGTAGATATTCAACAAACATTTTTTGAATAAACGTTTTGTACTGCCACTTAATCACTGAGTCTCAGTTTTGCTTTTTCATTCATTCCTCCATTTGGTACTTCCTTCAGTCTCCCTACCACCACTTCCTTGTCTAGGTCACCGTTATCTTTAAATAGGTCATTGCAGTGGACTCCTAACTGCTCCACTACCTCTAGTCCTGTCCCCATCTAAATTCTAAATTGTCAAATTTGGCACCATAAAATGGTTCATAGTTGGGGCAGACTGGTTTGGTGGTTAAGGTGACTGGACCTCACATGCCTATAGCATGGTTCTAGTCCTGGATCTGGTAGCTTGAAAAACATACCTGACATGTGTATGCATGTCCAAAATCTTGAGAAAAAGGAGAAATGGAGGAGAGGGTATTATGGTGTGACCATGCCCCATGAGGGATTGTTTTCTTGCTCCCTTCTCCCCCTACCCCATCTCTCTTTGGTCAGTGCACACGCTCTTTGGCAAAAAATTTTAAAAATTGTTTACAGTATATTCTATTTTCTTTTAATGTTTGTAGGACTGATAGTGATGTTTCTTTGATTTAAAGTTCAACACACCATATTGGTAATTAGTAAATGTTCCATATGTACAAGAAAGAAATATTTTCTGAATTTGCTTGGTGCATTCCTCATTTAGGTCAAGTTGTCTAACCGTATTATTTAAGCTTCTATTTCCTTAACATTTTTTCTACTTCTTCCATCAGCAGAGAAAGTTATATTAAGTTATTGAGAAAATTATATTAAAATCTTCAGTTATAATTATGCATTTGTCCTTTTGTCTTTTTAATTTATCAACTTCTGCTTTTTAAACTTTGAGGATGTTATTCATTTCGTAAAACTTAAAATTGTTAAATCTTGGGACCAGCACATGGCATAATGGTTATATCTCTGGAATTCTATGTAGTTGACCATGGTTTGAGTACTAGACCTGGGGACTTACTTAAAGCTCATGGTGGGTGTGTATGCATACCCAAAATACCAAGAGGAGAATGGATGAGAAGGGATTGTGGCATGGCCATCTCCCTGGGAGTGATTTCTCACTTTCTGTCTATCTGTCTCTCCAGGGAGTGCACATGCCCTATAGCAAAAATCTCTTTCAAAAAAAAAATTAGATCTTCCTATTGAATTTACCTTTTCATCATAATGAAAACTTATGTTTTCTTTCTTTTTTTTTTTTTTTACTGTATTAGTCTAGCTAAGGAGTTACTAATTTTATTAATCTTTGTGGAGATCTATATCTAGTAATATTTCCTGAATAAGTCCTTTTGGTTTGAAATTAATACAGTCATGCTTTGACGATGTTACATGTTTGGCTCCAAACCACCACAATAAAGGAACTGTTCAGATAAAGTAATCACATGAGCTTTCTGATTTCTCAGTGTATATAAAAGTTACATTTATCATTGGGAACAGCATTTGGTGTAGCAGTTACGTTGCTGAACTCTGATGTGGTCAACCATGGTTCAAGTCCCATACCCGGTGACTTCAAAATTATGCTGGCATGTTTGCCTGGGAGATCCTGGAAGGAGAATGGAGGAGAAGGGATTATGGCAGGGCCATGCCCCCCCCCCCCATAGGGAGTGATTTATCACTTTATCTCTCACCATCTCTGTCCCTTTTTCTCTCTGGCAAGTATACATGCTTACGGCAAAAACTTCTCCAAGAAAAAAAAGAAAAAGTTACGTTTACCCTCTACTGTAGTCTATTAAATGTGCAATATAATTATATCTATAAAAAAGTATATATCTTAATTTTAAGATATTTTATTGTTAGATTGGTTTTATAGTCTAATGGTTAGGGGGTTTCATTCCACATAGTCAACAATGGTTCAAATCCCAGCCCTGAAAGCTGCACAGACGTGCCAAAAATACCAGTGGAATAGAGAAAAAGAAGAGGCATGACCATGCCCCCTTAGGAGTGATTTATCTCTTTCTCTGTGAGTGCACATGCCCTCCAGCAATTACACAAATGCTTTATTGTTTGAAAATGCTAATGACCTTTTGAGCCTTCAGTGAATTGTAATCTTTTTGCTGGTGGAGGGTCTTGCCTCAAGGTTGATTGCTGCTGAACTGATCAGTGTCTGGATTGCTGAAATCTGGGTGGCTGTGGCAATTCCTTAAAATAAGACAACAAGGAAATCTGCTACTCTCATTGACTTCCTTTCATGAAAGATTGCTCTGTAGCATGCAGTGCTATTTGGTAGCATTTTCCCCACAGTAGAACTTTGTTCAAAACTGGAGTCAATCTAAAACTCTGCCACTGTTTTATCAACCAAGGTTATGTAATATTCTAAACATTTTGTTTTCATTCCAACAATGTTTACAACATCATCACTATGAGTAGTTTCCACCCAAGAAACAATTTATTTTTGTTCATCCATAAGAAGCAGCTTCTCATCCATTATAGTTTTATCATGGGAATGCAGCAATTCAGTTATCTTTAGGATCCACATCTCTCTCTAGTTCTCTTGCTGTTTCCACACAGATGTATTTACTTCCTCCACTGAAGTCTCGAATCGCTCAAACTCATCATGAGGGTTAGAATCAACTTCTTCTAAACTCCTGTTAATGCTGATATTTTAACCTTCTCCTGTGAATTAATCTTGAACAAAAGTTTAGTAGATTAAACGTAGTGATATATAAACAGATAATACAGAGTGACTATATTTCAGAAATGTAAACTTGATTTAACACTGAAAAATCAATGTAGTACACTATATTAATATAGACTAAAGAAAATCATCTAATTATCTCAGTAAATGTAGGGGAAAATTTTGACAAGACTCAAAATCTATAATTTTGACAAAACTCAAGATCCATTTTTATAACAATTCTCAGCAAAGTAAGAATCGAAGGAACAGTTCCAAGCAAACATTATTACTTAATGGTAAAATATTACAGGCTTCCCTCTGAGTTCAGAAACAAAACAAAGATGCCCACACTCACTACTATCATCAATGCTGTATTGGAGACCCAAGCTAGTACAATAAGCTTAGCAAAAAGGAGGCAAAAAACTGAAAAAGAAAAAAATAAAATTGGCATTATTTGTAGACTACCTTATTATATAAAATTTAGCATAATTCTTAAAGGCTTTAGGATTTTTAAAATAGTAAAAGAGATTGGGCTTCAATTTAAAGTCACCAGCTTCATTAGCCCCTAAGAAGAGAAGTAGTCTATCCTTTAAAGCCAGATATTGACATCTTTGGCTATGAATGTATTAAAGGACATTTTCTTCCAATGGAAAGCTGTCTCATCTATATCAGAAATCTGCTGTTTAATGTAGTCACATTCAAAGGCGATCTTACTGAAATCTTATGGATAACTTGCTGCAGTTTCTATAACAGTCCTTGCTGATTAACCTTATGCTTTTATATTATGGATACAGCTTTTTTTCTTAAGCCTCATGAACCAATCTCAGCTAACTTCCAACTTTTCTGCAATTTTCTCACCTCTCTGAGGCCTCTCTCTGCCTTTATACAATTGAATAGAGTTAGGGCCTTGCTCAGAATAGGCTTTGACTTAAAGGACTGTTGTGGCTGGGTTAACCTTCTATCTAGACCACTAACACTTGCTCCTTACAAGGCTGGAAAGTGACATGGTGATTAAGTCTCTGGATTCCCACATGGCCTACTGAGTTACAAGTCCCTGACCGACTGTGGTACATGTCCCTGACCGGGTAGCTTGCTTTCATTCTCTTTCTCTCTGTGACCCTCTCTGGTCAAAATAAAGAATAATAATAACAAATGAAATTTAAAAAATTTTAAAATTATTTTATTTATTCATTTACTTATTTTCTTTTGATCAAAGAGACACAGAGAGAGAGAGAGAAAGTGAGAAAGCAAGCCACCAGGTCCAGGATTTGAACCAGGGTTGGCCATGTGGGGAATGTCCAGCACCTTAACCACCACGCCACCTGCTGATCCCAAAATTAAAATGTTTTTAAATGCCTCTCATCTTACTTATTTTTTAAAAAAGAAGTTTTCTTCATATCAGTCCTTTTCAAACCAAAAGGACTCTAGTAAAGGAGTACTAGATATAGATCTCCACAAAGATTAGTAAAATTAATAACTGCCTAAATAGACTAATACAGTCAAAAAAAGAGAAAACATAAGACTATTTCACTTTCTGATTATTTGTGTGTTCACTGGAATAGCATTTTCAATTCCCTCCGAGAGAACTTTTCCTTTGCATTCACAACTTGGCTAATTGTTTGGTGCAAGATGCCTGGCCTGGCTTTTCGCCTGTCACAGTTTTTGATATTCCTTCCTCACTAAGCGTATTTCCAACGTGATTTGAAGCGAAAAATGTGCAACTCTTTCTTCTTTACATGAACACTTACAGGCCATTGTAAGGTTATTAATGGGCCTAATTTTCATATTGCTATGTCTCCAGGAATAGGGAGCCCAAGGAGAGGGAGAGAGATGGGGATGGCTGGTCAGTGGAGTAGTCAGAAAACATACAACATTTATCAATTAAGTTCACTATCATATATGGGTGCAGTTCGTGGAGTCTCCAAACACAACAGTAACACCAAGAATTACTTATCATAGAGCACCAAACAGATATACTAATAACAAAAAGTTAGAAATATTGTGGGAATTATAAAAATGTAACACAAAGACAAAGAGTGATCACATTCTGCTGGAAAATATACCATTCATACATTTGGCTGTGCTCAGGGTTGCCACAGTTCTTTAATTTATAAACACATACACAAAATTTAAATAAAGTGCAACACACACACACACACACACAACTTAAATAAAGTGCAATAAAAAGAGGTGTGCCTGAATAGCCACACCAACCTTTGGTTGGCGTGTTGTTCTTTTCCCATCGTTTTACTGTCACTTTTTCTGTGTCCTTATATGTAAAAACAGCATTTAATTGCGCTTTATTTCTTAAATAACAATTACAAATCTTTGTCTTTAATTTCTATCTGAAATTGCTGTAAGTATTGGGAAGTTTGGCTTTTTTTTTCTCACAGATTTTTGCTAAAGGATGTGTGTGCTCAACAGAGACAGAAAGCAAGGAAATCACCCCCCCCCCGCCCCAGGAAAAACAACAACTGAGAAAGCATTCATGGGCGATAGTCATGCCATAATTCTTTCTCCTCCATTTTCCTCTCAGAATGAGAGATTTGATTTTAAGTGTACATCTTTATGTCAATACGTTTAATGGAAGTGAAAAAGTTTCTTGGAAAGTTTAAATTTCTAAGATTGACACTTATAGGTAGAATCTAACTTTATTTTAAAAATAGTCTGGATCTCAAATTAGGAACATCCCTATAAAAAAAACTTCAGACTTGAAATGATTTCTTTTTTTTTTTTTTTCCTTTTTTTTGGGGAGAGGTTTTTGTTATAGGGCATATGTGCTCACCAGAAAGACAGAGACAGAGAGATAGAAAGCAAGAAATCACCCCCTGGGAGGATGGCCATACCACAATCCCTTCTCCTCCATTCTCCTCTTGGGATCTTAGGCACGCACACACACTCACCTGGCGTGAGTTTAAGCCACTGGGTCCAGGACTCGAACCACAGTTGACTACATGGGAGTCCAGCCACATAGCCATTACACCAACTGCTGGTCTTGAGACTTGAAATGATTTCTGTAGTGAATTCTTCCAAATATTTATAGAAAAAATATTACTAATATTATACAAACTCCTGGAGGGGGGAACAATTCCCAACTCATTTTATAAAGCCAGCATACTTTTATTAGGTGAACACTTTAGAGTGCCATGTTAAGAAAGGGAAATCAGGGTAAGCAGGTGGTGTGGTGATTAGGGCATTGGATTCCCACATGGCTGACCACAGTATGAATCCCAGACCTGGTGTCTTGGTTTCTTAATTTCTCTCTCTCTCTCTCTTTCTCTCTCTTTTTTTTCTCTCTCTGGTGAGTGTACATGCCCTATAGCAAATTTAAAAAAATAATAATAATGATAATACATAAAATTAAATACTTTCAAAATAAACTTTTTTAAAAAAAAGGAAGTCAAAGATCTAGCTTACTTATGAATACAGATAGAAAAATATTGAACAAAAGTTTAGTAAATTAAACCTACTGATATATAAAAAAGATATTACATCGTGACTATATTCCAGAAATGTAAACTTGATTTAACATTCAAAAATCAATATAGTACACTATATTAATATAGACTAAAGAAAATCATATAATTATCTCAGTAAATGTAGGGGAAAATTTTGACAAGACTCAAAATCTATTTTTTATAACAATTCTCAGCAAAGTAAGGCAAACATCATTACTTAATGGTAAATTATTACAGGCTTCTCTCTGAGTTCAGAAACAAAACAAAGATGCCCACACTCACTACTATCATCAATGCTGTACTGGAGACCCAAGCTAGTACAATAAGCTTAGCAAAAACGAGGCAAGAAATTGAAAAAGAAAAAATAAAATTGGCATTATTTGCAGACTACCTTATTATATACATTAATAATTCAAAAGAATCCATATAAAAGCTATTAAAATTAATAAATAATTTAACAGTGTGACTCTTTACAAGGTTAAAGTATAGAAATCACTTGTATATGCTAGTAACAAATAATTAAAAAATAAAAATAAATTTTAATGCCATTATAGTGTAGCAAAAAATAAAAGTCTTGGAATAAAACTAACATAAAATGTACAAGACCTCTAACAAAAAGGTATAAAACATTAGTGAGAGAAAATTTAAAGGCCCTAAATAAAAAGATGGATATACCAAATTCATGGATTGGAAGACTCAGTCTCATTAAGTTGTTAATACTTTTCAAATTAATTTACAGGCTAAATGCAACCCCATTCAATACCTCAGCAGACTTTTTTTTTTTTTTTTTTTTTTTTGCCAACCTTCTAAAATTTGCATATATAAAGTACAATCTGATGTTTTGCAGTATGCATACATTGTGAAAAGACTAAATCCAGCTAATTAACATATGCATCTCTCACATACTTTTCATTAATTTACAAGAACACTTGAAAGCTACTGTTTTGGAAATTTTCAAGAATGCAGCACATTGTTATTAACTGCAGTCTCCCTGTTGTATAATAGATCTCTTGAACTTATTTTTCCTGTGTAACTGAAATTTCATGTCTTTTGACCAAGGTCTCCAAATTCTTCCCTCCCCTCCATACCAACCCCAGGTAACTACCATAGAACTCTCTACTCCAAGGAGTTTGACTTTTTACAAAATCCACATATAAGTGAGTTCATGCAGTATTTATCTTTTCATGTCAGGCTTACGTCACTAAACTTAATGTTTAGCCATGTTGTCCCATATTACAGAATTTCTTTCTTTTTTAAGGCTAGATAATAGAAAATTTAAAGGCTCTAAATTTAAAGGCCCCACTTCTCTTTTCTCTATTACATTCAGCTGTTGATAAACACTTAGGTTGATTACATATCTTGGTTATCGTAAATAACACTGCAATGAACACGAGTGTGTAGATATCTCTTCAACATACTGATTTCTTTTCCTTTGGATATAGCCTCAGTAGTGGAATTGCTGTGTCACATGGTTGTCCAATTTTTAATTTTTTGAGGAACCTCAATACTATTTTTCATAATGACTGTACTAATTTACATTCCCATCAACAAGAATTTCCTTTCCTTCATATCCTTGCCAACATCTGTTATCTATTGGCTGTTTGTATGTTTTCTTTTGAAAAATGAATATTCAGGTGCTTTGCTCAGTTTTCAATTGGGTCATTTTCTTGTTATTCAGTGGTTTGAGTTCCTTTTACATTTTGGATAGTAACGTTTTCAGTATATGTGATTTGAAAATATTTTTTTATGTTCCGTAGGTATTTCATCATCTATTCACTGTTTCCTCTGCCAGGTTTTTTTTTAGTTAGATGTAATTCCATTTGTCAACTTTGGCTTTTGTTGGTTGCTTCCCTCTCTTGCATAAGCTAATTTCTCTGTGCAGAAGCCCTTTCCCTTAACTATTCCCATGTAGCTCCAAGTCATTCCTCAAAACTCGACTTGGAGGGAACCAGCAGTTAGCGTAATGGCTATGTCACTGGACTCCCACATAGTTGACTGCAGTTTGCGTCCAGACACGGTGGCTTAAAACCCATGCCGGGCACGTGTGCATGCATGCCCAAGATCTGAGAGGAGAATGGAGGAGAAGGGATTGCGGCGTGGTCATCCCCCTGGGGGGTGATTTCTCACTTTCTGTCTCTCTGTCTCTCTCTGTCTGTCTGGAGAGCGCACGGGCCCTATAGTGAAAAACCTCTAAAAAAAAACCCAAAAAACAAAAAACTTGGCTTGGAGACCATTAACTATAGAATGCGTTCTTGACTCATATCCAAATTTAGGATATCCCATAGCACATGTTTAAGTGCTCAGTTATTTATTTATTCCATTACTCAGTAAAATATTATATTAAACTCCTAAAACAATACCAGGAAGTACCCATTCCTATAGGGCCTCCTGGTCTAATAGGGCTAATAGCCACACAAGTAGACCTTGGCCTTGAGTATCTGCCCCACTTTTGGCTGTTGAAATTCTATTTATCTTTCAAAATCCAGAACATCATTCTGCTTCCTGATCATCTTACTTTAAACTCATGTCTTCTAAATTTTTAAAATAATTATTTATTTAATATTTATTTATTTATTCATTCATTTATTTTTTAATTTGACCAGAGAGAGACAGAAGGTGAGAGTGAGAGAAAGAGGAAGTGAGAAAGCAAGCCACCAGATTCAGGACTTAAACCCCGGTCAACCATGTGGGAATGTCCAGCGCCTTAACCACCACACCACCGGCTGGTTCCAAAATTCATGTCTTCTAAATTCTAACAGCACCAACTGTACTTCTAATTTGATACTTATCATCTCCTGCCTTACATTATTAGCTATGTCTTCTTGAATATATATATATATATTCCTAACAGAACTGACAACTCTAAACTATAGCCAGGTTCCCCTGCAAGCCTGGGGCTGTTAATTAAAATTCTCTGGTTCAATTTTTAACACTAATAACAACTAGGCTTAATAAATATGTGTTAATGAGTTAAATGTTTTATGCATTAAGCTCAAGCTATAGATTTCAGTGTGAAAGAGATCTAAAAATATGGGTCACATAAAAGGATATTCATTGCTGCCGTACTTATGACAAAAAATAAAAAATAATAAAGTATCTATCAAGGGCGTAATGGATAAAATGAAATATCTTATATTTATATATAGAAACACTCTACTGAATGAAAATAATGAACTAAATCTGTGTGCATCAATGCAGATAAGTCTAAAAACATGATAATCAATGAAAAGAGTAAGTTTAAGAGCTAAAACTTACCACATAGGTAAAATTTGAAAACAGATTAAATAATACATTCTGTTCCTGAATTCATGAATAAAAATTAGCTAAAAAAAAAAGTGAATCAAATCTAAGTTGAAGGTTGAACACATTCAAACTTTTTTCTAAAATTTTTATTTTATAAAATGAAGTAAGCACCTCAGCATGGGAATATGAGTACCTATCGTATTTTTAAAATCTTTTCTATATTTTAAAAGATTCTCAAAATGAAGAGAAACAAACAAAAAGATATACCATTTGGTCCAGCCCTCTGTTCTCTGGCTGGCAAGCTATTATTCTTTCTATTGTGTAAATATAAAGGTCAAGGGAGAATAGAGGGCCTGAAGCTATACTGAGGCTAGGGCACAGTCGGGGAATTGCTGATCAAAGTTCACTAATTCCTTTAAGTCAGCTAGTTTTCTTAGTGATTTTCCTTATTTTATTGTCAGCAAAGCAAGAAGGGGGAAAAAAAGGGAAAGGAAAAAGACCTTTTTTGTTGCCTGGTTACTATTAAATGAGATTACTAAATGCTGTGTTTCAGCCTCTTATACAGAGACATCTCATTCTTTGTACTTCTTCTGGATTGATTCTGTTTTCAGCAACTGACTACATGTGTCTTAGACATAGTATAAAATAATAATAATAATGGTTACCCATTTTTAATAGCTTATTATGTGACAGGCAGCATGCCAAACACTTTATATTCAGCTTTTGTATTATTATGGATACTTTCGGCTACAACTATAAAATTCAAGGAGAGTGAAACAACAAAGAAGGCCTTAGATCACATAACCTGGAGTCCAGAGACTGGCGACTTTCAGGACTGATTCATGCAAAGTTTCAGCAGCGTTAGTCAAGTCCCATGGTTCCTTCTCTTTCTGTACTAATCTCCAAGGGGTATTAGAAGAATGTCACAGAGTCAGGATAGGAGAGATCTATCCAATATGTATCCAACGTGTCCAGTAGGAGACACCCAAAGTAGCCCAGGCCTGCCCATCACAGAAGAGGATTGGGTTATGATCAGCTGCTTAGAGTTTTCAACATAGGGGAATAATGGAGACACTATGCTCCCCCTCACAAATATTTCTCTTTAATCCTCTCAATGCTCCTATGATTTAAATACTTTTATGATCTATGTTTTACAGACGAGAAAATAAGAGACTGAAAGGTTAGGTGATTTAACCAAGATCACAGGCTGGTAAATTCCAGGTTCTCTACAACCATATCACACTGCCTTCCAGGTGCCATGCACTGTGTGTTTAACTGTAACTCACTATACTCCTGGGTGGGGAACTGAGAAGTCACCCCATGGCCTACTTCAACCCTGAGGTAATAGATGACTGCCAGTCAATTCCAGGCTTCCAACTTCCCGAAGTTGACTCAGGAGCCAACTTCAGCTCCTGAGTCCCCTTTTTCTTCTCACCACACCGTATTTTCTGGGCTGGGGCCTCCTTTCTCTGTAAAATAAGCTGTGAGTGGTGGGTAGACTCACCAGTGCCCTGACTATCTGCCATGTTTGGGAAGTTAATGCCCAAAGGGATTTTACTGTTGCTACTCTTCTTTGAAACAAATTATAGGCATAAATAAAGGCTAAGAACAATATTCACAAACTTGGGATATTTATAAGGTACCAAATCTAACAACTCTCTTAGTCATCAAGCTGGGTCTCTTCCCAGGAAGTAGCCCTGAGGAACTGCACCACTGAAATAGTGGGAAGCTTCCTGAAGCTTGTGTCTCCCAGTCTTGGCGGTACATCTCAGAGCTCCTCGACAAGGTCATTGTCTCAAGGCAATGTCCTCAAAGCACTCATCTGATGTCTTTTTCAACTTTATCAGCCTGAGCAAATGTGCATAGAAACAGGCAAATGGTACCAACCAGTGGCACAGTGGTTAAAGCAACTGAACCCCACATGGCTGACTGCACAGCTCAAGTCCCAGACCCACTGGCTTAGAAAACATGCCAGGTGAGTGTATATGAAGCCCAAAATCCCTAGAGGAGAATAGGTTGCAGTATGACCAGGTGTTTCTCTCTCTCTCTCTCTCTCTCTCTCTGTCTCTTCTTCTTCTTTGTGGTGAGCACATGTGCCCTATAGCAAATGTTTTAAAAAGGAAAAGAAAATAAATGTGCAGATTAATCATCTGCTAAATGGGTCTTGTTAAAATGCAGACACTGGTTCAGTAGGTCTAGGGTAGGGTTCGAGATTTTTTAATCTCTCATAAGCTCTCAGGTGATACTGCTGAGGCTGACCCACAGGCCATACTGAGACTGGCAGGTGTGTGACAACGTGAATGCTAGCTGTAGTCAGTCCCTCCATTGTGAACACCACTGTGTGGATAGCTTATGATCAGGAATTGGCATGTTCTCCTGGGAGTCCAGTGGGTTAAAAAGGCCATCCATTCTAGGCTGACCTGATGTTTGGTTTTCACAGGCTGCCAGAGATGAGTAATCCTCCTATTTCCTCAAAGCCTCAAGAGACCAGTTCCAAAGGGTGGTAGCTAGAGGAAGACAGATTTCCTCTCAATATGAAGGCTAGCTCTAACAGCAGAGAGCTTCCCCGGGGCAGGTATGACTAAGTAGAGCCATGAAGATGCTTGCCAAGAAGCTGCAGGAGAGACAGCCTGAGGGAAGAGGAGATTGGACCAGCAGTTAAGGTCCTCCTCCAGCCCTGAGAGTCTATAAACCATCATTCAAAGATAGGATCCTGATCAGAAAACAGGGATGACTCAGAAGTTTCCTGCCTTCTCAACAGCTTCCCATTCAGCCAAATTTTTCAAAGTGATTTGGTGTAAGACCCAGCTTGTCATTCTAGTTCTGTTTGTCTTGCATTTGTATTGCTCTTCCTAAATAAAGGCCTGCCTCTTCCTTCTTTCAAGGGTCACAGTGGGTTGACATCATCAATGCTACAGCAGAAGAGAGAGTGCAGTTTCAATGTGAGAAGAAAAATATTGACAGGTTTGTACAAGAGGCATAATTAACTCCATGCTCTGGTGAGCTGCCAGCACATCTTCCCTCCTTCCAACCTTCTTGCTCTTCCATAAGTCTTAAAAATCCTGCTTCAGCCTTGAAAGGGAAAAATAAAACACAGTTTGGCTCTGAGAAAATATCTTAATCATAAGTAATTTAAATTTAGTATCATTAAAAGATAACCCAGCACAGATGCTGTGGGTAATAAGCCATTTTCTACTGACGCCAGTCCTCATACCATTCATCCTGTCTTTCTGAAAGTCCAGTTTTCTCAAATGTTTTCTGTCTCAGCAGAGGTCAAATATGAGAAGTCAGAGAGCGCAGAAATAAAAAAAGAACATCTAAGCCTCTGCAATAGAGGCAGGGGTGGGGGGCCTCAGTAGGAAAAGCAATGCAAATACTGGAGTGTAAGTAAAGCATGAAAGAAACTGCATTGCTTGTAATCAAGAGCAAGCTCTGAAACCTGTCTGTCCCTTTTAGATGCTTCACAGTATTTTTAATTCACCAGTGACAGAAGAGCTTGGTTAGAAGGGACATCTTTCATCTCTGATCCTCTCCCTGACAACTAAAATAGGGTGAGCACATTTGCATAACAGAAGAAAGGGACAGATTGCCACTCCAGAAGGACCCGCAGGACACCTGTCAGAAATATTAAAAAGCAGGATAATCTCACAAAATGCGAAATGCTTTATGTACTGATCTGGAGCTAGATGATGGGAAGGCTACAATGGAAAGAATTAAAATGTAGGCTATGTCCCATCTACAAACCCTCCTCTTAGGAGTGACTTGGAAACCACTCAGCATCCTGACACCCTCTTTCTGTGCCCTGTGTCAGCCCCCTGCTCCCATTGACAATACCGCTGGACCTCTAGCTCCTCTCTTTTTTTCTTCTTAGTTTATCTATTTAATTCTTCAGAAAGAGAAAGAGAGAGACACACACCTATCAGGGTTCTCATGTTGTGATTTGTCCCCAGCCTGAGCCACCAGGATCACAGACCCAGCATGCTCAGGGAGACCTTGGGAGGCAAACCCAGGACCTTCTCATGTGGCTTCAGCATGGCAGAGCACTCTGTTACCACTGGGCCAACACAGCTGGCCTGGGCTGCTACCTCTTCTTCCCTAGGACAGAAAATGATCAAGTTACTAGAGCTCAGGAGCTATTTTCTTGGCTCCTTCACTGCTTGAACTGGAACACTTCACCCTCCACCCCTCACCACATTCCTTCATCCATCCCACCGGCACCACCTTCAGTAGGGGCATTCTTCCTGTTGATAGGGCTCTGGGAGATGTGTTCCTGTTTTCAGATTATATTCAGACCACATAAAAACATTACAATCTTCAGTAGAAATGACTGAAAGAG
>NW_006205575.1:124216-216401 GCF_000334495.1 Tupaia belangeri chinensis
AAAGAGTGTAATGAGAACAGCACTCCAGTTCAGGTCCACTTGAGTTAGACATTCATGACTGCCTTGCGCATTAGATTGTTTCTTGAAAAACGCAATCCAGGTAACAAATCAATTATGGGAATGTGACTTCCTAGGTCATTTTCACCAGAGAAAGGTACAGTTATGTCTCCCTAAAAGGCTACAGTCTAAAGGAAACAGCAGGGTGATAGTGGAGCAACAGGAAATTGTTCAGGCATGGCCAAGGGAAATGCATATCTCGACATTTGGCAGTGTTCTGTTGACTGTGATCTACTGTCTTAGCAGCTGAGCAGGATGACAATGGGTTTGGGATTAAGTTTTCTGTGCCCACATTTAGAGAGGGGACAGTTTTTCTAACCCCTGAAGATGACAGAGACAAAGAGTCAGAAAGAAATTGGCAGGACTTGGCACAATGGATAGGAGCATGGAAGGAGACGAGAGCTTTCAGAGGGATATCCCACATGATAGTAAAGCAGGCCCTTCCTCATGCCCCCTGCAGCAGCTCCCAGCCAGTTCAAAGTAGAAGTCCAAAGAATCTGAGTCTGGCAGGTGGGAGCCACCCAGAGCTGCTTGCCTATGACTCAGGATGAAAATTTCCTGCCAGTAAGCAAAAATAGGTTGAGATGTTGGTTGTTATGGTCATTTGTATTAATCTTCTATTGTTAGTTCTTTCTCTTTCCCACTTCCTCTCTGTCTCTCTCTTTCTTTCTCTCAACACACAAATGATTTAAACTTTTTATTGATTTCACTAAAAGAATCTTCAAGTTCTTTTCTCCATTGCTGTCTTAAGGAGCTTTAAGGTGTGTTGCTGCAGATGATGGAAGGAATTGAGCTCTGGCTATCCAGAGGCCTCTGTCTAGAGGCCTCTCAAGTGTTTTACAAGTCAGAGCCAGCTGTTGGTTGCAAAGGCTTGAATGGGCCAACTTCGGGACTTCTGCACATGAGAAAATGGCTCATTTCTTTCAAACAAAGCAGCACATGCACTGAAGAACAGATATTTTGAAAATTTATCATCCTTAGGTAAGAATTTCAAGTCAGATTCTCTATTCTTAAAAGTGACTCCAGAGGGATTCTTGATTCAAGTATAACCATTGGTCTCTTAAATATCTTCTAGGGCCAGCCAGTGGCATGATGGCTATGACAGCTGGATTCCACATGGCTGTTGTATGGTCTGAATCCTGGACTTGGCAGCTTGAAAAACATGCCAGGCACTTCTGCATGCATGCACAAAATCCTTAAAGGAAGGAGGGATGGAGGAGAAGGTATTGAGACATGACCATTTCCCAAGGGGGAGGGAATGATTTCTCACTTTCTCTCTCCCTCTAGCAAGTTTTCTTAAAGACCTCTAAATCAGGGCTATTCAATTAAAGTATGAAATATATAATGAGTTATACATGTGATTCTAAGTATTCCATCTTCTATATTTTAACAAGTAAAGAGAAGGATAAAAATTAATATTTTTCTCCTCTGCCAGAGGTCTTGTACACTCGCAAGAGAGAGAGAGAGAAAAAAAAAAAAGACAACACCCTATAATGGGTCGTGGTCTTGGTGCAATTCTTCCTCTTCCATCTTGCCATCTCATCAGGATTCTGGGCGTGTATGCATAATTGCCCAGCATGTTTGTCATGCTGCTGGGGTCAGGAATTGAGCCATAGCTGACCATGTGAAATCTGCCTACCTTAACAACTGAGCTAGAGGGCCAGTCCTGGAATTTATTTTAATGTATTTTATTAAGCCAAATATATCTAAAATATTGTTTTAACATGTAACCAACATTTAAAAAATTACCAGTGGAATATTTTAGCTTCTTTTTCCATACTAAATCTATGAAATCTGGTGTGTATTTTACACTTAACGTGTGTCGCAGTTCAGACTAGCCACATTCAAGTGGTCAATAGCCACACATAACTAATGGCTACTATACCATATAGCTCAGATCTAGACCATAAGCCAACTGAGATAGACGGGGCTGAGATAGTGTCTACTCAGCACCCAATTGTGAGGGGGCATGGAAGAAGAAAAGGTGATGAGTGTTGACGTACACTACAGTCAACCCATAAGAAAATGTTACTTGGCTCTCTTTTAGATATACATGCAGAATCCTACCACTTTTCACTACTTTCACTGCTCCCACCTTGGTTTAGGTCACCACTGACTCTCACCATTGTCTCACCACTGTCTTTCACTCGGAACAAGGCTCTCTGTTTCTACTCTTGATCCTATAAACTATCCCCAATGCAGCACCCATAATAATCCCATTAAAGTGCTAGTAAGATTATGCACCTCCTCTCCTTAAAACCTGTCAATGGATGTACATTCTCTCAGACTAAAATCCCAAATTCTTGTAATGGACCATCAGGTGCTATCTGTTCTGCCTCCCTTTCCCAAGTTACCTCTTCTACTTACTCTTCCTTACTCATTCTTAGGAGAATGCTACCTGTTCCCTTTGCTAGAATGCTCCTCTCTCAAGTACAAGACATCTTTAAGGCTAACTCCTTTACTTCCTTCAAGTTTTTGATCAAATAACACCTTCTTTTTGAGATTTGCCCTATGTGATAGTACAAATGGCCCACATTCTATGATGGTCCTCCATTCCATACTGTAAATTCTCTTTATATAATAAACTCACATTGTGTTTATTATTTATTATCTACCCCCCATGAATGTTTCATAAAAATAATAACCTTCATCTATTCATTGCTCATCTTCAATGTCTGGAATAGTACCTGGCACATAGTAAGTGTTAGATAAATATTTGTTGACCAAATAAATGAATAAAGACAGAGGCCTCTTGTACTTCCTCCCCAGTAGCTCATCCCTCTATCAGTGAAGAAGGCTCTGTTTCACCCTCCCCAGTACTCTTCCTCATCTTCTCACCATACTGCAAAGCCTGCAGAAGAAAATCAGGATCAGAGTTAGTTAACTTGACTCATTGAACAAACTCTTCCCTTGGAGCAATGATTATGTACTGGTTCTCTTTTTGGTTTTGCTTTTTAATCTCAGATGCCCTTTTGAGGTTGATGGCAGCTATAATGACCTCTCCCAAATATACACACACACAGGATTTCACTAACAATTTCATGCAGTTCATGGCTCTCGGAGGCTTACCAGTAAGAGTCCAGGGACCTCACATCATGATTTTCTGCCCCAGAGGTTCACCCACACACAGTTTTCCTACTTGGAAATGAAATCTTTGAAATCAAATCTTTCTGCTGCTTCAAAAATAGAAACCATATCCAGAAAAAAATTACAGAACTCTATAGCCAGAAACAAACCTGAAAGAGATATAATTCATCTTCCCACCTGTAGTCTGCATTGAACCATCTACTCTTCCTAGGAAATCTCACATCTTCTTAATCCTGCATTTAAATCACTCCTGTTTTAAGATAAACCTGTTTTCTTTAGTCAGGTCTCCTAAGGAAAAAAAAAAAAAAAAGAACTGTAATTATCTTAAAAACTTATTAGGATCCTGGAACCCCTTCATGCAAAATAAATAGTCTTTGGCTTATTATCCAAATGCATTCTCTTTTCCCAGAGGGCTGGGGCCCTGGCCTGAGCCAGCTCCAAAGGGAAGTTCTGTGGTCCCCTGAAGACCACTAGAGGAGAGGATACCATTTCCTGGTAACTCATCTCCTTACCTACAAATGTTGCACATGGTAATTGAGAAAGACGCAAAGCAGGGGTTCTTTTCATACCCTTCTCCAGAGGAAGCTTACAGATTAATGATGCTGACCTATAGACTCTGCTGTCTTTACTTTGGCAAGAATTAATCAGATGGTAAACTTTAAACAGGTTTTTGTTCAATAGCATGAGATAAAATGTAAGTTTACATTACTCTGAATTTTAGCTATTAGTTGACGATAGCCTGAGTCTTAAAAAAAATACTTTATAAAATAAATACATAAGGCTCCTTTCTTTATCAAGCTTAAGTCAGAGAATAGTAAAACTCCCTGGACCCAGAACTGAAAACTCTCCAGAATTCTTGAAGTCAAATAAAAGCATGACAGTCTGTGTCTTCTCAAAGCCAATCTATTCATTAGGCAATAAAAGTGGGCTAAAATAAAACAGAACTTATATCATAGTTAATCAGAGAGTTTGGACAGAAATTGTTCCATCAATATTTTTTGTTGTAATTGCAGTTTATTGCTTCCTTATTTATAATGGAATTGCCAATAGTCTTTAATAAATCATGAAACTTCATAAAAGAACTAGTATTATACAATTGTGAAACTGAGGGAAGTTCCCTGAAGAACTTAGAGTGAATGTAAAGTAGAATTAACATACGAGGGGATATCAGAAGTTAAAATTCTTTTGGAATTAAAGTATGAGTTTATTTTGGTACCAAAAACCTTCAAATCCATGTGTAGTTTTTTCATAATATTTATTTTCCATGAACTTTTTAAGAACACTTCAGATTTATTTTTTATTTATGTCTCTCTTTTGTCACCTGAGGCTACCCAAAAGCTCCTGGAAGCATGGAATTTTAGAAAGCCTTAGACATTAGCTGACTCCCACATAGTCCTCTCTGTTCATTCTCTCCCAAACCATCTCAAATGGAGGCTACCTGAGATTCTCTCACTCATTGAATAAACAACACATTACTGATGGAAAATTCACTTACTTCCAAGGCCCAATCTAGGGCAGTTCAGGCTACTAAAAAATACCATAGACTGAGTGGCTGGAACAAAAGAAATACCATTTCTCACAGTTCTGGAGGCTGGGAAATCCAAGGTCAGAGTGCTAGTAGATCTGGTTCCCGGTGAGGACCCACTTTTTGGTTTTAAAATAGCTATATCCTCATTGTATCCTCACCTGGCAGAGAGAGAGGAAGCACGCTCTCTGGTGCTTCCTCTTAAAAGGACACTGATACTATCACGAGGGCCCTGCTCTTAGGACCTAATCGCCTCCCAAAGACTCCATCTGCAAATATCAATGGATCACTTTGGGGATTCAGATTTTGGCAGATGAATTTGGGTGTGTGTGTTGTGGTGGGGGAAGACACAAACTTTCAGTGTGTAACAAGCCCAAGTCTACTAAAAGAGTTGCTCCAATTGATATATAGCTCATGCTTTTCTGGACCCAAAAACTATTGAAATATAATGGTGGTAATCATTTAAATATATATAAATTATATAATATATATATAATTTATATATAAAAAAATATAAATATATATATATGTTAAGAGAAGAGAATCAAGAAAGCTCAGTCAAGAAAAACATATTCAAATATTCCAGCCTTCTCTCTTATTATCTGATTTTAATTTCTCATGGCAGGAGGGGTATGAACAATTACAATTGGGCATGCTTTATTGTTTTGTTTGTTTTTATATCATTCAAACTAATTGCTTTAGAACAACATTATTATTCTAAACAGTAAAGTGATGGAGGAAAATAGTGAAAGACTTGGAAAAATACTATATTTTTTTAAAATATAAAGATAATTTAGAAGGGAATTTTCTGACTCCCACATCACAGGGACAATATGAGTATTTTTAAAGTTACTCTATAAAACCTCTAACGAGCCATAACTACCAGTAGAGGTATGGCAGATTTTGAGAGCTGTGCAGTTTAAATTCTGTTAGCCTGAATTCTGTCACAGCCTACTCAAACTGACATATAAAACTCTAGACACATCAATGGCACCAAAAGAAGATCTTAGAGAATTCTTCATAAAGGATAGGCTTTTATGGAGAGGTTCAGTCTAACTTATGGGTTACATCATTGAAAAATCCACTTTGGGAAGGATTTTAAGAGTCAAAGAGGCTAGGCACCTCATTGTACAGATGTTATATTTGGCTTCAGTAATAAATGCTCAGAATCCAGACCGGAGATCATCCCTTAGGTTTTAACTGAGGGAGGTTAAATTCCACTAGTAAACTATCATTTGGCTGAGGGACAACTCTTCCAAGCCATTAAGGTTGGCTGAGATACAGATTTAGAAGGGGAAACTAGATTTTGTTCCCTCCCTTGGTAGTGTTTGCAAAAGTCTCAACCTTCAGAAATATTGAAAGGGAGATTGACTCTGTTAACAACTAACCTCATCTCTTGAATGAGTTAATAAAAGAAATAAATCTTTTTTTTTTTTTGGAGAGGTTTTTGCTACAGGGTGCGTGCGCTCGCCAGAGAGACAGAGAGACAGAAAGTGAGAAATCACCCCCCAGGGGGGATAGTCACGCCGCAATCCCTTCTCCTCCATTCTCCTCTCGGGATCTTGGGCACGCACGCACGCACACGTGCCCGGCATGAGTTTTAAGCCACCGGGTCCACGACGCGAACCACGGTTTACTACATGGGAGTCCAGCGACATAGCCATTACGCTAACTGCTGGTTCCCAAGACATCATATTCTTTTTGATTGGAAGAATATAATTGATGAAAAATTCACTTCTGGAACATACTCACTCTACTGGGAATGGAAATCTGAAGAGGATAGAATGACCTGGGAGAAAATGTCCTGAAATTGGACCAAGCTTGCAGCTTGTACACAAGCTTTCCCTCAACTTTTGGAGCTCTGACCATAAATGTGTATAACCACTTCCTTTGGCACATATGTGGCAAGCCCTGAAGAATTATTCTTAAGGCTGTGGGCTGAATTGATTGCTCAGTTTAGGAAAAAAAAAATTAAGAGAGATTTTTGCTATAGAGCATGTGCGCTCACCAGAGAGACAAAGAGACAGAAAGTGAGAAATCATCCTCCAGGGGGGATAGCCACACTACAAGCCTTTCTCCTCCATTCTCCTTTCAGGATTTTGGGCACTCATGCACATGTGCCCAGGGTGACTTTTAAGCCATCCTCAAGAGAAAAGATTGGTAATTTTTCTCATTCTGAAGAACCGAAATAGTTTTTGTGTATGCATATGAGTATGTGCCAAAGCATAAAATAAAAATAATCTTTCCTTTAGCTATTGAAGTTCAATTTGCTTAGGTCAAAGTCAGTTTACCTATTAGATATTATGACAAGGCCTCCATTAGACTAAATGGACATTTTAGTTTTCTTATAGGAAATGCAAGGCATGAATAGTTTGTGCTGTTTTTTGAGATAGAAATAAAAGGAGATTTCTACACTATTTTTATAGAAGTGTTGCTTTCGTTTCAAATGTTCTTCAAATTTAAATGAGTTAGGTTTTCTCTTTCTGAAGTAGAAATGGATCTTCTGCTCTCAGCCATCAGTTCTGGGTAAATACAAGCTGCTTGGTTAGTAAAAATCAAACTTTTGGAGAAGTTATGGCTGGCTTTTCTGTAATGGGTATCCCTATCTGTAATATGATCTTTGAGCCTAAAATTGCTAAGAAAAGGTTTTTATTTTGTGTCATCATGTCCCGGAAACAGACTTTTATATTATGCCTCATAACAGGGGTGGAGGAGGTAGGGTGGAGATCTTAGGAGAAAATGAAAAGAAGTTGATGAGAATATTCCGATAGCTGGAATACAGCCTGAAAACAGATATTTTACATAGAGATATTTGTGTATTCTATAAGGTTCTATGGAGAATGAGCAAGCAGGTTGGTACCAGTGCATATTTATGTGTGAGTCCAAAACTCCAAAAGGAGAAATGGAGAAGAAATTGTTGTATGGCTGCCCCTCCATACATACGATGGGTGCTTTCTCTCTCTCTCTCTCCCCTCAGCTTCTCTCTATCTCTGTTTCTCTTTCATGAGCACATTTACCCTCTGGCAAATTAAAATAATAATAATAAACTTTATGTTTAGTGAGTATAAGAAGTCAGAGCAAAAGAAAGCATTGTATTATTCATTCCATTTTATGGAATATTCAGAAAAAGCAGACCCATACAGACAGAAAAGTAGATGAGATGGTGCCTGGGGCTGTGGGTAGGAATGAGGAGTGACTATAAATGGACACTGTATTTCTTTTGGGGGTGATGGAAATAACGTAAAATCAGATTATGTGATGTACAACTCTGTAACCTTATTGAAAATCATTGGATTGTATGATTAAAATGGGTGATTTTATGTCATAAAAATTATACCTCACTAAAGCTGTTAATGAAACAAATTACAATCTGACTGAATTATCATTATTCTGTATTAAATGATCAACAGCTATATATAGGTTTTATTCATTATGGCTTTAAATACATTTCTTAATTTTCTCTTGGGGGAGGGGTTTTGTTTTATTTTTCTTTCCAGGCAGCCAAAGTTGTGCTCAGATGTTACTAATAGGGAAGACCAGTTGGACAGCTGGTAACCTTAGGACACTTGGACCAGAGGTCAAGAAGAGGAATCGCCTCCCCCTTCACAACTCCAGCTTTTATAAGAGTTCTCTCTCTTATAATTATGAACTCATTACTACTCCTCAAAGCCCAGAGCAGAGCTGGTAGGAAGATGGATGTTGGGGATTTCTGGATTTCAAGTATAAAGAACATCTAGCAATGAAGCAGTAGAGTGACTTAGTGTGAGGGAAAATGTGAGGGAGTGTTGGGAAACAGCATCAATAATCATACAGACCTGATATTAATGACAAGAAAGGGTAATAACTCAAACTGGTGGAAAACTTTCACATCCCCAACAGACATTATTTCTTCAAGGCAGATGGATTTGAATTGCTATGAATAGCCTCATATTTGCATAATGGCTTTCTGAGGTTTTTTTAAAAACTCTGTTCCCCCACCCCAAACTAATTGCTTTAGAATAACATTGTTATTTCCAGCAAACCCCTCCCCATAGGATTCAGTGCAAGCATATGTAATATTTACATTTTTTGTTCACAGCATTACACTAAAATTCCTGGTAGTATTATAAATCTTTGGCTATTAAAGGCTGAGACAGGGCCTTAGATAAGATAGGATCAGAGATGTCTCTTATTTTGTCACCTGTTCTGGTGAGGTACAGCGTAAGATTATAAGCAAAATTCAATTTTGCAGCTTGCAAAATCTTGAGATTTTTCTTGATCTTACATGGGCTATTACAAGGATATGATCTGGTTTCCATTGAAGAAGATCACAACATGCCACACCAAAATAAGACATTTTGGCATGTTGAGTAAGATAAAGGCAACTGAGAAGCAGCAGGTACAGTAAGAGCTCTCTGACTTGCTTCTTTCTATCTACGTGCAGGGCATACATTTCTCATGAGAAAAGTGCCCTCCCTGTACCATGACAAGGAGAATATTCTTATCACTGAAAATGAGGAATCAATGCTGAAATAAACCTGTACAAAGAAACCTACTGAAATAACCCTTATACTATAATATTATAGTTTCTCCAAAATTTTTAAAGAATTATTTATTTTATTTTATGTGTTATTATTATTATTATTATTATTATTATTATTGATTTGACCAGAGTGAGACAGGGCCTTAGATAAGATAGGATCAGAGATGTCTCTTATTTTGTCACCTGTTCTGGTGAGGTACAGCGTAAGATTATAAGCAAAATTCAATTTTGCAGCTTGCAAAATCTTGAGATTTTTCTTGATCTTACATGGGCTATTACAAGGATATGATCTGGTTTCCATTGAAGAAGATCACAACATGCCACACCAAAATAAGACATTTTGGCATGTTGAGTAAGATAAAGGCAACTGAGAAGCAGCAGGTACAGTAAGAGCTCTCTGACTTGCTTCTTTCTATCTACGTGCAGGGCATACATTTCTCATGAGAAAAGTGCCCTCCCTGTACCATGACAAGGAGAATATTCTTATCACTGAAAATGAGGAATCAATGCTGAAATAAACCTGTACAAAGAAACCTACTGAAATAACCCTTATACTATAATATTATAGTTTCTCCAAAATTTTTAAAGAATTATTTATTTTATTTTATGTGTTATTATTATTATTATTATTATTATTATTATTGATTTGACCAGAGAGAGAGAAAGTGAGAAACTAAGATGCCAGGTCTGGGACTCAAACCGTCGTCATGTGGGAGATCAGGACTTCAACCATCATGCCATCTGCTGGCCTCACTCCAAATATTTTTTAGTTATCTTTCCACAGGCTCCTGCCTGGACTCAAACTCCTATTTCCTTTGTCTCTCCTGAATTTATCTTTTTGTTGTTGTTGTTGTTCGAATAGTGTATATAAGCTCTTAGGCCTACCCTTCTTTGGGTCTCATTGCTTATATATGAAGACCTATATGTACATGTCAAAATAATATCAAATAAAATTTGTGTTCTGTTTTCTCCTATTAATCTTTCTTATAGAAGCTTAATTCCCAGGCCTATCCACAAAAATGAAGAGGGCAGAGGAAAAGTCATATCACCTAAATTTTCAACCCACAACATCAGTGCTTCCTTATGTTAGCCAAGGATTCTTGAGGGCCACACAATGAAAGCAGTAACAATAAGAAATCATTTCTGTAGTCCCTTTATTCCTTGTTTCTATTTCCACCCAGACAGAGCAAGTCAAACTTCTTCCATGTGACAGTCCTTTTTACAGTTGAAATATCTATCATATGTATTTTCTCTAGAAATCCTTTAGTCCAGGTTAAACATCCCAGTATATCAGCCATTCCTCAGCGAGATGGATTTTCTTTGTGGCCAAAAGGATTGTGTTACTCTCTCTTATAAAGTGTGTTACCCGCTTTAAGGCACAATCTGACTAGAGATGTATGTGGTATGACTATCACTCTCCTATTTAAGGACAGTAACAATTATTCATGAAAAAAATATAAGCAGTACCAAGAAAGAATCTGTGCAGGCAGGGAGAGAAAGATTATTTGTAGGTATTTACCATGAGCAGATTTTGTTAGGTGCCTCATAAACATTAGCCCAATAAGCCCATGAAGCAGAATGGGAGGAGATAGTGTTTTTCTCACCTGTTGGGGCCTTCTGTAGGGATGAGAATTTTGGTTAAAATCATCAATTGAGTCTACCCACTTCAGATATCACCTCAGAGGGGCTCTTATGAAGGCAACTTTCTAAAGCCTAATAATAATATTACAATCATTGAAAACTACTAACCTATACTATAAAATAGGAAGTAAATGTAATGTTTTTGAGAGTTTAGGCTGGGACCAGCTGTTAGCATAATGGCTATGTCGCTGGACTCCCACATAGTCGACAGTGGTTCGTGTCCCAGACCCAGTGGCTTAAACTCACGCCGGGCGCGTGTGCGTGCGTGCCCAAGAACCCGAGAGGAAAATGGAGGAGAAGGGATTGCGGCATGGCCATCCCCCCGGAGGGTGATTTCTCGCTTTCTGTCTCTCTGTCTCTGTCTGGCGAGTGCACGCGCCCTACAGCAAAAACCTCTCCAAAACAAAAGAGTTTAGGCTGAGAATGATTATACTAAATAGCAACCCAGAAATAATTTAACTCTGATGCTACCTTCTAATCCTCTTCACTGGGGAATCATGGAAAGCCTTCCCCAGGGGTGAGTGAGGAAGCAGCCTGTGTCCTAGTCCTTTCATCATCCTGGGTCTGCATCATCCACCCATTTCCCTTTGGGGCCACATGGGTCTGAGCCTGGAACACCAGTCAGAGTGAAGTGTCATGGTGGCTTTAATGAAACCAATTGTTGAAAAATCACAGGCAGTTGCTTCAGGTTTAATCTTACGTGCAATCTTTAGGAACTGCATCCTGAGCGTGTTTGGGTTCCTTTAATGAGCACTCCACAGAATCCCAGCAGCCAGGCTGCTCTCCGTGTGATCTGCATTGGTCCTGGGCTCTGAGCTGTAGCCATGGGGACAGCTTTAGGAGCTGCTGTGATCGCCATTTAGGAGGAAGATAGTAGCTTGTTGGATCAGCCTTTTCCAATTCAGGAGCCTTAAGATGCTCTCAGATATTTCTTGGAGGAAAAAAAATCAATACCAGAGGTTTTTGTCAAAAATCTATCTTAGAGTGAATACATATGAAAAGTATATTTGGAAGTGGCCATACACAGGAATGTGAATAAATCCCCCAGGGGGGATGGTCACGCTGCAATCCCTTCTCCTCCATTCTCCTCTCGGGATCTTGGGCACGCACACACACGCGCCCGGCGTGAGTTCTAAGCCACCGGGTCCAGGACGCGAACTGCGGTCGACTACGTGGGAATCCAGCGACATAACCATTACGCTAACTGCTGGTTCCCAAAGTCTGTGACTTTTAATCTCAACCATATTGACCACGTAAACTCTCAATGCACATGGGTCATTGGGATAGCTTGCCTTATGAATTTAACATATGCCTGTGACGTATAATAGATAGTGAGGAAGGCTTTAAATACCAAATAACAGAAAACTTGGTGACACAATTAAAATTTTCATTTTCTTACTTAATAAGCTGAGAAGCAGGCAGTGGCAGGAGTGATTCAGCTGCTCAAGCACTGTGACAAAGATCAGGAATTCTCGTTTTCTGCTCAGGCATCTTCAGGACATGGCCTTATCCCAAGATGGAGGTGGCCTTTCCAGGTAACATGTTCACATAGGGAATTTGTACTGGGTCATCAGAAAAGTCATGAGGCATTTTTGCATAGAAAAATATGTCATAAATTTCCCAACAACCTAATAGAAGGGAGACAAGGCACAGCTCCAGGAAACTTTTCCTCTTGTGTCTATCCCTTTAATGAAACTAAAATATCTCCTAACTCTCCATCCCCAACAGACTTTCCCTATACATTTCATTGGCCATAATTAGATCCCATAGCCACCCCTGGCTACAAGGGAGACTGGGAAGTGGGTATCTGACAAAAGGGAACAGGATTGTTATAACTGGTTTAAAGAAATGAAGATCCACAGAGGAGAGCTAAGCACTTGTCTCCCCTGAACCAAAAGATGCAGGGGGAGGGGGGGAGCAGGTGGGAATCAGCGATGGAGTGTAGCAATCTGTTGTATCTTAGGCATGTGCATCACAAAGACACACTTTCCATGAATCAGATGAAAAACTGAGTCTTGTTCTCAAGCTCTTTCTGAATCAAGCCTATACAAAGTCAGAATTCTATAAAGGAAAAATAAATAATATGGATTTATTTTGTTTTAAATTGAGAGGTAAGATATGTATAAGAAGATAATGATGTTTAAGAGTATTGGAATCACACCAAATATATAGCTTCTACTTTTCTTCACTTTTCTGCAAAGTATCTTTGAAGATAGGATTTCTATTATGTTAAAAGCAAACAAACAAAAAAGATACACTTTCCTATACTACACAAATATTTTATTAAAAGCATACTTTTGGGGGTCAGCAGGTGGCATGATGGTTAAGGCACTGGACTCCTACATGCTAACCACAGTTTGAGTCCTGGACCTAATGGCTTGCTTTCTCACTTTTCTTCTCTCTGTCTCCCTTTGGTGAGTGCACATGCCATATAGCATATTAAAATAATAGTAATAATAATAAATAAATAATTCTTTTAAAATATATACTTCTCAATTTCAAAAAGGTTTTATTTTTTAAATTGCCAGGGTGTACATGAGCTCACAAGAGAGAAGCAGGGGGTAGAGAAAGAAAGAGATGGGGAAGAGAAAGAACCCACCAATGGTGTATAGTCATATGGCTTCTCCTCCATTTCTCCATCCTGTTGGATTCTTGGTATGTAATCACATACACCCAGCATGGTTTTCAAGCCACCTGAGTCAGGATTTCAACCACATGGTCAGCCATGTAGGATACAGCTCTTTAACCACTAAGCTATAGACTGACCCAAATGCTGGTGTTTTAAATGCCATTATTTGTAAGAATAATGCAAAGGCAGTGTTGTTTAGTGACTCTGACTTACCACTTACTAGCCTTGGTCTAGTCTCAGTGTCTTCCCTGCAAATGGGGATAATAACAGCACTTACCTCAATGACTGTTGGGAGTCATGCAAGAGCTGATGCACATTACACACTTAGCATACTGCCAGACACCTACTAGGTCCTCAACATTACCTACCTCAATATTTTTCTTAATTTTATTTGAATAAAATAAAAGCATTTAGACCCAATTTTAATTGTTAGCCAGAACGAATAATTTATTTTGAGATTGTGTTCTGTCATTGTTTAATCCAAGTATACAGTATATCTTGTGACTCCCATGTAGCTGACGGTGGTTCAAGTCCTGGACCCAGCAGCTTAAAACTCACACTGGGCATATGTACGTACATGCTCAAAATCACAATAGAAGAATGGAAGAGAAGAGATTGCGGCATAGCCATCCACCCTGGAAGGTGATTTCTCACTTTCATCTCTCTCTGTCTCTCTCTGTATCCGGCAAATGAACATGCCTTATAGCAAAAATCTCTCTAAAAAAGAAGAAGAAAAAAAAATTCTGTGGGATGTTTTGATAACAACTCTAATCAGACTGTGACTTTATAAAGTCTACAGTAGTGATCAGACCATACCAAATGGCATCCACGCAGTTCCTAGGGCCACTAGTCATCACCTGGACTGCAACAGCTCCAGTCTGCCATTAGCCCTCCTGCCTGAGCTCCATTTGCAGCAACTCTGAGTTGTCCTATAAAAGTGCTGAGTTGGGACCAGAGGTTGGCTGGTAATGGCTATGTTGCTAGACTCCTGTGCAGTCGACTGCTGTTCAAGTCCTGGACCCAGTGGCTTAAACTCATGTCGGGTGCGTGTGTGTGCATGCCCAAGATCCTGAGAGAAGAATGGAGGAGAACAGATTGTGGTGTGGCCATCCCCCCTGGGGGGTGATTTCTTCCTTTCTGTCTCTCTGTCTTTCTGGCGAGTACACGCGCCCTATAGCAAAAACCTCTCCAAAAAAAAAGGTGCCAAGTCATACTGGCAGTTTC
The DNA here is from genome assembly GCF_000334495.1 of Tupaia belangeri chinensis. Classification (NCBI taxonomy): domain Eukaryota; kingdom Metazoa; phylum Chordata; class Mammalia; order Scandentia; family Tupaiidae; genus Tupaia; species Tupaia belangeri. The sequence continues at coordinate 138,902 of NW_006205575.1, forward strand.
TTCCCAGGCTCTCCAAGTTTCTTCTAAGCAATCTTCTCTTCTATTTTCATTTCTGTCCTTGAATACATTTCTAGACCCAAGTATAAAATGAGACCTTACTATTACTCGACTATACTATTCTATTTTGCTTTCAAGAATATCATGAGAGAGTGTAGCAAACTTGGTTAAATCCATGTACTCATGTTTGCCTGGTCTGGTAGTTTGGCAAAAGCACTGAAGGTAGAATGGAATTCTTATTTTTATTGTTGTTTCTCTCCCCTGGTGACAGTAATAGCCAATATGATAGAAGCCACGTCTGTCTTGTACACAATATTACAGACAAAATGAATAAATTTCCAGTAGCCTACAGATGGACCCAAAACTGAACTTGTCTGACTCTTGAGTGATCACTACGTTTTCTCTCTACATGAACCCATGTTTTCCCTTCAATAATTACATTCTAGAAAATGTCCATCATCAGTGTGAAAGTTGCCATCAGTATATGGAGCCTATCTCTGGCACCTCCAGCCTCATCTCCTTGCTAATATCACACCTAGAAGGCAATCTGGACATTTTTATGGGACCAGCAGATGGCATAATGGCTACGTCGCTGGACTCCTACGTAGTTGACTGTGGTTCGAGTCCCAAATCCAATGGCTTAAACTCACATTGGGTGCATGTGCGTGCGTGCCCAAGATCCCAAGAGGACAATGGAGGAGAAGAGATTGCAGCGTGGCCAACCCCCTGGGGGGTGATTTCTCACTTTCTGTCTCTCTAGAAAGCACACGTGCCCTACAGCAAAAAAAAAAAAAAAAAAAGGAGGCAATCTGGAAAAAAAGGAGGTAATCTGGTCATTTTAAAAATAAGTGACCATGCCCAGGGCTAATGGAAGACAGAATTTTCCATAAGGTGATCTAAACAGAATTAAAGTAAAATACAAATAAAGTCCCCTCAGAAGTGACAAAGGCTGAGCTGTCCATGGATTGTTTTAGCCTTTTAAATTTAGGCTCCAGCATCTCCAGCATGTGGAGACATGGTCAAGTGGTATTATTAAAACAAACTCTATTCATCTCCTCGTCGAAACAAATTTTTTCTTCTTTATTCATTTATTTATTCATGAGAGAGAAACAAGTAGGCACCCTCAGCAGAGTCTTATGCTGTGATCCCCCCGCACCTTCAGTGAGTGATCTCAGGCAGGCACACACCCTATCTAAAAAGGCTTTGGAAGCTAACATTCAACTGCAGGGTGCTATCTTCCAGAATTTAAATGGAAACATTGGGCTGCAACAGAGGATACATTAAGTACATGAGACTGAACTGGTAAAATAGAATTTTATGACTTTTAACTAAAACATGACTGATTTTCTTCTATGCTTTGTTTTCCAGATTTAAGAATTTTTGTTTTTTTTCTTTTCTTTTCTTTCTTTCTTTCTATTTTTTTTTTTTTTTTTGGAGAGGTTTTTGCTATAGGTCGCATGCGCTCACCAGAAAGACAGAAAGTCCCCCGGGGGGATAGCCACGGTGCAATCCCTTCTCCTCCATTCTCCTCTTGGGATCTTGGGCACGTACGTACACATGCCTGGTGTGGTTTTAAGCCATCGGGTCCAGGACTTAACTACATGGGAGTCCAGTGACATAGGTATTACGCTAACTGCTGATCCCAGGACTTTTTTCTTCTCTTGAACTGTCGGCAGATCCATGTACCTACTATTTGAACTGAATCTTATCCTGTTTCCTGGCTTTAAGTCTGAAGCAAAGTTCTCTTAATATTCTTTTATTTTGATTTATTAAAACTAAATCTGCTTTTCTTGAAATTAAAAAAATATATTTAAAAATAATATTTAATGACCACAGTAAGCTATATAGCTTCAGCTAAGTGCTACTTTATAGTATATTCATCCTACTCACAGAGTTTCATGTCTAAAATCAGACATGTGTTCATAGATACGTATATATCAGCTGAACTTGCTATTGAAAGTAGTTATATTACTTAAGATATACTGTGAATCAATAAAATGTGTGGGGGGGAAGGGAATGGAAAGCAACTGTAGATACCAGAGACACTGTGGGAGGAGAGTGAGAAATGGCAGAGGGTAAGAAATTGAGGGAAAAATACACACACACACACACACACACACACACACACACACACATGAAATAAGAAATGGAGAATTATTTGTTGACAATAACATGTACAATTAAGCCACTATACAGTGTATTATGGATGTGAAATTGCATTTGTATGCTGGGATGATGTGCAGTGACTGAATGCAAAAATAAATTAAAAAAAAAAAAGGCTTTGGAATGCAAACTTGGGACTTTCCCAAACAGCCAACCAAAGTTCGAGTCCCAAACCTGGTGACTTGCTTTCTCACTTTCCCTCTCTTTCTCACTCTGTCCCTCTCTGGTCAAATAAATAAAGTTAAATAAAATAAATCTTTTTTTTAAAAAAAAAGAGAGATTCTTTACCATCTTTACCAATAATGAGGCAAGGGGAAGTGGAGTCTGGGGGCCAATGCCACTTGACTGAATATTATTCTCTGGCTAGTACAGTCAACAAAATATCATTCTTGCCTAAAGGACTTTGCAGCTGGATTGATTTTAAATTTGTGATTGGAAAAGACCAGGGCAGCCAGTCATTGCATTTGGCATTTAGAGCCCACTCAGAACATTAGGAAATATGATTAGAAACAGAATAAAGATATTCTGATTATTTATGACATTCTGGAAAAGGCTGAACTATGGAGACAGAAAAGCTATCAGTAGTTGCCAGGAGTTAGTAGGGTGGGAGGTATGAATAGGCAGAGTGTAAAGGATTTTTAGGGCAGTGAAACTACTCTGCAAGGTACTCTAATTATGGGTAAACATCATTATACCTTTGTCTAAACTCATAGAATGTACAACACCGACGGTGAACACTAATATAAACTGAGGACTTTGGGTGATAATGATGTGTCAGTGTAGGTTCACCAGTTGTAATAAAGGTACCATTCTGGTAGGGGATGTTGATAGTGGGGCAGGCTATGTAGAGGCAGAAAGAATATGGAAAATCTCTTTACCATCTACTCAATTCTTCTGTGGATCTAAAGCTGCTTCAAAAAATGAAGCTTTTTTTAAAAAACATTTTTGTTGTCTAATCTGAGAATGGTGGAGAGAGCAGAAATTGTGCTGTTTCTGAGAGATATCCAATGTGATCCAGGGTTGCTGTTGAAGGGTCAGGAGGAGACTGCTTCCCAGAAACAACTAATAGCCTAAGACAGATCTTGTAGCAGTAAAAATAGAAGCTGGGGGCTGACAAGAGACCTCCCCAAAATTAAAACGCAGTGGCCAAGGAAAATGTACCACTAAGATTTCCTGCTACAGGAGCATAGTTGGCCAGCATTCCAACTGCTGCCCTTCTGGACCTGCTGCCTCACCCACGCCAAGGCCATGCTAACCCTGACTCCCAACTACCATGGCAAGGGTTCTAATGCAGGATCATTCCAATGAGAGTTGACTCCTCCAAGCATAACTTTATCTCAAGGACTCCTAACTTATCTGCTCAAATCTTTCTTGAAACTTCAGTGTGGTATGAAGGCCTTCTTATCCAACCTTTCTTCCTTTCTTTCTCCCTTCCTTCTTTCCCTTCCTTCCTTCCTATCCTCTTTCCTTCTACAGGGGTTAGACCAAATATATGTCTAAACTAAGAGGTCTGAAAGCTCTCCTTACCTTTTAACTCTCTCCTCCAAGAAATCTCTTACACATCAAATACCATCTTGGCATTTGCTTCTTGGAAGACCCAGACTAACGCATGTAGCATTTCTTGGTCCAATCACTTGAGTGTGGTTGGTGCTCCAGAAACTAAACAGATCAAACATGAAGATTGATAGTCTTGAAAAAGAGAAAAAGACCAAATATATTTTTAATGTCCTAAATAAGCCAGGAGTTAGAACCTTTTTTTCCCCATTGATCAATCAAAAAAAAAAAAAATGTGTTTCCTATAACTTATTTGTAAGATAAGGAACATACTTGTTGGTCATTTGGAATGCTAAAAGGAAAACCAAAAGTATATCACCAATGCTAATTTTGGAACCTCTCTAGGCTGGATTGTAACACTTTGCCTTCAACTATCAAAGGTGCTATAGGTATAGGTGGGCTGGGAGCTGTTCATAGGGAGAAGTAAAAGAATTATGTTAGTAGACTGAAAGCTTTCCCTATATGCTTTTCTCAGAACATTTTTCTGCATGCTTGAATGTTCGTCCACCAGACAGGAACTCCACCAGATCAGGAACTTTACATCTCTTTTGCTCACTATTAAGCCTGGCACATGGTAGATGTGGTCAATAAATACTTGCTAAATAAACAAACCAGTGTGAACCATCACCCTTTTTGTGGTTTGTTGTTGTTGTTCTGGGTAATAGTTCCTGCCAGCTATGGAAGTTAGGTAGGTGAAGGTAGGGAAAAGAGTAGAACAGGGTATTTTAACCTTGCAGTTTCTGTAATTCAGACATTTCCTAACTGAGACACAAGTGACCAGTTTGTCACTGGATCTCTCTGTGACTGCAAGTACTCAGAAGTGATCCTACCCAGGAATTTAAAAGGGGAGTGAGGAGAAGGGACTCTCTCAGGTTTGGAAAATGATTTCTTTACAAATTCCAGAATATTTCTTTCTACTTAATTTGTCCTGGAATGTCATCCCCTGCCCCCATACATACACATAAAATGACAATGGAAGAATATGTAACACTGTTAAGAAGGGTTGGGTGGGTACTTCAAGGCATTACAGTATTAGCTGGGATTAATTCTGAATAACAAAATACCTCCAAAATTTAGCAGTGTAAGAAATAAATAAATTTATAAAATTCAAGTAGGAGTACAGGTGGTGGCACAGTGATGACACAACTGGACCCACATGGGAGAGGTCCTGGGTTCAAATCCTGGACCCTCCTTGGGCACTCTGGATGCATGTGCACATGCTTATGATCTGGGCCAGCTGAGGCTGGGTGTAAATTGCAATGTGGGGGCCCTGTTTAGGGTGCCTGTCTCCCTTCAGATGTTTTAATGAAGAAATAAATGAACAAACTTTAAAACAACATGTGCATGGGGGTACGTTTCCACGTAAGTATCCCAGGCCAAGTGAGGTAACAGTGCATGGCATCAGGGACTCAGTTTGCTTCCAGTTGCTGCTCCATGTAACACAAGACCTTTTCCAAGTTCACCATATTCTGTAAGATCACTTCTGCTCCAGACAACACATATGAATTTCAGAAAGTATTCCTTTAAGGATACTTTTCAGCACTGCATCATCACTTTTGTTAATGGGCCAGAGTTTTGTCACATGTCCACAACCAGCTGGTCAGATAGAATGGAAAAATGTAGTTTGTATTCCATGCAATACATGTGCCCAGTGAAAATGTTATTTTTATGGATGAAAAGGAGAACAAATACTGGAACCACTTGCAGTTTCTAGCATTTGGCTTTTTATCTATACACACCTTCCTTCCCAGGGAAAACGAGCACTCACCCTCTCCACAGGAGTTCTTGCAGCCTACCTTCAGTCCAGGATCACTTGCAGTCCCCTCTGTTTTGAATCCAGATATGACTGCCTGTAATCTGGTTCTATGAAGTAAGTTACTTGCTAACACACTCCCAACAGGTCATGCCAGAGTAGAAATAGGGAACTACAGTAGGATTCCCACTTGGAGAAGAGACTAGGGAACAAGAAACACAAAGTAGCCATTGGTCCCTTGCAATTAATTATTCAGTCCCACTGGAAAAACATGCCATTCTTAAGGTCTCTCCATTTTTATAGAACCAGGGATTGCATGTTTTCATTTGTCAAGTACATGATTTTCTTGACAATACAATTCTCTGAAAAACACAGTAGACTTCTGATCTATTGATATTTTCTTCTAGTTAGTTCTATGCACAAGTGACAATAACTGAAGATCTTATCCAGACCTGCACTTTAAAACTGAGCACTCTTTACTTTCTATTCTCTTTATTCTACTCACCTGTAGTCTCATTTCAATGGCAACTACCCCGAGGCTAGATGAACCAATAAAGTGTTGGCAAAGGTAACAGTGCTAATCTAATCTTACCTCTTCATTTGATCTTGGCTGGATTGGCTCTCACTGTCTAGCAGAGAACTCTTAACAGTAGGTGACTTTAAAGGTTTGAAGCATGAGTGTTATCTCCTTTTAACGTTGTAACTCAAATTTACAACTTCTATCTTCTTCAATTTGGACTTCAGAGATAGCTGACATTATCGACATGCAAAGCCCTAAATTGCATCAGTTTAATTGCAGGCAAGAGATAGAAAGCGCTTCCCCTTGTGGATATCACATGGGGGCATGTGTATTTTCTGCAGAGAGGCCAGGGGCACCCCCACTGCACAGTCAGGGATTCCAACTGTGACTCCCTCTTGAACAGCAACCAGCAGTATACCCGAATGCCTCTTACTGCAGGGACTGTCTTGGCGCAGAGGTAACCTTCTTAAGAGAAACCAGGAGACAACTAAAGCTCAGTGACCCTACCCCACCCACCTGAGCCAGTGTCCAGACTGCTCCAGACACTCCTCCTCTGCTATCTGCCTCACCTTATTCTCTTCTCTCTCGCAGACCAGCAAACACTCTCCTTAGCAGATATGTCAGTCATGACATAAAATGACATAAAATATGAGGCGCTTTCTCTCTTTTGTCTCCAGTTTCACAAGCAAGGCTTTGGAGGTCCTTGCCTCCAAACCATCGCTTGGTTTTGAGCAAGGAACAGAAAGTCATTCACCGTGAAAACAACATTCGTGAAGAGTCTGACCACTCTGTCCTCATCCTTTCCAGTTTTCTGTTCATGAAGATCATAAACCTGTAGTTGGGTGTGAGAGATTTTTGTGACAGACTGCATTCTGTAAACTCTTGGTAAGCTCAAGTCTTAACACAAAATGAGTCGAGGAAAAGAAAAACTAAACTTAAGAGTTAAAATGATATAACTGTTACCAAAAAGAGTAGAAGACTGGAGACTGGAGACAATGGTGTCTCAGATATGTTAGCTAAAGTGTAAACAACCAAACAAACCTAGACAAATTTTTGTCTTCAAAACTAGAAACTTTTGAGCTTCAAAAGACACCATTAAGAACGTTCACAGTATCCACCAAATAGGAGAAAAATCTTCACAAATCACATATCTGATAAGGAACTAGTATCCAGAAAATATAAAGACCTCTTACAACTCTGAAATAAAAAGATAAACATCCTTATTAAAATTGGGCAAAGAATTTGAATAGATACTTTTCCAGATATTTTCCAATTCTTGAGGACATATGAATAGCCAATAAGCACATGAAAAGATGTGCATTAGTTATTTGGAGAATGCCCATCAAATCGCAATGAGATACCATGTCACACCCACTAAAATGAATAAATAACAGCAACAATAGAAGATGAACACTAACCACACTGACGAGGAAAGGGAAAAGGCCAAACCCTATACGTTGCTGGTGAGAGCATAAAATGCTACAGTCTTTTTGGAAAATAATTTGTCAATTTGTCAAGAAGTGAAATGGAGAGTTCCCATACAAGTCATCAATTCCTGGGTACATACACAAGAGAATTGAAAACCAATGTTCACCTCAAAACTAACACACGCATATTTGTAACAGCATTTCACAATAGCCAAAAAGAGGAAACAACCCAAATGTTCACCAACTGATAGATAAAATTGAATGTATTCATACAATGAAATGTTATTCAGTCATAAAATGGAATGAAGTACCTATGCATACTATGACATAGATAAACCTGTCACATGAAGGAATCCAGACATAAAAGACAAATGTATGAAATGTTCGAAACAGGTAAATTCAGAAAGAGGGAAAGTATACTAGTGACTGACGGGTTCTGGGGAAGAAGGAATGAAAAGCGATTGCTAGTGAGTATGAGGTTTCTTTTAAGAACGTGTAAGTTAGGAAATTAGATAGCAGTAATTGTTGTACAGCCTTGAGTATACTAAAAATCATGGACTCATACAGGTTTTTTTAAGTGTATGTTATGGTATATGAATTACAGCCCAATTTTTTAAGAAGTCAAGCTATAGAAAAAGTCCCTATCAGTTTCTCTATTACGGATAAAAGCAAGTTGGTACGAGCAAGTCAGATCTTATCTGAAAATTGACTTCAGGTTCCAAACTAGAAGCAAAAGACTGTAGTACATGTTTTAATGCATTTACTATTTTTTCAGAAGTGATACACCTACAAACACATAGATGACATATGGGTACACAAATTATGCCACTAAAAATTCTGTGTTCCTCACTTGTAATTGCTTTAAGTGAACAGATGCAGTTTTTTTTCCTCAGCTACTCATAGTCCCAGGGGCTCGCAGGTATACACACAGACACACAGACACACACACACACACGTGCGCACACACACACACACACACACACACACACACACGCTGATCTTTATGTCTCTTTCTTTCACTATAGTTCATATAATCTCAAATTAGTAATTAGTGCCTGGTCAAAATTAGTCAAAATAACTGACAAGTGGCAGGATATCGTGTCCTATGAGTGAGTCTCCACGATGGCTACAACATCCAAATGTGAACCAGAGTCCTGATAGAATGGCTGTAAATACTTTAGCCAAAAGACTGCTTTTTATATGGTGTTCTTTATTTATTTTTTAAAAAATTGTGAAAAAGCCTGAATTGTCTTTGTACAACAGAACAATGTTGAAGAGTACAAAGAATCTAGTTAAGGGGAAAAAATAATCTTTTGATAAAACTGATGAATTTTGTAATATCATAGAGACCACAATTCAAAAATCAAAATAGTTTTTAAAACCAACTACAACAGCTCATCTCTTTTTAAAATTAGAAGTGAACATCTTATTCAAGGCTATTTTTTATTTTGCATTAGCTAATTGAAAATAAACATAGATAGAAGAAAAGTTGTGATCATATTGTAACTCATTTTCAACTTTTGTGTATTAACTCATTAGTCATACACTTCAGTGATACAGTTTATAAAACATCTCCATTTGTTTGTAAAGCACATTATAAACAACATAGAGATGCTTTACTAATTTGATAATTAAGAGACATCATTTGGCTGTACAGGACCAATTAAGTAAGAAGAATTTATCCAAGTTAATTCTCTCTATTTTTTTGGAGAGGTTTTTGCTATAGGGCGCATGTGCTCTCCAGAAAGACAGAGAGAGAGACATAGAGACAGAAAGTGAGAAATCACCCCCCAGGGGGGATGGGCACGCCGCAATCCCTTCTCCTCCATTCTCCTCTTGGGATCTTGGGCACGCACGCACACGCACCTGGCGTGAGTTTTAAGCCACCGGGTCCAGGACGCAAACCGCGGTCGACTACGTGGGAGTCCAGCGACATAGCCATTACGCTAACTGCTGGTTCCCTTTAATTCTCTTTTTCAAGCTTAGCTGACTTAGCTTGGAAAGCATAAAAGAGTAAAAGTAATCATGCTGCATTAGAACTGGTCGAACACCTTAGAGGTGATTTTGTCTGGACTTGTAACCTGAAAGCCAAGGGTCTCTAGGAAATCAGTGTGTTGGCTTCATGGGTGATCTATATAACCCCTCGGTTTTTTGCAAAACATTGTGGAGGGCCAACAGTGTGGCACAGTTCTTAGGCCCTGAGCAGAGGAAACCAGATCCCATGTGGCCGACCAGGTTTCAAATCCCAGTCCTGTAAGCTTCATATCCTGGGTACTCAGGATCATGATGAGATGGAGAATTGGAAGAAGGACTGTGGCATGACCAGGCCCTGTTTCGGTACTCTCTGTCTCTTGTGTATGTGCCTTTTGTCACCAAAACAAAACAAAACAAAACAAAAGTGGGAATGCACATGAGCATGTTTTTTTCTAGAGTGAGGACTCATAACTCACAGAAGATTCAGGAGTCAATGTGTTGCAGAAGTGATGAATGGGAATAATTGTCCTGGGAGGGGTCAAGCAGATAGTGTGGGGGTTAAGGACGCTGGACTCCCACATAGCTGACTGTGGTTCAAGTCCTGGACCTGGCGGCTTGCTTTCTCACTTTCCCTCTCTTTCACTCCGTCCCTCTCTGGTCAAATTAAAATAAATAAATAATAAACAAAATAAAGTTAAACAAAATGCTTCTATTTTTTAAAAAAAGGATTGTCCTGAAAGGTCTTATTGTTGTGGAAATGCAGAACCAGTCCACTGCCTACTGCACTACAAGAGGCGGTGTGGGTTCAGTGTCTTCCACAGCCCTTAAAGGCAAGAATGAGGAATGCAGACAGACTGAGAAAAGGAACAATGGGCAATTCCTGATGCATTCAGCTATTGATGAACATCTGCATGTCTTCAAGGGCCATGGAGGAAAATTACCCAAGAACTCTAAAAGTCCTATCAGCCTGGAGTGTTAGGACTAGGGATGAGAGTGTAGGAAAAGAACAAGAGATCAAATATGGGGAGTCAGTTCAGACACAATGGCCCAAGCAGAAGGGTGCTGCCGTGCTGAGGCTGTATGAAAGGCTCAGGTTTGATTCTAGCCCAATATTAAAAAGGCTGGGTGCAGTGGTATATGCATATGAAGGCTGGCAGGCTGGAAGGCTGGAGCATGAGAATTGTGACATGGCAAGAAATCTGTCAAAAATGCCCCTCTCTCCATAAAAATAAAAAAAGGAGAAAGATTGTGGTGCCAGGTACAGAAGCAGAAAAATCAGCTAATGTTGCTTTGAGAGAGTAATCAAGGGTTTGGTTTCTAACATGTGGTATTCAAGGAGTGAACAGAACGTCCAGGTTTAGTAGTTCCAAAAGCAGCTGGAAAGATGAAAGTAAAACCAGATGCTCCCTGTTACTCAAGTAGAAATCATTCCCCATAAGTTTTTCCTTCCATGGGAGTTCTTCTGATTCGACCTCATAGCCACCACTGCACTCAGCCCTAAGAGCAGGATGCATCCTGCTTCCCTCTTTGACCTACAGTAGTATGCTAAGCTAGCTGATACCAGTTCATGTGAGTTGACTGTTAGTCTTCCTCAACTCTGCTTTCAAGTATCTCACACTGAGAGCTTGCAGTTGGCTATGGTGGGAGGACTTAGATTACAGAATCCTGCCAATGCTACAAATTAGGATCTCCCTCCCCTTCATTCACTGACTGAAAGTAAAACAAAAATAGGGAGTGTGTGGGGCCTTACACAGGATGACCAGGGAAGCCTCACGCTCAGGGTGTAATTCGGACAAACTAGAAAGAGGTGAAAAAATCAACCATGCACAGACACCTGGGAGAAGAGGATTCTTGTCACAGAAAACAGCAAGTTCAAGGCACCTGATGCAGGAGTGTCCCTGGTATTTAAGAGGTAGCAAAGAAGTCCAATGTGGCTGGAGCAGAAAGAAGGAGAAGGGAATGGTAGGGAATGAGGTCAGAGATAGATGACAGGGAGGGGGAACTCATAGATGCCCTTTAGATGATTATAAAGTATTTGGACTTTCCCCTAGAAAAATGGTAGCCATTGAAGGATTCAGAGCAATAAACAGACCTGAGTATGGCTTAGAACTTTAAAAATTACTCCTTTTAGCCTTTTACATGATCTTTACAGCAACTAGGACAAGATAGGTAGTGGTGAAGAAGGTAAGAAGTGGTCATATCCTGAATATGAATGCAATAGAATTGTTATTAGCAAGCAGCTTCCAGTTCAATAAAAGAAAAACCTTCCTGATAGAGCTTTTATCATTTCCAATGAAGTACCAAGCTTCCTGTGCCTGGAAATAACCAGGCAGAAGCTTGATAGTCACACACCAGCGATACTGTGTGTGAATAGTTTCCTGTGGGGAGGATCTGACACCCACCGACTTTAATATTCTTCAGTGGCATAGGTGTACAGCTCCACTAGAAATGCTATAACTTGATAACCGAGTTAAGGCTGAAGGAACAAATAGAGTTGGCTATATTTATGCCTGTAACATAGGCACATTAAAATGTTTGGGGGTGAAGTGGGTGGGGAGTTCATTGCCCGCACCGCTGTCCAGGGTGCTGAAACACCAACAATTGAAGTGTAATGCTGTTTTTTGTTTTGCTTTGTTTTGTTTTTTAAAAATTTTTAAAAAGATTTTTGCTATAGGGCGCATGCGCTTGCCAGAGAGACAGACATCCAGAGAGCGAGAGCAAGAAGTCAGCCCCCAGGGGGAATGGCCATGCCACAATTCCTTCTCCTCCCTTCTTTCAGGTGTGAGTTTCAATCCGCTGGGTCTGGGACTTGAATAGCCGTCAACTATGTGGGAGTCCAGCGACATAACCATCACACTGGTTCCGAAGCATAATGTTCTTACTGGGTGGCTCAACCTCAATGGAGGTGAGGCTACTGGGCTTGTGCAATTATGTGAGGTAGCAATGGGGTGAGTTGGGGGATGTCAGAGAATGAAGAGTGGATATCTTAGAATTCAGGATATAACAGCTGATAAAGATTTCAGGGAATAGCTAGTCCAGTTTCTTAATTTTGTTACTCAGGAAACAGACATAGAAGGCAAGCCCACCTGTCCTAAGTAGCACAGGACCAGCTGTACGGTAATCTGGGAGGGACAAAATGAGAATGGACGAGTCTTATGAGGGTATTATTTTCCCCCACAGGGCACATACACTAGCCAGAGAGAGACAGTGAGAGGGGAAGTGAGAAATTACTCGCCAGAGGGGATGGCCAGGCCACAGTCCCTTCTCCTACATTCTCCTCCTGGGACTTTGGGCACACACGCACACATACCTGGCATGATTTTCAAGCTGCCATGTCTGTGACTCAAACCATGGTCAGCTATGTGGGATTCTAGCACTTTTACCACCACGCCACTCCTTATCCTTAACATTTCCACCAGAAGTTCCTAACCGTTGAGTTCTCCCTTATCATGTTAGCCCATTCCAGTGAACAAGCTTCCTCAGAAATATGTTCTGGTTTGTACACCTGGCACCCTCAGTCTGGACTTCATATCCTAAGGTGTGAAAAAGCCTCTGGCTGATGCCACCCCAACTTCTCAGTTCTCTGCAAATGACTTCTGCTTTTCATTAATGTTATACCTCTAACTGGTCTGTCATGATTTCTGAAAAATTTGGACTTGAAGGAGCATTGTCATGCGATTCTCCCCTGTGTGACTGACTTTGTAATTAGTGAGGCTATGGCACTGCCATTTGGTAGCATACAATTAGACAGTGAGAGGGGAAGTGAGAAGGTTGCAGAAGAGGGGAAGAAATAGGGTAATAAAACACCAAGTGACAAGTTACACAGAAGTTCAGCAAAGTAAGAGCTCACATCATAATCTGACTAATTTTTACAAAAGGAAAAAAATAAGAGGGTGCTGAAATAGGTAATCACACTTTTCAAACCAGTCTAAGGTTTCCTTGCCTGAATTACTTACATATGTGAGAAAGCTACATTAAATCTCCATTTTAAGGGCCAGCCCATGGTGTGGTGGGTAAGGTGGCTGGATCCCACATAGTCAGCTCTGCCTTACAAGTCCAAGACCTTGTACATAGAGAAACATGATGAGCGAATGTGCTTATTCACCCATAATTCCAGAAGGAGGGAGCAATGGAGGAAAAGGGATTGTGGCATGTTCATACCCCATAGGGTATGAACAATCCCTTTCTTTTTCTGTCTTTCTCCAGGCAGCACATGCATCCTATAGCCCCCCGCCCCAATTAAATCTTTGTTTTAAAATTGTGTTAAATTCTATTTAATTGTGCATGCACGTGCGTGTGTGTGCGTGTGCGTGCATATGTGTGTGTTTAACTGGGCTGATAGACATAATTAACTACTGAACTAGTGAATTGCAATTGACTCCTGATCTGCAAATGGAACAAAGACATCTGTGAGGTAGAGACCATGGAAGTTCCTGCCTGCCCTCCCTGAGGCTCATAGTAACCTTGGGTGGCAGATGGAAATGGCTCAGCTGTTCTAAACACCAACTTCATCGGGCCTCAGGGATCCAGGGCCAAGAGCAGGTGTGGGCCACATGCCCAGTCCCCCAGGGGCTAGTAAGAGCTGCCTTGAGACCCACGGTGCAGACAAAAGCTGAGAAAGGGAAATTTCCTACCTGATTTGGCCTGTACCAGAGATGCAAGGTTCAAAGGGAAGGGGGAAACTGACCTCCCTTATTCCATCACTCCTACCCACCCAGGTCCAAGAGCACCTCAAATCCAGAGGTGCTTTTATCAAAGCATATATCTGAATCTGAGCCCTAGAGTTCTCACCACATTGCTTTTTAAAAAACTAATTATTTTATTTATTTATTTATTTATTTATTTATTTATTTATTTATTCATTAATTTATTTCTTAATTTGACCAGAGAGAGACAAAGGGTGAGAGTGAGAGAGAAAGGAAGTGAGAAAGCAAGCCACCAGATTCAGGACTCGAACCCTGGTCGGCCATGTGAGAGTGTCCAGCGCCTTAACCACCACGCCACCTGCTGGTCCCACCACATTTTTAAAGTCTACACAGGTAGGGGTTGGATGATGGCACAGTGGTAATACAATGTTCTGTGAGGCTGACATACAAGGGAGGGTTCTGGGACATGGGAAGGTTCTGGGTTCTATCTGGAGACTGCCCTAAACACACTGGGCACTGAGGTGCCCCAGCGCTGCTCTGCCTTTCTCCCATACCAGAAGGCCTTTTCTTTTCTTCTTTTCTTTTGTCAATGTTGTTTTCCTGAACAGATGTATTATTTCCCTCCCGGTTGTGAGAAAATGCCCTCTTACAAATGTTTTTTAGCCAGTGAAGAAAAGGTGTGGACAAGGAGCAGGCTTTCCACCTTTCATTGTGCAATCCAGGGAGAATCTTGTGAGCTGAGGTTTGCCCTTGAGAACTGTCTGGTGCAGAGGTTTAGAATGCAGCTAGGGGAGGACCCCATCCACAATCTTCACAATTCCCTGGCTCGGGGTGTGCCTGACGCTAGGTTGGTTTGAAGGAGGAGCAGAGGTGTCCAGGGACTAAACAAATGGTTGGGGGCTGGGGAAGCTTTGGAAGGGCTGGGCTGTGTTCCTGTAAAGCCCTCAGGAGGCCACTGCATTGTGCCTGGTCCTGTATTGCATGCTGACGCCGCTTAATTGC
Source organism: Tupaia belangeri chinensis (assembly GCF_000334495.1). Lineage (NCBI taxonomy): Eukaryota > Metazoa > Chordata > Mammalia > Scandentia > Tupaiidae > Tupaia > Tupaia belangeri. Next base: position 153,938 of record NW_006205575.1, read on the forward strand.
TGGTAATTAAGGCAAGATCTATAGTTTCTGGGCATGCCCAGTGGGGGAGGGGCTGGGTTTGTGGCCTTGGATAAGCTGCAGGAAAGCAAGAGGCTGCTCCACAGAGCTTGCAGCTCCCAGCACTGCTGGCAGGGCCTGTTGCTGGGCAGTTTTTAGCACTAGAGCTCTTTGCAAACCTGCTCTTTGAGGGTAGAGAACTGTCTTCCTGCCTTCTGTTACTTCCTCTCTCCCTCCTTCTTTTTCTTTCTTTTTGTTTCTTTCTTCTTAAGGCTTATTTCTTTCTTCCAGAAGCAAGAGACTGCACTCCAACAGTGTCTTGTAATCCATCACTAGCTTCAGCTAGCCCTGGATCATGGGCACATACCTTGCATACTCAGGGAGGTGTCTGGGTACAAAATCAGAACCCTTCCAAGTGGATCAGACTTACAGTGTTAAGTATTACAGCTGCACCACTGTCCAGCCCCTCTTTCTTTCTTTTTAAAGTTTATCTATTTATTCATGATAGAGAGAGAGAACGCGAGACTCCATTCATAAGGTCTTACCATGCTATGATCCTCTCCTTCTCAGCCTTCTAGCAATCCAGGATGACAGGATCACAGGCATGTCTGTGAATATGCCTGGTGCATTCAGGTCTACCCAGGATCTTATGCTGTGCCTCCCACATGGCTTCAGCATCATGCAGCAGCACCCCAGCTCTTGTGCCCTCTTGATTGGGCTTGGGAATTGTCTTTCAATGAAAATCAAAGTTAGAATAGAAATAGTTAACCTCTATTGAAAGTTTACTATAAGGCAAGAATTGTGTTAAGTACACTGAATCCTCAAGACATCTTAATGGGTGCATTTTTAATTAATGATGATGATAAAAGATTAGATAATCCACTCAAGGTCCACAGTTAGCAACATCAAATTTAGTTACTTAGATTCTGGAGTTTGTACTTTCAAGCATCTTGCTATTCTGAAGAGAATGCACACTCATCGCCTATGAACCTTCAATGAGTCCAGTCTCCTCATTGCTTTAAAGTATTCAATGGAATTAAAATTTTTTGGATTTTTGGAAAAAAAAAGATAAGATCTGCTAACAATGACCCAATTTTTGCATGGTAACAATGGAGACTGAGTAGCTGTTGCTTCTTGTAGAGACGGGATCTCCAGGTGTTTCACGCCTCAGTTCTCTCTTACCTATATCCTAGCTCATTTCAATCATTTATGGGACTTGCCTTGTTGGCATTTTGAGGTTGTGACATTGCCTACTGTCAAACACAATAGAATAAAACATAAGAATAAGGGTTAGACTACAGAAATGAGGCTGAAAGGCCCAATAACACAAGCAACAGTATCCTTGCACTTAGATACACACTCTAAGAGCAAAAGCTCATTGTTGAGGACAATTTATCCCTAGTCTCATTTTCAAGCTCCCAGATAAGCAAAGAAGATCTGGCTAGGGTGAGAAGAGAGATGAACAGAAATCTCAAGAAACGTTGTCTGAGACAAGCAAGTTTCCTGTCTGCTTTTAAGAGATTGCTTTTCATAAAGCTTAGCCATAAGCTCTGCTTCATCATCCCTGCCTGAGCTTCCAGCTGGACAGAGTCCGAAAGCTAAAAGCCTGCAACTTCTAAAGAAGGGCATTTGGCTGCCACAAAAACTGTAGAGCCACACTAGCCTGCTTGCTTCTGGGCAATCAGGTGGGGAATTACATCTGCATTTTCAGTTTCCTGGGGTATTAGTCTTCTCCAGGCACCTGCAGAATTCAGAGTCACATACCACACCAACAATCCCGTCCTTTAAAAGATGGGGAGGAGAAAAAAATCAAGTGAGTTGTTGGTTTTCTTTAGCCAGAAGAATCTGTCTCTCCAGTGAAGGCAAGGCCTATCATGAGGCAATGTAAGGCTGAGGTCCAGCTTTTGAAGTCCTGGGAGTAAATAGAGAATGATTTCACGTCAAGCACCTCCAGAGAAGCTTAGGGCCCTCAAGTCCACTGAGACTTCTAAGCTGAGAGCATGAGACTCCAGAGGGCTTTGTGTTAATATGGCTTTTATGCATAGGAGGGACAATAAAGAGTGGGTAAGTGACTCTGAAGGTGACTGGACATTTCCTTGATGATCTGTAGAGTGGCTGGCATTTTTTTCTACTTTCAGTAGCCAGGAGACTGGATCCCTTTGTCTGTATTCTTGTCTTTCCCCCAAGCTGTTCTTCTAGGATTCTTTACTAAAATATCTCAGTGAAGATCACTATTCCTTAAGCCTAGACTTAGGAGTTTCTCTGGGGGTTGGCTGCAGTCTTGAGCAGAGACAATGTGGTCTGCCCCTAAGAGCAGGGTACGCACTTAGCTCTGGGTTTGTGTCCTGGCTCTGCTGCTCGCTGGCTGGGTGGGTTTACTAGCCAGTCACTAAGCTCTCTGGGCTATAGTTTCCTAATTCAAGAAATGTATAATGACCCTGTCACCCAGGAAATAATACAAGACTTGGCACATAGGATGTGTTCCACAGGTTCTCTGTTGTTCTGTCTCCTGCCTACCTCTCATTTCATTTCTCCCACCCTGTCTCTCATTGTCAGTGCTGAGTGTCTTCTGATAAGAACCTTCTCCCCACCTCTCACTCCACACTTGCTATCTCCTTTTCCTCTCCTCTCAGACCACTGCCCTGGCCCTCCATATGGGATCAGATCTCCATGTTGAACTCTTTAAAAACCACCTTGTCTTTTGTCTTCACAGCACTTTCTGTTGTGTCTAAGATAACGTAATCTCTGTCTCTCCCACTACCCATAGAATTGCACAAGAACTGGGCTGGACTGTATTGTCCACTGTTGTATCCCTACCAAGTGTCTGGCACATAGTAGATCTTCAATAAATATTTGTTGAATGATTAATACATTTTAAAACTCAACCTGAACTTTCTTTTGATTATACAATAAATGAGCAGATAGTGGGCATGCATTAAGAATTATTATAATCATAGACAAAAATTAACACAAAATGATTCATTTTGAATTAATTTTCAAGCTAAATCTTGATAGAAGTAGAAGAAGTCATATATATAAGAGACCACAAAGAATATGATTCTATTTATATGAAATGTCCGGAATAGACAAAGCTATAAAGATAGCAAGCACATTGGTGTGTGAAGATAAAGCTTATCCAGAGAAGAGGTTACAATACTGAATTAAAAGCTGGAGAACAAAAGAGGAAGAAGCAAATGCTGGCCAGCCTGCTTACCAGTTACTCCCTGCTGACAATGTGACTGATCTTTATAAGAAACTCTTTCTCAAAATAATCCCAGGTTTGCAGTCTCCCTTAGGGCTGACCACACATCCTACTGAATGAACTATCAACATTGTCAATAATTTGCTTCAGCCAACTTTTGCTAATGGACTTTTACCCAGTCTTATCCCTAACCCCATCACCATAAGACTCTCCTCTGTTATATTTGTCCAGTGTGAACCTTTTTAGAATAACTTACATGTATCATACCCTTTTAACTTGTATAGAAGAGCTTTGCCTTCTCAGTCAAGGACATATTTGTCATTTCTACCCAGTACTGCTGCTGAGAGTCCTGAAGACATGCCTCCGGCTTGGACTCTTACTTTATGCTAGATTCGTGAGATCAATAAATTTCCTTATCTTTATAACTTTTACTTAACAGTGTTCTTTTTTGCCTGACAAGATTTTGCCTAGGGCTATGGTGAAGGCATGGAGGATTGGGGGATAAAGGGTACAGTGCTTCTTTTGGGTATGGTGGGAATGTTATAAAATTGATTGTGGGGATGGTTTCACAACTCTTTGAATATACTAAACACCATTGAACTATATACTTTAAATGGGTGGGACCCAGACATAGTGGGTGTTTCACATTACTAAGAGGCAGTGCTCCTCAGGCTGGGACCACATGGAAAGCCCAGGTCCAATTCCCAGTTCAACCTGAAGATGTAATCCCAGCTACCTGGGAGTCTGAGGCAGAAAGATCACGACATGGCCAGACCCTATCAATCAATCCATAGGTGAATTGTATGGTATATAAAAATTACATTTCAAAACTGAAAAAAGAGAGAGAGATCACAATATGCATTATATGTCCATGAATTTCTGGGTATTAAGAGAAGAATGAGACTGTCACCTGCAAGAGTTAACTAACCTGTTGGGAAGATAAGCATAGATAAAACAAAAAGCAATAATGGGCTATAATCAAATTTACATTGGGAAACAAGAGCTGTAGTCCTGAGAAGGCACATGACCTAGGGAAGCAGGAAATTTTACATAAGGGTATCTTAAATTCCAAATGCAAAAGTTCTATCCTGTGACACTGGTTGGTGCTAGTTAGTTTCTAACATTGTTGATGTTTCACATGTTTTATCAGTAGTCAGCCTTCCCCAGCTAGAACAACTGTTTTATCTTTATATCCCTGTACCCTCTGTTCTGACCCTATGGAAAGTACAGTGCCTGAAGCCTAGCTTAGGGTAACTGGGTGCCATGATTGGAGATGGAGCCACAGTCTGGAGCCTCCTGTCCAAGCTGACCGGTGTCTTTTCATCCTGCCAAGGTTGCCAAGGGCTGCCTTTTTGCATGCAGCTCTCCCATGTTTTCATTTGTTAACCTACTCTACCACACAGAAGGGCAGAAGAGCAGAAGAGCATGCTATTGTTACTGATTCAGGAAGTAACTGGAGAATAGAAAGGAAAAGAGAGGCTGGTGTTAATTCAAGGTTACTCAGAGGGCAAGCCCCTGGCCAATCAGCATGAATATCACTGTCCTGCTAAGCCTACAGAGATAGCTTGTCTTTCTATTTCAGAGGCTGGTTTATAGCCTTGAAGGGAGGAAAACTATCAGCTTGAACTCAGACAAATGTGTGTGGAAGGGGAAGAGGGATAGCTGTGTCTTAAAGAGAAATCAAACAAGCAAATGGGAAAGAAAAACAAACAAACAAAAACATGTTGGTGATCTCCAATATTCCTGAGACCCTCTGATATCTATAGTCCTAAGATGAGGATGGTTACCCTAAGTCAGCCTTGATGTTCCCTTGGTGATTATTCTACTTAATATATCATTTAATGTATTTGTTCATTTAGGCCATGACTCATTGCTTCCCTGAATTCTATTTTTAGCTATTGCATCTCAGTTGGATTTTTCCATATATCAGATGTTCAACTACTTGTCTTTCAATGTTTTCCTTGGGGCTGAAAAACTGACCATATATTTTTATTCTTTGTAAATTATAAAAGGTTGTGGTAAAAATGTCTTCCAGCTCCCCTAAACTTGTTAATATTGAAAAGTCACCCTAGAAAGAGTATGTGATAAAATGTAAATTGTTGTAAGTATATTATAAGTTATAATTCTGAGACACTCAGAGGGAGATGGTGGCTACCTACCATGTTATTGTCTAATATTTAAACACACAACACCTGACTCTTATCCCAAGAAAATAATCTGGAAGAAACATGAACGGGGAAAGAGCAATCAAGCATGCTGCAGGTTGTGAAAATCTAAGTAGACTTTAGAGAGAAGCAGTGACTTTGAAGAAGAATGAAGGAGAGGTCACAGGAATAGATTCCAAGAACTCCAGGCAAGCCAGAAAAAGCAGAGAGAGACATGAGCAGAGAGAGAGAGAGACTCTCAGCATAGACGGTCAAGACGGAGACTAGGGCAGTAAATGTGGTGTTCTATGAGGCAGAACCAAGTGGGATAGTTGCCAGATTGTGTCCAGGGACTGCCCAGTGTGTGCTGGGAACACATGTGCCAGTGACCTAGACTAGCTGAAGAAGGGAGTAGATAGCCTTGACAAGTCCTTGTCAGAGGTGCTATATCTCTCCCTCTTTCTCTCTCTCTCTCTTTCACACTCATGGAAGACATAAGTAAATAAGCAAACCATGAAAAGGACAGAGCCTAGTCAAGATGGTGGACCAACATGGCTGATAAGGAATAACCCTTTGTGGGGCTGGCAGGTGGCATGGTGGTTAAGGATGCTGGACTCCCACATGGCTAACCATGGTTTGCATCCCGGACCTGGTGCCTTGTTTTCTCACTTTCTCTTTCTCTCTTGCTCTCTTGCTCTCATGCTCTGTCCCTCTCTGGTCAAATTAAAATAAATCAATAAATCAATAAAGTTACATTTAAAATTTTTTTAAAAAAAGAAATAACACTTTGTTAACCTTTTTTTGTTTGTTAAGCTGATAGTCGATGTATCCATATATTTACAGGTAAATGAAGAGCTCTGTAATGGTGCACTCCAAACTGATAACAAAATCTGAAGAACATGAATTGAATCGGGGTTAAGGAAGTGGAATGATTCCTTTACTTAAAATATCTCCATATTGTTTGGTTACTTATTTTTTTTCCAGAGATTTTTTTTGCTATAGACCATGTGTGCTCACCAGAGAGACAGAGAGAGACAGAAAGACAGAAAGCAAGAAATCAACCGCTGGGTACGATGGCTATGCTGCAATCCCTTCTCCATTCTCCTCTCAGGATTTGGGGCACACACCCACACTTGCCTAGTGTGAGTTCTAAATCGCTGGGTCCAGGACTTGAGCCATGGTCAGCTATGTGGGAGTCCAACAACATAACCATTACACCATCTGTTGGTCCCTGTTTGTTTGTTTTAAATAACAAATTAGTATATTTTTAAAAATACATTCATAAACCACCATGTAATTAAAGTGAATGTAAATAAAACACAAAGGGGTTAGGGTATAAGACTATATGCCCAATGTTAAAAAAGTAAAACTGGAATAGTGTAATTAGGAGAAATAAAAACCATCTGTAATCCTGTACTCAGATAACTGCACTGGGAGAGCATTTCTCAGAAACCTAGGCAGAAAAGTCTCCTCTGGTAGAAACTGAGCTCCACACCAGTGGGACTGGAGAAGAGAGGCTAAAACTGGGAACTCATGCTAAAGTTTGAGCAAATGAAGCCATCAGATGCACCCGGAAGAAGCAGGGAGCTGATCAGGGTGAAGTTGGGGTCAGAAGTCAGAGATTAAGAGTTAGAGGGAACAGCACCAGCAAAAGGGGCTTAGGGGCTCAGTTACTGGGGTCAGATATTCATCCTTAGTCTTATTTTCATTCTGTGCCCATAAATGATATATGTCATCAGTAAGAGGTCAGGAGTTAAACTCAGATGCTGGAATTGGATGTCCAGATTGGGTGCTGCAATTATGTAGAGTTAACACTACCACACAAAGACCTCACTCTAGGCCTCCGGTAGAAACGGGGCTTGGAGGGAGTATCTAAAAAGAGAATTAGTGGCCTTAGGGGATATTACCCATATAATAGTCTTAGATCAGGAAACACAGGTCCGTGATCAAAAGAATGGTAACTTAGAATGAGTCTAGTCCATCTGGAGGCAATGGGGATGCACGTGGTCTTAGGGCAGCCCTTCATTGTGTGGGCTGTTTGTGCATTGCAGAAGGTTGGCACCCTGGCCGCCTTTCACTGAAGGAATAGCAGCACTCCTACTCCTGCCCCAGTCGGGAAATGACCAAAAACATCACCACACACCCCACGATTCCTATGGTTTCAGGACATCCTTGTTTGGAAAGCACTGGATCCAATGCCTAACAAAAGCAGCAGTGAGGTGGGGCCTGTGTCTCCCCAGTTCTCTCCAGCTGCACGGCAGTTGAACTGTGGCTCCAAATTTACTTTGTACCTGGGCCACGTAGAACAGGGTGGACTGGAAGGGCTCCTAGGAACAAGAGAAATAGGGGGAAAGCCATGGAACCAAGAAGTACAGTTAGTGGTGGGAGGTAACCATGCCCCACTTAACCTCCAAGGGAAAGGATTTAAAGTCTCTGAGCCATCCTGAGCAGAGGCAGGAAGAAGAGACCCTGAGAAGGACCCAACTTCACATCGCCAGTTATGAAACAGGTATCCACATCAATCCCTTGGCTTTTAGGATTTTCTGGCTTTTGTGTTTCATGCATTTTTTAAACGAGGATGAAGAAAGCCCATTTTGGGGATCTGCTATGAACATTTAAAGGAGTGCACTCTTTACACATCGCAGCACTAAACACCTCTTGGACAGGGCCTGCCACATCAATGAGATGTGAAACTCCTGTCTCTGAGGATCTCTCCATACATAACACTTGGATGGAAAGAAAACTTTGATATTTATGTCAGGGATAGTAATCATCCAATAAACCTTGGTACTATTTTTACATGCACATCTCTGTGCTTCCAGTAACTAGCAACCATGCAGCGCTTGCAATCTTAAATCAAGCAACCAATCTCTCATTTTAAATGGGAAAATGCATCACATTTCTGGATTTGCTCCTATTCATTTTCATAAGCAAGTTAATTGCTTGGGAAATATATGTATGCATTTCCCCTTCCTAATGCTGTCCTACACAGAACTGCTCAAAGAGCAAATATCCAGCTGAAAACATCTTTTCTGTTTTTTCCTTCTTTTTTAAATTTGTAAAACATAAAAGAGTAAGAGTCTAATGTGGGAGATTATAAAAACAGAGCCTTAAAAGAAATACAGGTATTCCAACCCTTGGAGAGTTCTAATCGGTTTGGAAAAGAGCTCTCTACATTCTCTGTCCTTTCATAGAGGTAAAGCAATTCAGGAAGGGTATTTTTTTCTGTTCTTTGGGGGTTCCCATTGACACTGGATTTAGCTCTGCATCACCAACTCAGAAATGAAAGGCAGCAGCTGCCCTGATCACTTGTTCAATGGCAACCCTGAAGGGCATTACAATAAACATTTGCAGGCATTATGTCATTAAAGCATCACACATCTTGGTGAGGTGACTACTATCCATTTTACAAAAGAGGAAACTGAGACACCAGTCAGGAAGTGGTAGAACACAACAAGCCCACAGATTTGAAAAACCCCATCTTCCTTTCTCTTTTTCTATTTAGCTCAGTTTCTGGCTATGAGAGAACAAAGGCAAGAGAATGCCCCCTGCCTTGGGTGTCTGGGATCGGGGGAACCCCAGAGTACCTAGAAGAAGCCAATGCTTGGATCAGGTCCTGACACTATGGGCTCCCAATGTGGCCCCTGAGGCAAGATCAAGCATTCACTTTTTCAATATTCTCTCAGGGACAGGCTTTGTGTTGGTGGAGATTGTCGTGGGTCATGTAGAGCTCTTTCGAGTGAACAGGAAAGAATCAGTCCCTTCCACCTGTCCCTTCTTTCCTTTGCTTATTCAGCACCTTATCCCTCATAGCAGGGAGCAGCTGGGGTTAGTGAGCTGGAACCCAAGCAGATCAATACCATGTGTACGTGAGGATGTTGTTAGCCAAGTACCAATGCTTATCACGGATACATCCATGTCAGTCATGGTGTGGGGGTTAAGTAGACTCTAATGTCAGGAGATTCCTTTTACTGGAACATGGGACAGTTTCCTGGCTCACTCACCCAGTACAGCTTTAAAGCCGGTAAACTACATGTTATTTTAAAATATGTGAAGTAATGCTTTGTGTGCAGTGTTTGTAAAAATATTAAAAATGCCTTCTATCAATACATTTATAAAGCATATATATGCTAGCTATATAAAACATGCATATTTGAAACTTTAGACAACATGCCTTCCAATGGCATTGTGTGAAAACCTTTTTTAATTGAGTAGTTTTCATTGTGCTAAGGAAACGTTCTATAACGTACCCAAATGTCAAATTCTTTTGCAAAGTGACAACTACAGAGGCAATGTAATATTCTCTTACATGTCTAACAAAATCAGTTGTTATGGGGCCAGCACAGTGGTTATGTCGCTGGGCTCCCACATGGCTGACCAAGGTTTGAGTCCTGGACCTGGTGGCTTAATACTCACGCCAGACATGTGTGCATGAGTGCCCAAGATCCCAAGAGAAGAATGGAGGAGAAGGGATTGCAGTGCGGCCATCCCCCGGGAGTGATTTTTCATTTTCCTTATCGCTGTCTCTGTCTCTCTGTCTCTCTGTCTCTCTTTCTGGAGAGTGCACACTCTCTAAGGCAAAAACTTATAAAGAAAAGTTACTGTGTTTTTGTTTTCATTTGAGGGTCATATTTCTCTTAAATAAAAGCACAGTACCATAGCAGTTGGTGATAACTAGTAACTTAATCTTTTTTTAATTTAAATTTATTTATTTACAGTCTTGAATTCTCCTTCCTGATTGTTGCTGTCACCTGACCCTAATATGTCTGTCTACACTACAGACGCTGCCTCCATCTAGATCACATTGGGAGGTATGAGTCTTTACTCAACCTTAAAATGTTATGTGGCCCTTTAAGAACTGTAGGGAACAAAGGAAAAAAAAAAAAGACAAGTTCAGTAAAATAGAGGAAAGAGAACTGATAGAATTTTTTTTTCCTGGTGGAAAATTTCTAGGAATATCTTACCTCAAAATTAGAGATATTTCACCAAATTTGGCCAACACATTTTCACCATTCATATAAAAGATAATAGTTCTAATATAGGCCATGCATTTTGTTTCTCCTAATATATACTACCTTTTCAAAAAAGTTTCTATACAAATGTACATTTTTTTGGGGTCAGATGTCTAGTCACACAGATAAAATTGCCCTGCTTGTCATTTTTCTCATCCAAGATCCTAATAGGAAAAGATAAATCATATGTTCCCATTGCAAAAGTCCTCCCTGGCCTCTGGAACATAGTGCCATAAAGAAAAGAAATTATTTTTCAAGTCAACCAATAGTGATTTATCTCCAACTATTTGGAAAGATCGAATTATCTGGCTACCGCAGGACTACCACCTTTGATCCAAGCTCCTGAGAAACTAGAAAACTGGAGTCTGAGGGATTGCACAAGACACTGTCTCTTAAAAAGAGCCCACAAATCTAAACTCCTTGATGATTCAATGAAAAGTGTTCTGTAAAGAGACTGAAGCATCCCTGTGTGGACGCTGATGTTAGTGAGTGGAACTAATGCTAGTGTGAGCTCTTTATTCATGTGGCTGCTATCTTTCCAGGGCACGGTTGACCAGAAGTGGACTAGAGACTGTTTATCTTGTTATATGGGCCTTTGGCTGAATTAATTTACAACAGTTTTTTAAATAAACGACAAGGCCCTTTAGACACCTTTAGACCATGAGTGCACATATAAATGTGTAAGTGTGCTAATAACACTAGCTATAATATGCTTCTAAAGCCTTTCACAAATACATGTGAAAGTGCCTGGTACACAATGACAGACTTATTCAAATGAGCTAGTGTTCTCTTTTATCACTGCTATTTACAGAGGCTGCTACATGCAAGCATGATTAGGCTGAACCCTGCCAGAGAGATGTGGGGTGGAAAGCAATTCTGGAACATATAAATTGGTTCTATGCAGCAGAAGGGCAAAGAAAGACCTCCACCTGGATGATTTCTAACTCACCTGGATTATTGGGATTCACATAATCTAGGTACTATCAGAAGCAAGTTGACCGTTTGATCGCTGGCTTGATTGTTTTTGTTATTTTCCCATTTAAAAAATTACAATTTCTTATTTACATCCAGTCATTGCACATCTCTATAACACAAAATATGTTTTTTCAAAGTATGTATGCAGTCCATGACAATCAAATCAAGGATATTATCATATATATAGTTTTCTTTGAAAAATTATTATTTTATTTGACTTCGTTTATTTATTTATTTAAATTTACCAGAGAGAGACAGAGTGAGAGAGAGAGGGAAAGTGAGAAAGCAAGTCGCCAGGTCCAAAACTCAAACCACAATCGGCCATATGGGAGTCCAGCACCCTTAACCACCATGCCGCTTGCCAGCCCTACATCATCTTCAACAGAGAACTTTATGTTCTTGTTCTTGTGTCTGTTAAGGACTCCTTCCCTATTCCCCTCCCCCACAGCCCTGCAATGCTTACCCCTGTTTCTCTGAGGTCCTGTGGACCTAGGTTTGGTATGTTCCACAGGACATTGATCACAAAAGCTCTAAGAAAGGTCAGTGCTCAAAACACAGAGTAGTTGCAGAAGAGCTCGGCATCTTAAAATCACCACCAAATCATCTAAGGGGCATTTTAACCGTCTGACCGAATCTTTCCCTTTCTAGTCCAGGGCTGTGTTTGCACGTGGGCAAAGACAAGAAGTCCATCCTCCGCTGCAGCGTTCCTTTGGTCTTTACTGTCACTCTGGGCTTTTGCTCTTCAGTGGATGCTAGAAACTTTTCTCAGGGGAAGTATCTTAAAGCCCATAAAAATGATAGCAGCAATCTCCTACCCTGAAGCACCTTTTAAGAAACTATTTGAACAAAATCTACTCATATTCTCATTATATGTATTATAGGCTTCTCTAAATAATTTGTAGGAACCACCATCCTCACTGTTACTATGGAAGCCAAGAGAAGGTCCCAGCCTCTGACGAGCGAAGGCCAATGTGCTTAAAGGAAGGGAAGTAAGTCATAAAGGAAAAGAAGCAAGTCGTAAAATCACATAAAAAATGTGATGTGATGTTTGGGTTTATGTGTTTTCCTATATGGTTTTTTTTTCAAGATGATTTATTCATATTATTGTCATTGAACCTAATAGATTCCTTAGCCCACTTTCACCTTCATGTGACCTTGGGTTTTATGGTACGATAACTGTGTCGATTACAGTCACGTTGGATACAAATCAGCTCTGAAATAACCTGGCTGACAGCATGGCAGGGAACTGCAGATAAACCGGGAAGGCTGCTGCCATTGGACGAGGTGGGGGTGGGGCTTTGCAGAGGAGTGAGGTTCTGCATGGGGGGACCTCTTCTGAGAGTGGCAGGAAGACACTAGAGGAACACACTCATCCTCTCGCTGACATCTTCATTGGTTTCTAGGCTTACTTACACTTGGAAAAACAAAACATGATCACATCTCTGATTTCACTTGGGTTTCTCCCGAAGCAAAGCCACCAGCAATAACTTCCCTGTTATATTTTTTCCCCTTTTTTCTTTAATTATCTTTACCCCATGATTACAAGCATGCACATGTGCACAAAACAGAGATAAGAGAGGGAGAGAAGCACTCTTAGTAGGGTCTTGTCAGGTCGCCATCCATCTCTCTCCAGCCCTCCAGTTTGTCAGGATCCTGGGCATGCAGGCAGGTGCCTGGCATGTTTCTAAGCTAATGGAAGGGGAGATCCGAATGCATGGTGAACGGTGTGGCTTCCAGCACTGCAATTCAATTTGCTACCAACTGCACTACCAATGGGGGCTGTGGCCCCCATTATATTAATTTTTTTAAAAAGAGCTCCCAATTACTGAGCATTTTCTCTGTTGTGCAATATTATGTACTTTGTAGGCATCGTTTGTATCTTAATTTTCATAATAGCCCTGTGAAATGAGCTGTTGTCGTCATTTCTCTTTTATAAATGAGGTATCTGAGGCCTAGAGAATGGATGCCTTGCTGAAGTAGGTGGTTGAGTTAATGCTATTAAGCAGATTATTTTCTTCACCTCTCTTTTCCCCCTCAGGGCCTTGCCTGTGTCTTCAGCCCTCTCAGCTTCTGCTATTTAGGGTTGGTGCTTACATTCTTCTGCAAGAAATGATAGGTGACTAATCACTGTGAACTTTAGCCTTACTTGTGTCAACTTCCAGACATCAGATGTCCTCAGTCATAGCTAATGCTGGAATGTCAGGATCAGGGAGTGGGGACTTTTTTGTGTATCCCACAATGAACGAAGGCATCGTCTTTGAGCTCCTGAACAGTGCCAAGGGACACTGAAATAAGGAGACATTTAAAAGAGTCTCAGGCCTTAGGAAGCATCTTGAAAGAACAATTGCCTCTGAGGAGTTTTCAGGTACCAGCCAAAGAATCCATTTCCTCCCACAAGCATCAAGCTTTGAGGGCATATTTTATGCTGTGTTTCTCAATGCCTATTTTTATCACTGCCCAGTTATTGATAAACTGAAATGTCTTTTATTTTCCATGGATGCTGTCGTCTTTTGCTATTTATTTTAGGTAGACATGATGTTGTGAGAACAAAACTTCACCTCCACATTCACATCACATAATAGGGGCAGTTACAAAGCTCTTTCATTTATCCTCGAGAAGGCGCTTCTATTAAGGAACTAAGATGGTTACAGGCCTGTTTTCCATTTTTTGGTGGGCTTTTTCCATATCAAAAATCTCAGTTGTTTTTATGTTTGTTTGTTTTGTTTTGTTTTGTTTTAAGTTGCTAGTTTGGCCTGCTATGTAGAGATTTCCATTTGGAACCACTTCGCTCAGTATTAAGACCATGTGAGCTGCTTCAATGACATGCCCTCCCTTCCCTGTCTCTTCTAAAGGACAAGGGTTTCCACCCAAAAAGGTTGAGCAGCCACATCAAGTTCAGGCATGTCACTCCTCAGCTGCTGCCAGAGGAAGTCTCTAGAGATATTTCCAGAGTTGCTCTACCCCTTGCAGTTGCCAGGGCAATGGAGGTGTGGGGCAGGACCCAGGGATGTTTCCAAAGAGCCCACCAATCATTGCAGTGATTCCCATTCCCAAAGCTGACTTGGGAGCTGACTTGCAAGCTAGCTAGATTTCACTCCCTGGTACCTTCCTAGAAGTTCCTGAGAAGCCTGCAGTCACTACCTTTCCCTCTCCTGGAAAAACAAAAGCAGTGATCCAGAAAACAAAGGAATTCTTCTCATGGGCAAGACACTATGCTCCTTAATTTCCCTTCTTATTAATTTTCCTAGGAGAGAGAAACTTCTCAAAGCCTGTGTTTGCAAGGGGAGGTCAAGATGGAACATTGTCCTGTGGCCTGTTTTTCTAAGGAAGGCATAGAGAACATGTTAAAACACCTGACTTGTAAGCCCAGAAATCAGATTCTAATTGTATTGCAAGAAATACAGGATCTCCTGGGTCCAGCAGTTACCGTTATGGCTATGTCGCTGGACTCCCATGTGGTCGCCCGCGGTTTGAGTGCCATACCCAGTGGCTTAAACTCACGCCGGGTGCATGTGCATGTGTGCCCAAGATCCCAAGAGGAGAATGGAGGAGAAGGGATTGCGGCATGGCCATCCCCCCTGGGGGGTGATTTCTCGCTTTCTATCTCTCTGTCTCTCTCTATCTTTCTGGCGAGCACACACGCCCTGTAGCAAAAAACCTCTTCAAAAAAAAAAAAAAGAAAGAAAGAAATACAGGATTTCCTTAGGTGATGACTCATTTTACTTTTGAGTAGGCAATATGGTCACATGGGTCACTGTTCAAAAAGTTACAGAGGCCTTGGGAACCAGCAGTTAGCGTAATGGCTATGTCGCTGGACTCCCACGTAGTCGACCGCGGTTCGTGTCCCGGACCCGGTGGCTTAAAACTCACGCTGGGCGCGTGTGCGTGCGTGCCCAAGATCCCGAGAGGAGAATGGAGGAGAAGGGATTGCGGCGTGACCATCCCCCCTGGGGGGTGATTTCTCGCTTTCTGTCTCTATGTCTCTCTCTGTCTGTCTGGTGAGCGCACGCGCCCTACAGTGAAAATCTCTCCAAAAAAAAAAAAAAAGTTACAGAGGCCCATCCTCTGTGACATAGCAGGTAGCTGACCAGGGCTGGAAGTCTTGTGCTGATTCAGTTTGAGTCCCCAGTCAGATTGATCTGAAAACACACTGTTCACAGCCTACCCAGAATATCCTGGCAGGAAGACTGAAGGATGGGATCTAAGATGTCCCAGCCTGTGGAAGATGCGTTTCCTTCTTTCTGCCTTGTGCAGTCAAATGCTCTACCCTGAATAAAGACGAAAAGTTATACAGTAAAAGGTTTCCAACTTCTCCATATAGCCATTCAGTTGTATATCCTTCCAGAGGCTACATATCCTTCTTATATATCCTTCCAAAGATAAGTTATACAGATATAAACAAATATATATCTACTCTTCACTTTTTCCCACAAATGGTAGCATATTATGTTCAACACCTTGCTAACGACATGCTTTTTTTTTCTTTCCATTTTATAATATATTTTACAGGGGTCAGTGTTTACGTCTCTGGATTTCCACATGGCTAACCATGGTTTGAGTCCCGGACCCAGGGGCTTGAAACTCATACCCGACATGTGTGCGTACATGCCCAAGATCCCAGAGAGAATGAAGGAGAAGGAATTGTGGTGCAGCCATCCTCCACTGGAGGATGATTTTTCACTTTCCCTCTCACTGTCTCTGTCTCTGTCTCTGATGAGTGCACACACCCTAAGACAAAACTTCTAAATAATAATAATAAAATAAATAAATGAAAATAACAAAATATATCTTATAAATCTTTTGGTAGCTGTGCATAAAGAGCTTTCTCCTTTTTTATGGTCATATAGCATTCCACTATGTGAATATACTATTTATTACCTTTTTTGTACTGTCCCCTAACACTGAACAGTATTTTACTAAGGTTTGGCTATTTAATCTGTACTGGTCACTAAGAACAATTGAGAATCTGTCTGCTTGGAGGTGTTTAAAAACTAAATAAATTTTCAATATATAGTGGTGTGAATAATACCCAGGAGGCAGGGTCCCTGACAGTTTCTTTGAACAATGACAGTGTCGGATGAGAATTGCTGAGAACCTAGACTCCAGAATTTTCTACATCAAGTCCTAAGGCACTAGGTGGTTGCTAAGAAGGATTCACTCAGTCACCTTTACAGCATTTAGAAAAATAAATGCAAAAACCTTCATAAATAGTATTTGGTATAATAATAACTTAGAAATGTGTCTAAATGAGAGCTAGCCTACATTTTCTTTGAAAGAGCCATAGCTAACATGTTAAAACAGAAAACATTTGACACCTGCCCTGTGCTGCCATTGCACTTAACCTGGGGAAATACTTCTCTTCACCTTATGGTATGCATTTCAAATGTAAGAGAAAAGGATTAATTGCTTTCTAATTGGGATCATTTAAAGATTGAAATTAAAGCTATAGTGATTAACCTTAAGCAACATATGAACTATATTTAATTATCCTCTAATCCATTTTCCCCATTTCAGAGCTACATTATTTATATCACTGAGATAATGACATCTATTTTTTTATAGCTCTCAGGACCATGCTCCATCAGCCATATTGTTAGAACAAAGGCTCTTGGACCATGTGCTATAGGGGTAAAAAACAAAAGAAAACAAAACAAAAATAAAACCCGATATTATGACTGCAGCAAGTGGCAGCAGGCAGAACAGACCAGCCTCCTGAAATCCAGTTTGGAGATTTTAATGTGAAATAAATAACAAGAGGAACTGCTTGGGTTGGGTTCCAGTTAGAACATAGTGAATGATGCTTCTCTTGGGACTTGAAGGAGCCTATGAAATGACCGAATGTTCACAGGCTGTTCAGAGACGCCAGCCAAGAGGCCACTTTGCCTGTCTGCCCTGATTCCTTTACGGCTGAGCTCTGAGGCCAGGAGCCTCCACCTCCTCCCTTTGTTGTCCCAGTGTGAGGCATACATTAGGTGATCAATGTGCGCATATTGAACTGAGCCTTTCCAGATGTCTTCTCTGTGCAAATGAGAGAGTAAAGAAGTTTTATGCATATTTACTACATATTGGCAAGAGAAGAAAAAAAAATGAAAACAAAAATCAGAGCATGAAGACAAAGATTTACTGAGCATAGCGGTTTAGATAATGGGTTGTCCCTCAAAGGTTCATGTTTCAGAATTTAGTCTTAGTGAGCTGTGATTGGATGTCCCTCAGAATTCATGTGTTGGAAGGACCAGCAGATGGTATAATGGTTGCATTGCTGAGCTCCCACTTAGCCAAGCATGATTCAAGTCCCAGACCCAGTGGCTTAAAAACTCACACTGGTGTGCATGCATGCCCAAGGTCCGAAGAGGAGAATAGAGGAGAAGGTATTGCAGTGTGGCCATCCCCCTGGGGAGTAATCTCTCTCTCTCTCTGTCTCTTTGTCTCTCCAGCAAGCACATGTGCTTGATAGCAAAAAATCTCTCTCTTTAAAAAAAGAAGAATTTATGTGTTGGCACTTGGATTGCATTGCAAAGGAGTTAAATGAAAACTTAATTCCTTCTTGGTGTCTCTGGTACTATAAAGTAATTAAGGTGGGGCCTCCATAATTGATTTCTGGTAAGCTGAGACGAGAGGAGCAGAGAGAGGGTCAAATGGATAGAGATCATGAGTTACTGTGTTTAAAGTTCTCTCCTCCACCATTTTTGGATACCTTTGGGCTTCCCAGCTACCAGAACTGTGAGTCAAAATAAGCCTAAATTTTCTTACATTCAACCAGTCTCGGATATTTCTGTTAGAATGTGATAAAAAAGACACTGAGAAAACTAATGAAGCTTAAATTTCAGCATCACTCACTTGCCTGGACACCTTCCAAGGTCCTACACATATGTTTGTATTCATAATTTTGAAACATTTTCTTAAAGAAGACCTCCAAATTTTATAGACTTCACATGTACAAAATCTGTGTCCACTCTGAGAGCAAAAGAGTGTATAAACATGATTCCACTTTAGAAAATAAAAAAATATACTGTACATGCAACATGCATATGTTAGAAAAGATATATCTATGAAACGTTAAAACTGATTTTCTCTGAAGGTGACTATCTGTTTACTTTCTGATTCCAACTTTCTGTTTTACTAAAATAAATGTCTTTTTTTTAAAAGTATTTTTTGTATTTGTTTTTGTTATAGGTTGTGTGCACCTGCCAGGGAGAAGGAGAGAGAGAGAGAGGGAGAGGAAAAGTAAGAAATCACCCCCAGGGGGGGATAGCTACATTGTAATCCCATCTTCTTCAGTCTCCTCTTGAGATTTTGGGCATGCATGCACACACACCCAGCATGATTTTCAGGTTGCAGGGACCAGGACTTGAACTGTAGAGTTTACCATGTGGGATCCTGTGCCTTAACCTCCACACCACCTGCTGGCCACAAGCAAGTGAATTTGTACCATATTTAAACTTTTTTTCCCCCTATGTAAATAAGTATTTCTTTGAACTCACTATCCTTTATCTGACCTTGACTTGCAGTTGATC
The DNA here is from genome assembly GCF_000334495.1 of Tupaia belangeri chinensis. Lineage (NCBI taxonomy): Eukaryota > Metazoa > Chordata > Mammalia > Scandentia > Tupaiidae > Tupaia > Tupaia belangeri. Next base: position 172,782 of record NW_006205575.1, read on the forward strand.
ATTATCATACTTCTCCCCATAGCTAAAATATAATTGTTGGAAACGTAATTGTCTTTTCCATTTCCTTGTATTTATAAATCTTAACTTGGGAAGTCAAACAATATATGAATAAAAGTAGTTCCCTCTGAATTATAGTCGTCACATTCATAAAAAGATGTGCATTCAATATCTGGCAAGATTTAGAAGAAAGTTGACAAAATGGGCAAGAGAGCTTTGCTTTTCCACATGCCTTGATTCTGTCTCTTTATCCCATTAGTTCACTCACTTACATGGTTACATTCTGTCTTTAAAATACTTTAAAGAATCTCACACTTTATCAACTGAGCTAGCTGAGTGGTCACAACCCAAGGACTTTAGCCAGGCTGACTCATGTCTGTCCCTATTATCAGGGAAGGTAGATGGAATCTTAAAATTCTGGGGTTGTAAAGAGGACAGCTGGCCTTCAAAACCCAAGACAGGACTAGATATACCTGGGAAATATAATGGCAGAAGTTGTTCCCTTTAAGTTCTAGTCTTCATTAAAGTGTCTTGGAGGTGCCAGCAGGCAGTGTAGCGGTTATGTGGCTGGACTTCCATGTGTCTGACTGTGGTTCAAGTCTCAGACTGGGTGACTTAAAACTCATTCCATGCACATGTGTGTGCATACCGAAGGTCCCAGGAGAATGGAGGAGAAGGGATTGCAATGTGGTCATCCCCCTGGGGGGTGATTTCTCACTTTCCTTCTCATTCATTGTCTCTGTCGGCTCTCTCTCTCTCTCTTTCTCTCTCTCTCTCTGGTGAATGCATGCCCCCTAAGGCAAAAACCTCTAAAAAAAAAAAAAGTGTCTTGGAATTAAATTTTAAAATGACCTTTGCCTGCAAGAACCAGTGACAAGTTGTACCAAACACAGCTCTTTCTTACTCTCAAAGTCTCCCTCTGGTCCACTCCCAGAACCTGATCTTCTAGGACATCTAACTTCAATTAGAGTGTTTCAGCAGTCCCAGCACACCATAGGCAATGAAGGGCCAGCAGCTAGGCATGACAAGGGGGTATTAAACATTAGCACTGTCCAGGTTCCTTGCTCTCATCCGGCTGTGTTCTTCATGACTCTCAAAGAAGACCAATATGGAAAAGACCACACTGTCAGTGGGAAGTTGCAGTCTTGGTAGGTTTGACTAGGAGAAGCAAAGAGGGAACCCAAATGTGAAGGAGTTGAGTTGGGGACCACCACACATCTCTATAAAAATTTCATCATTCATTCACTTAATAGATACATGTCATGTGTGCCAGGAACTATTTCATATGCTGTGTATTCAGTCAGAGGTGGATAAAATTGATAATAACATTGCACATTCATAATATGGTGAAATCACTTCCTCATCATATTTTTTAGCTCAGATTTACTTTTCTTTAAAAAATAGGCAACCGCACAAACATACATCCCCAAAATACAAAATAGCAGTTTTTAGCTTTCTAATAAAATTCTATCACAATTAGGTATATGTATGAAAAACATTAGCATAGGCTAGAACACCAGGTTTGCATTCTCAATTTAGTACTCATTACAACGGTACCCACCCTGCTTAGAAGATGAAAGAGTGCACAGAACCACTTCAAAAATTTAAAGTTATTCTGGAAAAGTGTTAATACATGCAAATATTTAGAACGGTGACAGCTTGTAGTTAAGCATGCTCTAAGCATCATCTTCGATCATCATTGTCTTCATCATCATTTTAGACAAAAGGGGCAGCAAATGCAAGGATTTGGAGGTAAGAGAGTATGGTATATTTAAGGAGCTTAAAGGAACTTGTGAGAGGCACAAAGATGGAGACATAATGAGTTAGAGAGAAAAGGATGGGACAGAATTTCAGCGGAAGGGAGTCTCTAAGTCATGCTGAAGAATTTGGACTTTGATCCTGGTGAGCCCTGGGTTCTCAGTGTCTGCCACTTCGTGCTAAGTTGGGCTCTCATTACCATTCTGCTTGACTTCTACTCAAATGGCTGTTATTTGGCCTTTGTGCTTCCCTTTTCCTCTTCTGCCACATTCTGGTCATAGCCATTACCCCTTTCCATCATTCTTAAAATAGGGCCCTCAGGCCAGCAAGTGGTGTGGTGCTTAAGGTTCTGGATCTCACATGGCTGACTCCACAGTTTAAGTTTTGGCCTTGACAGCTTGCAAAACATGTTGGGCAAGTGTTCATGTGTGCCCAAAATCCCAAGGGAAGAATGGAAGAGAAAGGACTTCAGGGTGGCCATTGCCTTTGGGGATATGATTTTTTGTGTTCGCTCTCTCTGTGTCTCTCTCTGGTGAGTACACTCACCTTACGGCAAAAAACAAAAGGCTTTCATTAGAGCACTCTCTAACTCTAAAACCATCAGTGGCTACCCACTGTTCACAGAATGCAGCCTTCTGTCTCGATCTGGCACAGAAGCATTACTGTGCTAGGGCTACAGATTTCCTGTCTGGGGCCTCCTTTAATTTTTGCATGGAGTCTTACCCGGCCACATTGAGGTACTTGTTTCCTAATGCTCCTGTGCTCAGTCTTGAAATCTGTGCTTTTTTCAAAACTCTTCTCCAGAGCCAGGTGAAGGTGTAGCTGTAAAGCAAATGGACCCACAAGGGAAGGGTCCTATGTTCATGTCCTGGAACCTCCCTGAGCATGCTGAGTGTAGTGCTCTGATGATCCAGGCTGGCTGAAACTGGAAGTGGATTGTAGTGAAGACCTTGTTGAAATGCTCATCTCTCAGCCTCATAGAATAAATGAATAAACAAACTCAAAACCAATGAACTCTTCTCTAATGCTGCCTCCTCTGTGAGATCTTTTCTCAGACTGCCAAAAGTTATGCCTTCTTCCATCTCTAAACCTCTGCTTTGTATTTCCTCCAAGGTTCCCTTGTCACCTAGGTGCTTGGTTATTCTTCAGCATAAGATCATTAACTCTGAATTCAGAGAATGTCTTTACCCATCTTTCTATTCCCATAATAACCTTCATTGCCTAATGTTGCATAGAGGTGCTCAAATAATGATAAATGACACTGAGTTATCAAGAACTATGGTAACTGAAAAGGCACCCCAGAAAACTGGGAGATGTGGGTTTCTTATAGCACTTCAACTTCCTATACAAATGGTGATGGTTTTCCCACACAGAATAGTCTATGGAATGTCAACAAACAGTCCCTAAAGGAATTACATAAATTCTTAAAAATCTAAATAATATTTTTTTCCTTTTCACGGTGAGACTTTTTACATCTTTTATATACCATTGGTTATTGTGATTCTCGAAAAGGAAATAAAGCAGACAGTATTTATCCAACCTTATATGCATATGTATTTATTAATTAATCTATTTGTTGGCTAGAGGTTGTATGTACTTGCCAAAAACAGAGAGAGAGGGTAGAAAGAGCAACCCCCATGGGAAATGATCATGCCACAATCACTTCTCTTCCATCTCTCCCTCCTTTCTGGATTTTGGGCAGGCACATAAATGTTCTCATCATGTTTCTCAAGCCATCAGGTCTGGGGCTCAAACCACAGTTTCACCATGTGGGATCCAATTGCCTTAACTACCAGGCCAAGATGCCTGTCTTCCCTACCCCCCCAACCCACCCCCTGCACACATTATTTTAACCACTGAAAACGTCCTTTCAAGGAAAACTTCTGGGGATAGGTGTTCTGTAGAATACACTTTGGGAAAGACAATGGAAATAAACAAGACCCCAGGGTAGGCTCATTCCCACTATCTGGCTGGCTTTGCTGTCTGGTGGAAGGAGCCTGGAGATTCTCTGCAGAGGCCAATGAAAGGTTCAAGTGGCCAGGGAAGGAGAGTGGCTGTGGCCATGATCCCATTCCCATGGCCAATCACTGAGCCCAAGAAAATGACCAGCTCAGGAAGCTTCAACGAATCCAGACATTAAGGCAGTAAGTAGGCTGGAGATGAGGTGGACGAAAGAGGTATTTCAAGGCTGAAAGCAAATCAAGTGGTTCCTCTTCCTGTCTCCTTCCTCTCCTCCTGCTCATCTCCCTCCCTCCTCTTTCTTTCCTTCTTTCTCTGACAAACATCTCTACCAGGTGGTTAAAAACGCTTGGCTCAATTCCTTACAGCTCACCTAGACGCTCTGCTTTATCACGTTTCTCTGCTTAATTACTGTTATCGACTTTCTAGATTTTGTAAATTTAACACACTGAATAATGAGGTTAATAAAACCTTTGCCATGTACACAGACTATTTCTATAAAAATGTCAAACATATTATTAGCTCAGATTTAATCATCTTTTCTTACACCTTATAAATTTTTTCTAATGAACCTATTGGCTTTCCAGTGGGGCCTTTACTTACTCGGCGTTAGATGTTTAATTCCTCTGGACTTGATTAGAGCCTGTATATTTATAGCTTCTAACATTTCTGCACTGAATAATTTCCCCAGTGAACATGCATCTGAAATCCAACAAATCAGACAAGCCTGAAGCCCCCGGCAGGAGTACTGACTAGGTCTGGGCAACTCTAGACCTTGGGTCTGCCACTCATTTGCTGGTCAGCTCCTTTACTTCATTAAAAAAAAAAAAAAAAAAAAAAAGAAAGAAAGAAAAAGAAAGAAAAAAAGCTTCCTGTCTACTTTTATTCCATAGGGCTGTCAGATAATTGAATAATGCAAAATATTCAAGTACAAGATTTTTTTCAAATAGAAGTATCAGTCTTTCAATAGTTATATTTACTTTTAATTATGAATTATACATATTCCTTCAACAAACATTTATTGAGAGCCGCCTGCAGACCAGTCTACACAATCATCGGGGATACAATATAAATCAACCAGATACTGTAGCTAGATCTCTCCCTTCCATTGCCTCTCTGAAACTTCTACATGGGCTTGTTTTCAGGCACATAGAACAATTAGCAATAGGTAAGTGTATTTTTGACAAAATAAATAGGCCCAATCAGATGACATTAAAAACAAATCAAGCTCTAATTAGAGTATAGCAAAACCTGAGAATCAAAAAAAAATAGATTTTTTAAAAAATTTTCTTCCCCAGGGTGAAGCCTGCTCCTGAAAAATAGCAAATCATTTGGACTTAATTCTTGTCCTATTGAAAAACATTCAAAAAAATTGAAAACAAACAGTGAAGATCAAAAATGGAGATGAAGAAAAATAGAGCACGGGTATGTCAGGGTCACTTCAGGGAGAAAATCAGTGATGACCATGAATGCTCAGTTTAATGAAAAATCCAAACAAAGAACCCATAAGAAATCTAAGGTGGTTTAAAATTTATCAGTTAGGTAGGCACTCCCAAACTGTGACCAACACAGAAACCTAGAAATGTATACTGCAAATGCACGGTTGGAAAGGTAATTATGCTTTGCTTACTCTCTCTGCAGCTGGTTGAGATAAGAAACTTAGAAATAACTTCTAAGAAGGGTGGAGTGATAGGGAAATGCTAACACTATACTCACACTTCTATGATGTCCCTATTATCAAGGTGTGGAGGAGACTTCCTCATATTAGGCACTGGATCCAATCCAGGGAAAAACATAATTAAAGGACCATCAGATGCTATAGCAGTTATGTTGCTGGACTCCCACATGGCCGACTGCAGTTGGGGTCCCAGACCTGGTGGCTTGAAAATCATGCCGGGCACGTGTATGTGCATGCCCATGATCCTGGGAGGAGAATGAAGGAGAAGAGATTGTGGCATGATCATCCCCCAGAGGGAGATTTCTCACTTTGCTTCTGTCTCTGTCTCTCTCTGGCAAGTGCACATGTCCTAAGGCAAAAATATCTTAAATAATAATAATAAGGTAAAAAGGAGTAAACCTTACTGATCAGGCTAATGAGATACTTAGTTATAACAGGAGCCACACTCAGCATCTCCGACACTCAGCATCTCCGTTACAATAATTAGTATCTGTTAAGTGCCTACTATGCACCCAACTGTACTAAGCATTTCTATTGTTTTTTGTTTTGTATCATGTCTATTTATTTTTTTCTTCCATGACTGTGGGAGACAGAGAGAGAGAGAGGGCTAACACTCCCAACAGGGTCTTGACACCATGCTCCTTGCCTCCTCCCCAGGCATTCAGCCAGCCCTCCCTGGATCATGGGCAAGCATGTGCCTGGGGTTCTCAGGGAGGTCTCCAAATTTGAATAGGGTATATTTCCATATGAGATTGTTTTGCAGAGTGTTGTCTTTTACCACTGCACACCAGTCATACTCCTGTAGTCATTTTTTAATGTCATTCAATACTCATTTAAAGTAAGTGCTGTTATCATCCCATTGTAAAGATAAGAAAATTAAGTCCCAAAGAGATTAAACAATTTTCCCGTGACCAATTCAGCTGTAGAGTCCAAGAACCAGAATGAGCTAAGAACTTCTGTTTGTAACCTATGACCCATGGGGTGGTTGCTCCCTTCCAAAGACATTTTCCACTCTGGGATGAAAGAGATACTTTTTTATTAATAAATGTATTTTTTATATACATTCAATCACATTGTTTAGCTTACAATGTGAGCATTTCAATATGTGAACATTTCTCCCCAGTCCTGTTGATCAAAATATCTTCAACCGATAACACCACACCTCCCCATCCCGTCAATGCTCTACCTCTGTATCCCTTCTCTAAATGTCCTTCATTAGGCCCCACTTCTCCACACACACCTCATATGACATTCACACCCATCTCTTGTGTTTGTACATTCTTTAGTCCATCAGTTTCAGTTATAGAGTGCGGACACTCGGTATATATTAAATGAGAACATACAGTGTCTCTCCTTCATAGCTTGACTTGCTTCACTCAGCAGTAAATCTTCCATATTCTTCCACTTTCTGTCAAAAGCCAGGGTTTTGTTGGTTTTTATGGCTGAGTAGTATTCCATAGAGTACATGTGCCATAGTTTTTCAATCCATTCCTCCAAGCGGGGGCATTTGGGTTGGTTCTATGACTTAGCAATTGTGAATAGGACCAATTTACATTCCCACCAGCAGTGTAAAAGAGTTCCCCTTTCACCACAACCCCGCCAACAATTATCATTTTTTGTTTTTTTAATCTTAGACATTCTGGGTTAGGTGGTACCTCATTGTTGTTTTGATCTGCATTTCCCTTCCGATGAGGGATGTTGAACATTTTTTCATATGCCTTTTGGCTATTCATATGTCATCTTTAAAGACTGTTTTTTTCAACTCCTTCTCCCATCTTTTAATAGGGTTGATCACCTTCTTTCCAAACAGCTTCTTTAGTTCCTTGTGTATTCTGGTTATCAGTCCCTTATCTGATGCAAAATTTATAAAAATATTTTCCCATTCTGAGGGCTGTCGATTCACACTAATTACTATGTCTTTTGCCATTCAGAAACTTCTTAGTCTGATGTAAAAAATATGGAACACTTCACAAATTTGCATGTCATCCTTGTGCAGGGGCCATGCTAATCTTCTCTGTATCCTTCCAATTTTAGTATATGTGCTGCCTAAGCGAGCACTGAAAGAGATACTTTTTGCAACCTTTGCTCTGCTGTTCACTCTGCAATGTGAACTTTTCTTAAGTTGCCAGTGTATTTGAAAGAGGATGTAAAAGAAAATTATAGTAGTCCCCCTTTATCCACAGTTTCCCTTACTGCCATTTCAGTAACCCACAATCCAAAATAGGTCAGTATAGTATAATGAGATACTGTGAGAGAGAGGAGGGAGACCATAACCTTTATTACAGAATACTATTACAATTGTTCCATTTTATTACTGTTGTTAATCTCTTTTTATGCCTAATTTATAAATTAAATTTATCCTGGATATGCATGTATGGGAAAAAATGAACTATGTATATAGAGTTGGTACTATAAAATTATCTCAGGCATCCATTGGGGGTCTTGGAATATGGGCCTCGATAGATGTGTGGGAACTACTATAATCAGTTTTCTCTCCCCCAGGATTAGAGCTGGAAATGGTTACATCAGGGAAATCGTAACAGAAACCAGAAAAGTAAGGATAAAAACATGGGCAGGAATTCTTGGAAAACAGATGGTCAGAAATCAGCAACGTGGTCTACACAGTGGCAAGGCCACTGGGCTTCATTCCTGTCCAAAGGGAGATTCGTAGGGGAGGGTGACTAGCCATAGCTTCAGAATCACACTCACAGGGAAAAATTGAGAAAAGGGGTTAGCCCAGAAAATGTGGTCAGAGATCCAAACTGGGAAGAAAGAGGTAAACAGAAGGACCTCAGGAAGTCCCCTGGATGTGGGAAGTGCCAGAAGGAAAAAGGACCCAGCCTAATGACTGTGTCCATCAGGATTGAGCTTGCTGGGCACTGCTACCTGACAGGTTCCCTGTGGGGCCGACAGCTCAGCAGAGTCTACAGTCTGATTCAAGGAGAACTGGAGTGCTGTGAGTGTCACCAGGAAGAGGTGGGATGTAGGGAAAAGGACAGGAAATGCTGTCTCCCATCAGAACTCAGATTGCTGCAGTCATCAAACCGCCTCCCAAAGCACATGTTTAGGAGTCACAGTGCTTCATCATGACAGAGGAAGGTAAAACAGGAAACGAGCAAAACCAGAAAACCTACATCCCACACTTAGGAGATTCTTTGGATAGAAATGGAACAACCTTGCCCAAAGTGAAATTTAACAATTTGATGACCTGATAAAACCCACTATTTGTGGCCTAAAAGTGGGCGTGAAAACCTTTGAAAAATCTACCTTTTAGTTGATACTAAGTTCTTTGAATGGTCTTCAAAGTGTCTTGAGCCCTGGGCCAACTTCTCACACCACAGCTCAATGATTGTCCTTGGATCATACTATTCTTCCAGGTGTAGCCACACTAGGATGAGAGGAGAGACAGCAAGCTCCACCAGTTAATTGGCTGAAATCAGGTGCCTGAAATAGGCATGCCACAGTCCACAGCTTGGACATAGAGTGGCAAGCAAGACTGTTATTTCTAGTGCCATGTTGCTGCATTCACAGGTGTCTAGAGAACAAAAGCCACCAGTACATGCTATAGCCTTTACCCAGAGAACTTGCAGGTTGACAGACACTGCATGACCTTGTGCACAGGAACCTTCACGCCCAGGTTCTCTGAAAACCTCAAATCAAGGAGCTGAATTTTAACTCACTTCACCGTTCCTGAGATCTTGGGGCTTGAGGAAAATGGGACTCTGTGACCCTTCACAAGCAAGTGGATAATCCCTCCTTTAGGAAATGTCTTAGCTTCCTTTAATGTAGGTATAAAGCAAAGGTTAGCAGTTGGCTGCTTGTTATACTTTGTTAGACTGTCAAATTACAGCTGTAACTGAGCTGTTATCTCCTCATTCAAATCTGAAACCTGGACAATTCCCTCTTCTTACATAGTATCCTTTTACCCCTAAAAAGAAAGATGTCTGGCAGGTAACTTTCTTCCTGTATTTCTGACTAAATAAAGTAGACGTAAGAAGGGATATAGTCACTAATTGTGAAAATGTAGCTCAAATCAAACTGAATTGGGAAAAGTTGAAAACTTTTCCACTCAAAACCGGAACAAGATAAGGTTGCCCACTTTCTCCACTCCTTTTCAACATACTACTGGAAGTCCTAATCAACGCAATCAGGTAAGAGACCAAAACAAAAGGCAATTAGGAAAAGAAGAAGTAAAATCATCTCTTTTTGCAGATAATGTGATTATATACATAGAAAACCCAAAACAATCCATTAAAAAAAATTCTGGAAGTGATAAGTGAATTCAGTAAAGTGGCAGAATACAAAATCAACATACAAAAACCTATAGCATTTCTATACACCAACAATGAACAGACTGAGGCAGAACTGAAGAAAGCAATCCCATTTGCAAAAGCCACAAAAGAAATAAGATACCTAGGAATAAACCTAACCAAAGAAGTCAAAGACCTCTAAAAGGAAAACTATGAAAAACTTTAAAAAAGAAATTGAAAATGATACAAAAAAGTGGAAGGACATGCCATGTTCCTATATTAGAAGAACTGACATAATCAAAATTTCAGTTCTGCCCAAATTAAGTTATTCCAATCCCAATCAAATTATTAGAGTTATTCTTCACAGAATTAGAAAAAAAAAAAAAAACATGAAATTTGTCTGGAATTATAAAAGTCCCTGTATCACCACAGGAATACTGTGCAGAAAGAGAGTAGTTGGAGGTATCTTACTCGTTGACTCCAAAATATATTTCAAAGTTGTGATAGTCAAAACAGCATAGTACTGGCACAAAAACAGGCATGAAGAATAATGGAACAGAATAGAGATCCCAGAAATAAACCCCAACACATACAGTCAATTTATTTTTGACAAAGGGCACAAGTTAATCCAGTGTGTGTGTGTGTGGAAACAAACTCTTCAGCAAATGGTGCTAGAAAAACTGGATATCCACCTGCAGAAAAATGAAACTGGAGCACTATCTCTCATCATTAAAAAAAAAAAAAACTAAAAATGAATCAAAGATCTAAACATAAAACCTCAAACAATAAAAATATTGGTGAAAAACTCAGAGGAAAGTCTTGGTGACATCAGAGTTGGCAAAGACTTTTAAAATAAGACCCCCAAAGACAAGCAATAAACAAAAATGGACAAGTGGGATTACATTGGATTAAACAGCTTCCACACAACGAAAGAAACAATTATTAGAGTGAAGAGACAGCCCTTAGAATGAGAGAACATATTTGCAAACTGTGCCTCAGATAAGGGACTGATAGCCCGAATATGCAGGGAACTCAAGGAGCTTATCTGAAAATAATAATAATAATCAAATTAAAAATGAGAAAATGAACTAAACAGACAACTTTCCAAGGAAGACATATGAATGGCTAAAATGCATATGAAAAAATGTTCAACATCCCTTATCATAAGGAAATGCAAATCAAAACCACAATGAAATGCCATCTAACCCAGTCAGGACAGCTAAGATTAAAAAAATAAAGAATGGTAAGTTCTGGCGAGGCTGCAGTAAAAGGAAACTTCTACACTGTTGGTGGGAACATAAATTAGTACAACCTCTGCGGAGAACAATAAAGAGATTTCTCAAAAACCTACAAATAGAACTACAGTATGCTTGGTGGCCTTTTTGTCATACTGTCACAGTTTTCTAATTTTCCCATTACTATTCTGTTTTAATAATGTCTTCTTCCTACTGCATTAAGGAAAATGTTTTAATCAAATGCCTCTAAAACATACCCCAGGAGCAATGTGGTGGCAGAGTCTACGGGAGGCATGTACTCTGAAGACGAGGCCAGGTAGCCAGGAACATGATGGGGCATGTCCACATTCAAGCCCTTAGATTTTTCCTCTGGATATTCCTGAGCTGGAACACAAAAATGACTTTTCTTTTTTGGGGGGAAGTTCAAAAGAAGGAGAAATAAATATTTCTGGCTTAGAGATTAGGTCTAGTTTCACTGGTATCTTGGAACAGAAAACCATCTAAAATCATGCTGCTATATACCTCTGGATGACAGGGCACTGCTACGTGTTATAGAATCAGGATTCACTGTCAAGAAAATGCAGTGGCCAAGATCAGACTACATTTCATGACCCTTTGCTGAGGGGCTCTGTTTCATTTATAAATGCTTATAAGGTACTCTAGAGAATATTTTGTGAAGGATTATAAGTTAACTTGTTTGTAAGTCTGCATACATGATGCTTTGCTAGTATATATTTTTATATAATCTGTTTATTTGTTTATCCATGTATATATTTTCTGGCTCCTGAGAACTCTCAGAGACAAAATAATACAATCATGAATAGATAATAATGTGACATCTAAAAATAGTGATTATACTTTATTTTAAGGTACTAGCAAAAACAAAAATAGAACAGCAAAACTATGTCAAAACAAAACTAATTTAAAACTTAAATCAACCCTTGAACTTGAACTGGGAGATATAAACTTTGCTTATAGCTCCTCCCCAAATTAAAAAATATATTAGACAATGGGCCAGCCCATGGTCTAGTGGTTACATGAGCTGGATCCCACATGGCCAACTGAGTTCCAGACATGGCAAATTAAAAAACACTCCAGGGACCAGCAGTCAGTGTAATGGCTATGTCGCTGGACTCCCACATAGTCAACCACGGTTTGAGTCCCAGATCCGGTGACAAACTCACGCCGGGCGCGTGTGCGTGTGTGCCCAAGATCCCGAGAGGAGAATGGAGAAGAGATTGCGGCGTGACCATCCCCCCTGGGGGGTGATTTTTTGTTTTCTGTCTCTCTGTCTTTCTCTATCTCTGGCGAGCTCACACACCCTATAGCAAGACCTCTCCAAAAAAAAAACCTCCAAACATGTGTGCATGCCCACCCAAAAGCCTGAAAGGAGGGATAAATGGAGGAGGATGGCAGTGTGACCATTCCCTGTGAGGGTGCTTTCTCGCTTTTGATAAATAATTTTTAAAATACATTACACACTTAAATATGCTGTACTTAGCACTATGTCTGAGACCTAGTGGGTATACAATAAATGCTGACTGAGTAAATAAATGAATGAATGAACTCTATGATGTAGAAATGGCAGTAGCATTTTTCAAATGAGGAAATTGAGACAAAGACATGAAGTAGCTTGTTCAGTCACTAATAAATACTGCGATTGGGCTTTGACGTCAGATAAATTGACTATAAGCTTACTTCTTAACCTCTTCACCAAACTGTAACACTATTAGTGACGTTTTCGAAGATTAGTTATACTCAGACATTTTTTGGTCATATATATTCTAAAGTTCATTTATTTCATGAGAAAGAGAGAGACAGGTTCACCCAATAGGGTGTCATCCTGCTGTGATCCCTCATCCCACCCAACTAACAGCAAGACAGGATCACAGATACACCCAGCATGGTCAGGTTGAGCTGGGGTCTGAACTTAGACCCTCCCATATGGCTCCAACATCACACAGCTGCACCCTACTGCCTGCCCCACTGTGGCTGAGCCTCATATGTACATTGACTAAATACTTATAATAATAATTACTATTTTAGAACATAAGGAAATCAGATCGCTATTATTTATCAAACATCCTCCTGTTGGTAATCACTAAATGGGGCAATCACATTGGTGGTGGAGGGTTGGGTCAGACTCGCAGAGGGAAGCTCTTGTGGCTGGAAGAGAAACACAGTGGCCCTCTTGCTAGCATGACCCAAGAGCACCCTCTTTGACACTCCATGCAGTGTGCCATGACTATACACTGTTTTCAGATTACAGTAAAATGTCTTTCCAAATCAAATCCCAAACTTTCTTTCACGATCACCCTCTGTTTTGCTTTGGTTTATTTTCTTTCACAATGATTTGCATATCTTGAAGTTTCAAGTACTTAAAAGGCTGTTGAGTTTACCACAGGAGGACATATGGCTTAAAAGATTGAGAAACGGGGACCAGCAGTTAGCGTAATGGCTATGTCGCTGGATTCCCATGTAGTCGACCATGGTTCACGTCCTGGACCCGGTGGCTTAAACTCACGCCGGGCACATGTGTGTGTGTGCCCAAGACCCCGAGAGGAGAATGGAGGAGAAGGTATTGCGGCGTGACCATCCCCCCTGGGGGGTGATTTCTCGCTTTCTGTCTCTCTGTCTCTCTCTGTCTGTCTGGCGAGCGCATGCGCCCTATAGTGAAAAAAGTCTCAAAAAAAAAAAAAAAGAAAGAAAAAAAAAAGAAGAAAAAAAAAGATTGAGAAACAATTTTGTCCGATTCCTTCAAGGTTATAATACAATCTGCTCATGATAGTCATCATAACCCTCCTGTGCCTGTTTTGTATTCTGGAGAATGAAAGGGTGGGAATTCAGAGACACAATATTTCTGAAGCCTGCCGGGGACACTGAGCCTAGTATGAATCTGGTCATCATTCCATCCTCCTTTGGATCTAGCAGAGTCTTCCCTTCACTACCAGTGGAATCTTCCATCATGCCACTAGAGTGCCAGATTCTTACTATCTAGTGTGAGCTTGGGGACAGCAGTTCAAGGGCATTCAAGATGTCACCTCATTCCACATGGAATCTGTGCTACTTCACAATTATCCAGGCTGCATTTTAGCCAGTGAACTTTTCCTTAAAAGAAATCTCTTCTAAAGAGTATTGACCACCCCTATACACATATGCGCACACATGAATGCACATACACACACACGTATACATGGAAACTATGTATGGTAGTGAATGTGCATGTATTAATTAATTTGTGGTAATCATTTCACAATATATACATTTTTCAAATCAATGTACTCCTTGAATATGTATTTTTTGTTAATTGTACTTAATAAAACTGGGGGGGGATGTTTAAAATATCATTTCTCTACCTTTTCTGATTTCTCATATTTATGCTTCTTCCCTTCTGGAGAGGAAGCTCTAGGAGAGTAGGGATTTAGATTGTTTTTCTTATTAGTGTTTCTCCAGAAATCCAACAGTACCCAGTATGTGGTAGATGCTTACTAAAGATGTGTTCACTGAATGAGTGTACTAATAACTAAATAGATGCTATCTCTTTGTGTCCTGATATTACAACTTAGAAAACTTTCTTTGCATCCCGTCATTGGTATGTGACTTCATTTATTAACAATGTTGGGGGGCCTGCAGGTGGTGTGGTAGTTATGGGTGCTGGACTTCCACATGGCCAACCATGGTTCAAGTCCTGGACCTGGCAGCTTACTTTCTCACTTTCCCTTTCTCTCTCTTGCTCTGTCCCTCTCGCATCAAAATTAAAAAAAATAAATAAACTTAAATAAAATAATTCTTAAAAAAATGTAAATACACATAGAAAGAATGCATCTCTGAAGCAATTAATTCATAAGCAACTACAGAATTCTCAACCAAACCAAGCCCCTTTCAGAAATGCCAAAAGCTAGATGTTCAACATCTCTTGTCACAAAGAAATGCCAATCAAAACCACAATGAGATACCACTTAATCCCCATTAGAAAGGCCATGATCAAAAAAATAAAGCATAAAAAGTTCTTGCAAGGCTGTAGTGAAAGGGAATGCTCTGACACTGCGGGTGGGAATGTAAATTGGCACGGCCACTGTAGAAAACAATATGGACTTTTCTTGAAAACCTACAAATGGAACTACCATGTGACCCAGTAATCCCATTCCCTGATATTTACCCAAAGGTTAAGAAAACAGTCAGTCATAAAGAAACTTGCACATTCATGTTTATTGCAGCATTATTCACAATTTCTAAGACATGGGATCAGCCTAAATGCCCAAGAACTGAGGAGCCTATTGGGAAAAAAATGTGGCACATATACACTATGGAATACTACTCAGCCATAAGGACAATGAGACCCTGTCCTCTGATACAAAGTGGATGAACATAGAATATGTAATGCTAAGTAAAGCAAGCCAGACTATGAAAGACAGACATTGCCATGTCCCTGCTCAGTATATACGGAATGTCTGCACTCTACAGCAGAAATTAAAAGATGCAAAGATATAATGGTAGGGAGGGCAAGTGTAGAGACCACAGACTGTATGGGAGGGAGTGGGTAGTAGAAGGTAGATGGGAGGGACTCTGGGAAGAAACACTTAACAGACCCAAGGAAAACTTGTAAAACTGTTGAAAATGATATACATGGTAATGTCTTTGATTTGATTGTCCTGTGCTGTGCATGCTTTGAAAAGCCATATTGTATGCTATAAAGATGTACAATGATTAAATGTAAATAAGAAATCATAAAATTTTTTTAAATGGCAAAACTTAAAGTACCCTTTAATGGTGAAATCAGATATTGCTGACCATGGAATTAGAGAGAAACTGTCCACAGCTTTTCAAAGGACAACTTCGATTGTGTCACTATTTAAAACCCAGTGGCTTTCAGATGTCCTTGCCCAGGTCCAACCTATCTAGAGGGTGGACACCCTGTACCGTGACTGTGCTCTGTATGAGGAATACAAAGATGAGAAACAACAAGCAGGTGACATCAAAGCAGTCCCAGTCCTTGGTCTGTTTCAGCCCTGTTCTATCCATATCTCTGCCCATAATGTGAGGCAGGACTGGGGCACAGCCACTCAGAAAGTCAGCTATGTGGAAGCTTCCCAGGAAGGATCACATATTAAACTACTGTTATAGTTTCCCATGGCTTTTTAATGAATTACCAAAATTTAGTGTCTATAAACAACACAGCTATCATTTTATAATTTTGGAGCTCTGAAGTCCTACAGTAAGGCTGTGAGCAATATTTTCTTTCTTCTGGAGTCTCTAGGGGAGAATCTGCTTCGTTGTCACTTTCAATTTCTAGAGACCATCTGCATTCCTTGGCTCATCACCCTCTTCTTCTATCTTTGAATCTCAATCTTTTTCTATTACCTCTGTTCCTATTATCACATCTTTTCCTCTGACTCTAACCCTCCTTTTCCCCTCTTTTCTTTCTTTTTAACTTTGCTACAGGGTGCATGCATTTGGGGAGACAGAGAGAGGGTAAGAGAGAAAGTATCCCCCATGGGGTACAAATGGCAGATAGTCACACTGACTGAAATCCCTTCTTATGCATTTCTCCTGTGGGAATTTTAGGCACACATAGACATGTACCCAGCGTGTTTTTCAAACCATTGGGTCTGGGACTCTAACCACTCAATTGGCCATGTTGGTCAGCCACCTTAGCCACTACACCACTGGCTGGCCTCTTCTGTCTCCCTCTTATAAGGATCCCTGTGATTATGTTGGACTACCCACATAATCCAAGATGATCCCCCATCTCAAAATTCTTAATTTGATCACATCTGCAAAGTCCCTTTTGCCATGTAAAGTAACATATTTACAGATTTCAGGAATTAGGACATGATCATTCCTGGGGGGATAGTATTATTTTGCCTACCACATCACACCCACTGCTTTCTTCTCAAATAGCCTCAAAAAGACCTTCAAGTCATCCAGTCTTCCAGGCAGAGCACACTTACGGGCTTCTAGAAGCTTCTGTGCCATGTCCTTCCTCCTTCTGAGCTTTTCTGGTCCTGACAGGTAGAGGCATCTGCATCTGCTTCCACCTTTTCTTGTGCAACCTGGGCCTACTTAGGGCATCCTCTCTGTTTCCTTACACCATGTTTGTGTGAGCCTTTGCTACTTTCCTGACTGACCTAAGCCAGAACCAACTCTGTGCCCTTCTAGAGTCCAGCACAGTAGGTGGCAGAGTTTAGTGCCCACTTCTTTCTGTTAACACTCATCTGAGTCACTTCTCCTTGGGTCTGCTGCTATCTAGATGTTTTCCCCAGAGTCCTGAGATGGCGTCCAACATCCCACCTCTGAGCCCCTCAGCTAGTGAGCAATGCCTTCCCTGACTGTGAGCTCTAGAACTGCCTGCTGGGAATATATCATCCTCAGGGGCTGCTGGTAGCCCAGGAAGGGAGCCTGCACTTGCTTCGTGGCTTCCCACCTTGCACAAGTACCTTGTTGTAACCTCTTCATGGTTTGCTGTGGCAACAGCAGCTGGTCTGTGGTGCTAGCTGAGAAGTGTCTCCAGCTTGACTCAGCTGTTTCCACTATAATTCTCTTCCCCTCAGGGTGTTATCCTCTACATTTTTCAATACAACTAACTTGGACTTGGACTTGGGAAGAGCTGAAGTAGAGTGAAAGGCTCTGGTCAAGAATTTCCTGGGCTCATTTTCAGCCACTCCTTGAGTAGGCTTCAACTTAATTCAAGTGGAATCTTACCTCCTCAGAAATTCCAGGCACTGGGCAAACCTCACGTCTGGGATTGAGGTGTATAAAAGAAAAAGATAAGTGAGGGAAAGAAAAATGAAATAAAAGTCTCTGCTCTCATAGCTTTAAAATCAATTGGTCAGAAAGATAAATCATCAAATAATTACAGAGTTCTGCAGAATCTCCTATCTACCAAGTGCTATGGATCTAGGGAGGAAAAAAAAAAGTGAATGCATATCTCACAGTCTATCTGGATAAATCTAAAATATTAAAAACATAGTTTAAAAGTATTAGAAAAAATTCTGGGAGAATTTGTATGTTATCTCCAAATAGCAAAGGCTTTCTAAGTATAATACAGGACCCAGAAACCATAAATAAAGCAATAGTGCAATTGAATTACGTAAAACAAATTCTCAGTGGCAAAATCCATGATATGTTAAAGCCAAAAAAACAAGTGCCAATCTAAGAAAAAAATCATAAATAATGTTACAGAGAAAGGCTACTTTCCTTAATATTATTATATAAAGAATAAATATAAATTGGAAGAAAAAAACATTAGAAAAATAAGCAAAGGATTTAAGCAGACAGTAAATAGAAAAGGAAATTCCCTTAAAGATGGGAAGACATCCAGACTTGCTTATAATAAGAGAGATATAACTATAATCACACAAATTTTACACACACACACACACACACACACACACACATTTGACCACTAAACAGCCAAAATAAAAAAGTTTGAAAATACATTGTGGGGAACCATTAGCCCACTTGTATTTTACTGGCAGAAGTATGTGCTGGTGCAACATCTATCAGAGGTGATTTTCAATATCTAGAAAAATTACAAACATACATGCCCTTTGACTCAGCAATTTGCTAGCAATTTATCCTAGATAGGTAGATAGTCTAGGCAGATAGTCTCTCACCTACTTTGGGAAATGACGTATAATCTTATTTACTGCAGCACTGTTTATATTATCAAAAGATTGGAAATAATCATTAATAAAAAAGTGATAAGAATAAAGAAATCATTAATTCTGGTATTAATACAGAATGGAATTTTATGCACTGGACAGGAGGAATGAAGATGCTCTTTATGAAGAATACAGGATTATTTTTAAACTTATGCTATTAGGTTATAAAAGGAAGGTACAGAAAGGTACAGAACAGTTCATTCACTATGCTACCACTGTGCAAAAAGGAAAGGAGAAGTAGATGCCGCCCAGCTAGGTTCAGAACAAGCTTGGTATATATTTCCTGGTTATTTTGTTCATGCTGTGCTCTTTATGTAGGCTGTCTTTTCTTCATCTCTTTTTTTTGAAAAAAATATTCTTCTTGGAAATTTTCAAATATTTCTTCTTTTATGAACCTTTATTGCTCTCCTGAATTACTTTCTTTTTTCTTTTTAAAAATTTTTAAATATACAATGTTTTATGTAAGATTGATGGCAACCACAAAGCAAAGACATATAGAACATACAAAAAGGGTATAGAGAAAGAATCAAAACAAATTATCAGAAAACAAAAGACAGCTAGGGGGAAAAAAAAGAAGGTAACACATACAGAATAACTATAAAACACTTAACAAAATGGCAATAGTAATTTCTTACCTATAAATTTCTTCCCTATAATTTCTTTTTAAATTTAATTTAAATTTATTTTATGCATTCAATCAGTATACATCACTTATATTATAAAGTGAATTTACCCAAAATGAATACACTTTACACCAGTCCAATTGTTATCAACAAATGACAATCCATTTCTCTGTTTCATAAATTTCTTGCCTATTTTTCTCCTTAATTTCTATCCTCCTATTCTCCCCCTTCTCTCACCCTCTTCGTACACTGTCTTTAGTAACCCTCACCATTTTCCATGCTTCTATATCCTCTAGTATTTCAGTTTTCACCATACAGTGTGGATAGTCAATATATGTTAAGTGGAGACATATGCTGTCTCTCTTTCATAGCCTGGCTTGCTTCCCTCAGCAGTTAAGTCTTCCATATTTGCCCACTTTCTATCAAATACCAGGATATTGTTGTTTCTTTTTATGATTGAGTAGCATTCCATAGAGTATATGTGTCACACTTTTTCAATCCATTCATCTGTTTGTGGACATTTGGTTTGGTTCCATGTCTTAGCAATTGTGAATAATGCCACAATAAACATAGATGTGCAAGCACTTTTCTTGCTGAGCATTCTCCTATCCTTTGGGAAAATACCCAGAAGTGGAATTGCTAGATCAAGTAGTAGTTCTATTTGTAGTCTTTGAGGGACCTCCATATTATTCTCCACAGTAGCTGGGCCAATTTACATTCCCACCAACAGTGTAAGAGAGATCCTCTTTCACCACAGCCTTGCCAGCACTTAAATTTTTTTTTGTTTGTTTTTTCATCTTCACCATTCTAACAGGGGTGAAGTAGTATCTCACTGTGATTTTTTTTTTTTTTTTTTGGAGAGTTTTTTGCTATAGGGCGCGTGCTCTCCCCAGACAGAGACAGACAGAGAGACAGAAAGTGAGAAATCACCCCCCGGGGGTATGACCACACCGCAATCCCTTCTCCTCCATTCTCCTCTCAGGATCTTGGGCATGCATGCACACGTGCCCAGCGTGAGTTTTAAGCCACTGGGTCCGGGATGCAAACCGCAGTTGACTATATGGGAGTCCAACGACATAACCATTACGCTAACTGCTGGTCCCTCACTGTGATTTTGATCTGCATCTTCTTTATGATGAGGGATGTTGAACATTTTTTCATATCCTTTTTAGTTGTTCATATTTCTTCCTTAGAGTGTTCAGTTCATTTTCCCATCTTTTAATTGGGTTGATCTTTTTTTGTTGTTCAGGTAAGCCTCTTGAGTTCCCTGTGTATTCTGGTTATCAGTCCCTTATCTGAGTCACAGTTTACAAAAACATTCTCACAATCCAAGGATTGTTGATTCACACTAATTACTGTGTCCTTTCCTGTGCAGAAACTTCTTAATCTGATGTAATCCCACTTGTCTATTTTTAGGATTATTACCTATATTTTGGGTCTTATTTAAGAAGTCTTTGCCTACCCCAATGTCTCCCAGAGTCTTCCTAGTGTTTTCCACCAGTAGTTTTACAGTTTAAGGTTTTGGGTTTAGATCTTTGATACACTTTGAGTTGATATTCATTAGTGATGAGAGATAGGGGTCCAAGTTGATCTTTCTGCAGGTGAATACCCAGTTTTTCCAGCACCATTTGCTAAATAGATTTTCTTTTTCCCACTGGATGGACTGGTTCCCTTTGTCAAAAATCAGTTGGCTATGTGTTTTGGGATTCATTTCTTGGATCTCTATTCTGTTCCATTGGTCTACATGTCTGTTTTAGTGCCAATACCATGCTGTTCTGATTATCACAGCTTTGGAATATATATTTGGGGTCAAAGAGTGAGATACCTCCTACTGCACTCTTCTTGCACAGAATTGCTTTGACAATATGGGGCCTTTTATGATTCCAGACAAATTCTATGATCATCTTTTCTAAAACTGTGAAGAATGTCTGTGGTATTTTGATTGGGATTGTATTAAATATGTAGATTAATTTTGGTAGAATTGCCACTTTAATAATATTAATTCTTCCAATACAGGAATAAAAAAAAAAGTGGATATCCTTCCACTTTTTTGTGTGTCACTTTCTATTTCTTCTTTTAGATTTTTCATTGTTTTCCTTGTAGAGGTCTTTGACTTCTTTGGTAGATTGATTCCTAGGTAACTTATACTTTTTGTGGCTATTATAAATGACATTACTTTCTTCAGTTCTACAGTCTGCTTGTTGTTTGTATAAAGAAATGCTATAGATTTTTGTAAGTTAATTTTGTATCCTGCCACTTGACTATGTTCATTTATTACTTGTGGAAGTTTTTTATAAATACCTTTGGGTTTTCTATGTATACAGTCATGTCATCTGCGAATAGAAATAATTTCACCTCTTCTTTCCCGCTATAGGGCGCGTGCTCTCCCCAGACAGAGACAGACAGAGAGACAGAAAGTGAGAAATCACCCCCCGGGGGTATGACCACACCGCAATCCCTTCTCCTCCATTCTCCTCTCAGGATCTTGGGCATGCATGCACACGTGCCCAGCGTGAGTTTTAAGCCACTGGGTCCGGGATGCAAACCGCAGTTGACTATATGGGAGTCCAACGACATAACCATTACGCTAACTGCTGGTCCCTCACTGTGATTTTGATCTGCATCTTCTTTATGATGAGGGATGTTGAACATTTTTTCATATCCTTTTTAGTTGTTCATATTTCTTCCTTAGAGTGTTCAGTTCATTTTCCCATCTTTTAATTGGGTTGATCTTTTTTTGTTGTTCAGGTAAGCCTCTTGAGTTCCCTGTGTATTCTGGTTATCAGTCCCTTATCTGAGTCACAGTTTACAAAAACATTCTCACAATCCAAGGATTGTTGATTCACACTAATTACTGTGTCCTTTCCTGTGCAGAAACTTCTTAATCTGATGTAATCCCACTTGTCTATTTTTAGGATTATTACCTATATTTTGGGTCTTATTTAAGAAGTCTTTGCCTACCCCAATGTCTCCCAGAGTCTTCCTAGTGTTTTCCACCAGTAGTTTTACAGTTTAAGGTTTTGGGTTTAGATCTTTGATACACTTTGAGTTGATATTCATTAGTGATGAGAGATAGGGGTCCAAGTTGATCTTTCTGCAGGTGAATACCCAGTTTTTCCAGCACCATTTGCTAAATAGATTTTCTTTTTCCCACTGGATGGACTGGTTCCCTTTGTCAAAAATCAGTTGGCTATGTGTTTTGGGATTCATTTCTTGGATCTCTATTCTGTTCCATTGGTCTACATGTCTGTTTTAGTGCCAATACCATGCTGTTCTGATTATCACAGCTTTGGAATATATATTTGGGGTCAAAGAGTGAGATACCTCCTACTGCACTCTTCTTGCACAGAATTGCTTTGACAATATGGGGCCTTTTATGATTCCAGACAAATTCTATGATCATCTTTTCTAAAACTGTGAAGAATGTCTGTGGTATTTTGATTGGGATTGTATTAAATATGTAGATTAATTTTGGTAGAATTGCCACTTTAATAATATTAATTCTTCCAATACAGGAATAAAAAAAAAAGTGGATATCCTTCCACTTTTTTGTGTGTCACTTTCTATTTCTTCTTTTAGATTTTTCATTGTTTTCCTTGTAGAGGTCTTTGACTTCTTTGGTAGATTGATTCCTAGGTAACTTATACTTTTTGTGGCTATTATAAATGACATTACTTTCTTCAGTTCTACAGTCTGCTTGTTGTTTGTATAAAGAAATGCTATAGATTTTTGTAAGTTAATTTTGTATCCTGCCACTTGACTATGTTCATTTATTACTTGTGGAAGTTTTTTATAAATACCTTTGGGTTTTCTATGTATACAGTCATGTCATCTGCGAATAGAAATAATTTCACCTCTTCCTTTTTTTTTAGAGGTTTTTGCTATAGGGTGTGTGCGCTCGCCAGACAGACAGAGAGAGACAGAGAGACAGAAAATGAGAAATCACCCCCGGGGGGATGGCCAGGCCGCAATCCCTTCTCTGTTCTCCTCTCAGGATCTTTGGCATGCATGCACACATGCCCAGCATGAGTGGATGCCCTTTATTTTGTTCTCTTTTCTAATTGCATTGGCTAGGATTTCCAGCACTATATTGAAAAGGAGTGAAAAAAATTGGCAGCCTTGTCTTGTACCAGTTTTTAGTGGAAAAGCTTTTATTTTTTCCCCATTCAGTATAATGTTAACTATAGGTTTTTGATAGATGACTTTTACTGTGTGGAGAAATGACCCTTTTATGCCAGTTTTGCTGAGAGCCTTACTCATGAAGGGATGCTGTATTTTGTCAAATGCTTTTTCTGCAAAAATTGAAATGATCATATGGTTTTTATCTTTCATTCTGTTAATATGGTATCTTACATTTATGGTTTTATATGCTGAACTACCTTTGTATCCCTGGAATAAAGCCTACCTGCTCATGGTGAATAATCTTTCTTATATGTTGTTGCATGTGATTTGCTAGTATCTTGTTGAGAATTTTTGCATCTATATTTATCAGAGATATTGGTCTGCAGTTTTCCTTTCTTCTCAGCCATGTCCTTATCTATTTTGGGGATGAGGGTGATGAAGGCTTCATAAAATGAATTTGGGAGGATTCTTTTCTTTCAGGTCTTTAGAAACAATTTGAGTAGAATGGGGTTAACTCTTTTTTAAAAGTTTTGTAGAATTTAGAAATGAATTCATCAAGACCTGGGCTTTTCTTTGTTGGGAGGCCATTTATTACTAATTCAATCTCATTGCTTGTTATGGGCTTATTCAGGTTTTCTATGTTCTCCTGGTTCAATCTTCGTAGATTATATTTATACCCAGGAATTTGTTCATCTCATCCAGGTTTTTTTGTTTGTTGGTGTGTAGTCACTTATAGTATCTCTAATGGTGCTTTATAGGTCTATTGTGTCTGTTGTAATTTTGCCTATTTTATTACAAATTTATCTGGTTCCTTTCTCTCTTCTTTTTAACTAGTGTAGCTAATGGTGTGTCAATCTTGTTTCTCTTTTCAAAGAACTAGTCTTGGTTTTCATTTATTCTCTGTATGGTTCATTTATTTTCTATTTCATTTATTTCTGCTCAAATCTTTATTATTTCTCTTTCTTCACACTTTTTGAATTTTTATTGTTGTTTTTCCAATTCCTTGAGGCATGATGTTAGGTTGTCCATTTGCCATGTCTCCATCTTTTTCTTATTCACACTGATTGCTATGAACTTCAATTTTATGACTACTTTTGCTGTGTCCCATAGATTATGAAGACTCAGGTACTCCTTATTATTGGTTTCCATGAATCTATTGATTTCAGTCTTAATTTCTTCAGTAGTTGTGAAATCATTCAGGAGTAGGTTGTTTAGTTTCTATGTGATTGTGTATTTTTGAGAGTTTTCTTGAAATTAATATCAATTTTAATTCCATCATGGTTGGAGAAGATGCTTTATATAGTTTCTATAGTTGTGAATCTGTGAAGGCTTTGTTTGTGCCCTGTCATGTGATCAATCTTAGAAAATGTTCCATGCGAAGGGAGAGAAAAATGTATATTTTGTGAGTTTTGGATGGAAGGTTCTATAGATGTCTGTCAAGTCCATTTGATTTATGGTATTATTTAGAGCCTGTATCACTTATTTTTTTGTCTAGATGATGTGTCTAAAGGAGATAATGGGGTGTTGAGATCCCAACAATTAGTGTGTTGCAGTCTATCCTTTCTTTTAGATTTAGCAGTTTTTCCTTTATGTATCTGGATGCTCCTAAGTTGGGGACATAGATATTGATAAGTGCTTTATCTTCTTGATGAATTAGCCCTTTTACTATTATATAACACCCTTCTTTGTCTTTTTTTTTTTACATTTTTTGTCTTAAAGTCTATTTTGTCTGAGATCAATATCACAACTCCATCTCTTTTTTGGTTTCTGGTTGCATGGAATAACTTTTTCTAGCCCTTAACTTTTAGTCTATATATGTCTTTATCCAGGAGATGTGTTTCTTGCAGGCAGCTTATAGAGGGTTTCTGTTTTTTATCCATTCAGTCAGTCTGTGTTTCTTGACTAAAGAATTTAATCCATTAACACTCAACATTATTATCAATAATTCCAGACTTGTTCCTACCATTAAGTTGACAATTTTCTTGTTTTTGTTTCTTTGTTTTGTTTCCCCCATATTTCTGTCTGTCTGTCTTTAGTTTTCCTGATATAGCACACCCTCAGAACTTCTTGAAGAGTTGATCCAGTGTTGGCAAATTATTTCAGGGTTTGTTTACCTGAGAATGTTTTTATCTTTCCTTCCCATTTGAAGGATAATCTTGCTGGGTATAGTAGTCTTGGTCGAGTTAATTTTTCATTTAAAACTTTGAATATATTGGGACCAGCAGGTGGCGTGGTGGTTAAGGGTGCTGGGCTCCCACATGACTGACTGCAATTCAAGTCCTGGACCTGGTGGCTTGCATTCTCTCTCTCTCACTCTGTTCCCCTCTGGTCAAATTAAAATAAATAAATAAATAAAATGCAAATAAAGTTAAATAATTCTTTAAAAAGAAAAAAAAAACCCTTTGAATATATTTCCCCATTTTTTCCTTGCTTGCATGATTTCTGGTGAGCTGTCTGAAGTTAGCCTGATGGGGTAACTTTGTAGGTACCTTTACATTTCTCTCTTGCCAATTTTAGTATCTTGTCTTTATCTGTGATTTTGGTCAATCTGGCTATGAGATGCCATGGAGAAGATCTTCTTCGGGTGATTCTATTTGGGATCCATTGAATTTCTTGGATCTGGATGTTTGAATGCTTCTCTAGGTTTGGAAAATTTTCTTAAAGGATTTCATGGAATAGATTATCAATACCCTTATTAGCTTCTTCACCTTCTGGGATACTGATTATCCAGATGTTTGGGCATTTAATGATATCTATTTCTCATATATTATTCTCATTTTAGGAGGTTATTTTCTTAGTCTTTTTTGTGACTTTTTTTCTAGGTCAGATGTTTTGTCTTCTATATCTGAGATTCTCATATTTCTTGTGCCTCTGTGGTGGTTACTGGTAATCTGATGGATCTTTTGCATGATCTAATCTGCTTTTAATACTTTCAAGAGAGGCTTTGATTTCCTGTATTACACCTTTCATCTCCAACAGTTCTGTTTAATTCTTTTTTATGGTGTATATTTCTTTCTTCAAATCGTGGAAGGACTTCTGTAGGGAGCAGTCTAATCTAAGCAAACATGGTAACCTTTAGACACATGCAGAAACACCATTCTATAGGATTCATTTGCATAGCAATGAAAGAAATTTGTATGTGAATATGCTAGCTGCCTGATACTGCAGAGCAGTATCTGTCTAAGGAAGTCACGTGTATTTATATTTCCCCCCAAAAGATGAGAGAAACAACATGGTGTCAGTTATATTTGCATCTTCAGGAAATTTACATTCAAAAACAACTGGCTTTGCATTCCATTTCCTCTTCCCCAATTTTCTGCCCTTTAAAAGAATAAACCTGAGGCAGTTTAGGGTCACAGCTTTCTCCATCAGAGAAGTTGGGCCCACCTGATCTTCACTTTTCTATACTTTTATGTAATTGTGTGTTTATTTTTATGTTCATTTCTAATCCACAGCCCGCCCCCCGCCCCAACCCTGAAGAAAACATTCTGCCAAGCAGGTCCCAGCAAACTTCCTCATCTCCTGGAGCACATCATCTATTTTCTCTTACATCTTCTGGAGTTCATTGTCTCTTTTCTCTTGCATTTGGTTTAGTTTTGTCTCTATGAATATTCTGAATTCCTTATCTGACATTTCCACAAGTTTCATTGTACTGTCTGTGGATGATGATGAGTTGTTTTTTTCCCTCAGGGGAGAAATATTTTCTTGGTTTCTCATATTTCTTGTGCCTCTGTGGTGGTTATTGTAATCTGATGGATTATATGTGTCTTTCTAATTTCTTGGAGTTAATTCTGAGTGTTCAGAAGGGTGTGGGAGGAGGTGATCCACAATATCTCACAGTTTTGTTTCCCTGATGCTCATCCCGCAACCTTCATTTTTGTCTTTAGAACTGGATATTCCAAAGGCTTCCCAGTTACTAGAGAATAGGTTCACCTGGACTGAGCTGTGGGGTTTCAGCTGAGGAAGACAGAAGGGGTCATGCAGTGTACAATGTGTGCCACGCACTTCAGGAAACTGTGAAGTCTGAAATGGTCAGAGATAGTGGAGGTCCTAGAGTGCTCTCTGGCCCATCCTGGCTGGAGTGGATGTTTGGAAGGCACGGGAGGCAGGAACAGGTGAAACTCTCCAGATCCCAGTTAATAGAACTGAGAGTTCAGAGGTGTGTGGGATGAGATGGGCTGTGCTTTCTCTGCAGCTCTGTCCTTCTTTCTGTCACTCACTTTGCAGGCTCTCTTCTCTGATTTTTAGTCATTGAATAATGTATCGACTTTTGGCTAAGTTTTTGGAGAAGTTTTTTTGCAACTGTAAACTGCTATCCCTTACTGTGATGTACTTCTGTGTCAATTTTTCTTCTACTGTGTTTTGGAATGTGATATCCACAGAAGGAGATTTGAATTCAGATTTATGAAGAGAAGTTTCTCCCTTTATGCAGCAGATTCAGTGGGGGTTGAGAATTTCTCTAGCCCTAACAATATTCAAATGTTTGGCTATTGTGCACCAAGACCTGTCTAGACACTCAGTGTCTGAGCAGCAAAGCGAGAAGGTAAGGTAAAAGAAAAAGAAAACAAAGGGGAAAAAAGACAAAAACAACAAAAAAAGAAGAAAAAATTTTAAATAAAACAATGAGGGCTATTTTCCTGACCTATGTGGGGACAGGAGAGGAGAAAAGTAGCAGGAGAAATGAAAGTTTGGAGAAGAAAGAAAAAATACTTTAACAATTTTTATAAAGAGAGAGAAAGAGAGGGACCAGCAGTTGGCATAATGGCTATATCACTGGACTCCCATGTAATTGACCAAGGTTTGAATCCTAGACCCGGTGGCTTAAATTCACAGCAGGTGCATGTGCATGCATGTCCAAGATCCTGAGAAGAGAATGGAGGAGACAGGATGGTGGCATGGCCATCCCCTCTTGGGGGTGATTTCTCACTTTCTGTCTCTCTCTCTGTCTCTGACATTTCCACAAGTTTCATTGTACTGTCTGTGGATGATGATGAGTTGTTTTTTTCCCTCAGGGGAGAAATATTTTCTTGGTTTCTCATATTTCTTGTGCCTCTGTGGTGGTTATTGTAATCTGATGGATTATATGTGTCTTTCTAATTTCTTGGAGTTAATTCTGAGTGTTCAGAAGGGTGTGGGAGGAGGTGATCCACAATATCTCACAGTTTTGTTTCCCTGATGCTCATCCCGCAACCTTCATTTTTGTCTTTAGAACTGGATATTCCAAAGGCTTCCCAGTTACTAGAGAATAGGTTCACCTGGACTGAGCTGTGGGGTTTCAGCTGAGGAAGACAGAAGGGGTCATGCAGTGTACAATGTGTGCCACGCACTTCAGGAAACTGTGAAGTCTGAAATGGTCAGAGATAGTGGAGGTCCTAGAGTGCTCTCTGGCCCATCCTGGCTGGAGTGGATGTTTGGAAGGCACGGGAGGCAGGAACAGGTGAAACTCTCCAGATCCCAGTTAATAGAACTGAGAGTTCAGAGGTGTGTGGGATGAGATGGGCTGTGCTTTCTCTGCAGCTCTGTCCTTCTTTCTGTCACTCACTTTGCAGGCTCTCTTCTCTGATTTTTAGTCATTGAATAATGTATCGACTTTTGGCTAAGTTTTTGGAGAAGTTTTTTTGCAACTGTAAACTGCTATCCCTTACTGTGATGTACTTCTGTGTCAATTTTTCTTCTACTGTGTTTTGGAATGTGATATCCACAGAAGGAGATTTGAATTCAGATTTATGAAGAGAAGTTTCTCCCTTTATGCAGCAGATTCAGTGGGGGTTGAGAATTTCTCTAGCCCTAACAATATTCAAATGTTTGGCTATTGTGCACCAAGACCTGTCTAGACACTCAGTGTCTGAGCAGCAAAGCGAGAAGGTAAGGTAAAAGAAAAAGAAAACAAAGGGGAAAAAAGACAAAAACAACAAAAAAAGAAGAAAAAATTTTAAATAAAACAATGAGGGCTATTTTCCTGACCTATGTGGGGACAGGAGAGGAGAAAAGTAGCAGGAGAAATGAAAGTTTGGAGAAGAAAGAAAAAATACTTTAACAATTTTTATAAAGAGAGAGAAAGAGAGGGACCAGCAGTTGGCATAATGGCTATATCACTGGACTCCCATGTAATTGACCAAGGTTTGAATCCTAGACCCGGTGGCTTAAATTCACAGCAGGTGCATGTGCATGCATGTCCAAGATCCTGAGAAGAGAATGGAGGAGACAGGATGGTGGCATGGGCCTCCCCTCTTGGGGGTGATTTCTCACTTTCTGTCTCTTTCTCTGTCTCTCTGTCTTTCTGGTGAGCACACATGCCCTATAGCAAAAACCTGTCCCCCCAAAAATAAAATAAAATAAAAGAGAGAGAGAGGGCAAAGAGAGATCCCCTTACCTGTCTTTCTTTTTGAATCTGGAAGGTGAGGTTGGAGAAGAAAGGTTGCTCTGATCTCTGATTTGGGCAGGGTACACCTCAGATGTAGATGGTTGCTGAAAGGGCCTGCAATTTCCTTGTCTTTTCTAGCTTTCTGAGTCTCTCTCTCTCTTTCTCTTTTAAACAAAGATTTTTGCTATAAGGGAACATGCATTCTCCAGAGAGACAGAGAGACAGTAAACAAGATATCACTTCAACAGTCAAAGAAAAAAAAAATCAACAATCCAATAGAGATACCACTTCCACCAGTCAAACAGGGAAAAAAAAAAAAAAAAAAGATCAAATTTTAAGCCAGCCCCTGGCTTGTTAGTTAAGGGAACTGGCTCTCCCATGGCCAATCACATGGTTTAAGTCCCAGACCTGGTGGCTTGAAAACACACACACACACACACACACACACACACCCACCAGGTGCATGTGTGTATGCCCAAAATTCTGACAAGATTAAGGAAGGAGAAAGGATTGTGATATGACCATGATCATGGGGGATGTTTCTCTCTTTGTCAGATGAACATTCACCCTCTAGCAAATTTAAAAGAAATGAAGGAAGGAAGGAAGAAAGGCAAATGTTAAGGCCAAATGCAATTTTTTAAAAAAGAAACTGATGTTTATTTTCTGTCAGCCTTATTTCAATTTGCATAAAAGTCTGTGCTAGAACTGCTTAAGACCACTTAGCTGTTGTCCCCACCCATTCAGTGGCCTTGTCAGTGGGAGCTGCAGACCAGTCCTCAGGGACAGGCTGAGTACTCCAGTCTTTATCAGGGAACTGCTACATAGGCACAGAGGACACCTACATGCTTTTGGACTAGTCTGCAACCTCAGATTGAGTAGCAGTAAATTTAGGAGCTGGAACAGTCCTCTCAGCCTGAAATTCATCTTTGGTCATGGTTTTTCAGCACTGGATTACTCCTTTTCGATGTCTTTAGGAGCTCTGTAGAAGTAAACATTAGGCATCTGGAGATGTGTGTGTTCATGGAAAAAGAATCTGTACTACACAGAGCAATGGTAGACAGGTTAACATAAGAAGCCTCCATGAGAGGTTGGTTGTCCACCCTGGGATCTGTAACCAACGTAAGACTGCCTGGATTTGGTTGGAGCTCTGAGATACACATATTCATGTAGAAACACAAGCACAGTCACTGCAACACAATGTACAAAGGTGGGGGGGGGTGAATGCCTTCTAAAGGACTGCTAGTCAGAGAAAGAGTGAATGAGCTAGGTAAGTTCATACTATGGGATACTGTGCAACAGCTATAATTATGAGAAAGATTTTTCCATGTTTGAAAAGAACTCTGGGCATGCCTCATAGTCTAGTGGTAAAGGAAATCAGATTCCATGTGGCTGACTGTGGTTCAAATCTTGGCTTGAAAAATACACTGGACATGTTTTAGTGCATGCCCTGAATCCTGACAGAATAGAGGAATGGAGGAGAAGGCATAATGAAATGCCCATGCCCCATTTAGAATGCTGTGCCCTCTAGCAATTAAAACAACACAAAACATTATTTTAAAAAGAAATGAACTCTCTAAAAAGAAAATGTCATTTGAAGAACAATAAGCAAAATATTATTCCATTTAAGGAGGAAAGCTATAACACATATACACAGAATGTGTGTATATATATATATATATATATATATATACACACACACAAACACACACATACATATGTATGCATATACAAATACATAGATGCATCATGTGTGAGTAGTTTGGCTAAATAACAATAGTTTCTGCCTAAGAAAAGGAACTTCTATTTAATGTTCTACAGATTTCTAGGGTTTTAGTTTGGTTTGTTGTTGAAGGGTAGAGATGGGAGGGACCCCACTTCTGAGAACTAGAAGGGACTTGATCCCAGTCAACTGGTCTCTCTTTGTGGTATTTTTCCACTATTCCACTAAGAGAAAAGAAGATTCACTTTGGAGTCAAGAATGATTACATAGAAATAAGTATGAGGCATTTTCCCTTGGCTATGAGGACTCTGCTGTTTCCAGCAGCATCTCTGAGATAACTCACCTAAACGGCCACTTCTGAGAGTTAGACACATTTATTCTGTGAGCACGAAGACAAGCTGCACCCATCAATGACACAGCACAAAGATTATACTTCAAAATCTTCTCTAATACCTCATACTTAGTAAATCTTTCCCCACTTTTCCTTTGTTTTATTTATTTATTTTTTCTCCAAAGTCTGTTGGTTTTTCTACAGCTAGCTTAAAATTTAAGGACTGATCGATTCTGATTAAATAAAGACTACTTCTTGACCCTTCAATGACATATTGGCTTAAATTACAATCTAGAATCACTTGATTTTTAATAACAATACTGAAGGCACATTCAGTATGAGATTTATGCTGGCTCCTATGTCTTTCCCTTTTTCCTTATCCCCTACTAACACTTTTTCTGTGCTTTGTTCCTTTTAATTTGCTTCAATACTTAGAGAATGGAACAAGGGTATCATAAAGGGAAGGCCGTGGACCTTAAGTCTGACATAATTGAATTATTGTCATAGGTTTCCTAATTATATTTCTGTGATTTAGAGCAAACTGTCTAACTTTTCTGTGTACTAGTTTTTCATCTGTCAAATAATCAAATAATAACTCATGGCAGAGACAGAAATCATAGTGAAATTTAAAAATATTATGAAGCAGATGTTAGTGAAAATATAACATTAAAATGTGTAGAGGAAGCAGGACTTAGAAACATGTATAGTCTTAAATGTATGTATCAACAAAAAAGAGTAGGAAAACTGAAAATCAGTAACCTTATCTTCTCATGAACTAATATAGGAAGTAAAATAAAACCCAAAGAAATTAGGAGTGGAATAGTAGTGATAAGAACAGAATCAATGTGTATATACATACATATAATATGAAACTATCAATAATGCCAAATGTAAATTTTTTTGGTAAAGATAAACAAAACTGATAAACTCTTAACAAAACTAATCAAGATAAAAAGACATTAAATACAAATTAGATCAGAAATGAAAAAGAGACATTATTGCTGACATTAAGCCGTCAAAATTATAAATGACAAAATCATTCTTAGGAGGTTTGTAGGAATTCCCTGAAGTGATGTATTTAAAGGACCTAGCACAATTGCATAGAAGCCATGCATCTAGTCATTGAATATGCTTTTACTGCTATGCTGGGCACTGGGAATACTAAGGTGAGCTGGTGGGTGGGTGTGGAGGGTGTGAAGGGGGGTATGAGTGAGGGAGCATAGGCATGCTCCCCTACAGAGCATAGAGTCCACCAACAAAGGTAGGCACCTATTTTCAAAGTTACATGTATAAATGTAAAGTTACAATGATGAAAAGGGCTTCAAATAAGAATGGGACATGAAGCTACAAATGCATGTAAAAAAGTTAACTTACCTGGTGAGAAGGGTCAGAGAGGGCTTCCTAACGGTGTGAGAGTTGATCTGTCATCTGCAGGATGACAGGTGAGTGCTCTTGGCAGGGGAAACAGCAGGGGAAGGGTCCTGGGATCGGAGGAAGGATGGCCTGATAAGAGGTCAGTGTAGTTGGAGCTGAAAAATAAGGGATAGTGAAGGGCCAGATAAAACCAAGGAGATAAATAGGAGTCAGATTTTGTGGGCCTTTGTAGGCCATAAAGAGTTTGGTCTTCATGCTAAAAACAACAGGAAGCCACACAAAGGTTTCAAGTTGGGATGGGGTAACATGACTAAATCAGAAAAGGTCATTCTCTTTGTGGTGTGAAGCATAGGTTGGATACTGGTCAGAGTGTGATTGCAGATACCAGCCAGATAGCTATTGTTGCACAGGCGGGGGTGGGGCATAGCTATAACTACCATTTATAATATAAATTAAACTGGAAATAACTCAAATGTGCACTAACAATGGACTAGCTGAATCAATTATGTTAAAATAATATAATAGGTTACTATGCAGCTATAAAAAGGATAAGAATTATTAATATATATGTTGTTATAGAGTCATCACCAGGAAACATTGTTAGGTTGTGAAAAAAGGGGGGGGGCAGAGAAAACTATATATTGACTGCTATTTATCTAAAAATGATAATATGTATATACATTTGCACTTTTAAGAATGAAAGGCTAAACCAAGGTAAAAAGGATTACTCACAGGGAGAAGCAGAGAACATAGAGTAAAAGCTTTAGGGGCTAAAGTCCTCTGAATACATTGTTTTGTAGATTTGACCTTGAAACCATAGAAATCTTTTACACAGTTATAAAGCAAAATCAAAATTTAAAAACAGTCTATATGAACTGAACAAAACAAAATACATGAACCTATGTATTGAGTTTTGACATAATAACATAAGAAATACTTAGATTTTTAAAATTGTATGCCTTTGGAATATATCTAATGACAAAGGAAATGGCAAAAAAGAAATCTATACTGATTTCAGTAATCTTATTAATATTAACAGTATTTTATTTTTATTATGAATATTGAATGATTATCTTGTGTCTAGAGACTGGAAACTTTTGGTTTTCTAGTGTGATATTTCTAAGAACAAATGTCATTGCAAAAAAATTTAAGCAGTTTTTAGAGTCATATTGCTAGCTAAAGTGTTGCATTTTAATCTGCAACTACTGTGAGTGTAATTTTGTATATATTTTGGGACACAGAAAGTATCTGCTCTTCTAATTCCATCACCATTGGTGCCTCTAAAAATCAGAAGTTTGGACATAGGACAAAAGAAATACAGAAGTAAGATAAAAGGTTAAGCAAAAGCCCTGTGGTCACACTACTAAATTGGCAGTATCAAAATGAACTTGTATTTTATCTTGAAAAACAAATTATTTCTCATTTCACTACACTGAAAATATCTGAAAATAATGACCAAGAAAATAGAAACCTTTAATATTCAGATTATGCTCTCTAAATACGTCCTTTCCACTTAAGGAACCAATGCGCCTTTGAGAAATGGCTAATTCCAGGTTCTGAAGCCAGATATGTACAAGGTGAGCTAAGAATACCATACTTGGGGACCAGCAGTTAGTGTAATAGCTATGTCGCTGGACTCCCATGTAGTCAATCGCGGTTCGTGTCCCTGACTTAAAACTCACGCCAGGCACATGTGCGTGCATGCCCAAGATTCTGAGAGGAGAACGGAGGAGAAGGGATTGTGGTGTGGCCATCCCCCCTGGGGGGAGTGATTTCTCACTTTCTGTTTCTCTGTCTCTCTCTGTCTGTCTGGTGAGTGCATGTGCCCTATAGCAAAAAAACCTCTCAGAAAAAGAAAAGAAAGAAAAGAATACCATACTTGTAGATCTAAGATGGCAGCCAGCAGGAGGCTGATGGAGCTTAAAGAAATCCACAAATGTGAAATAAAAAACTTCCGTAACATCCAGGTTGATGAAACTCATTTATTAACTTGGCAAGGACTTACTGTTTTTGACAACCTTCCATATGACAAAAGGGGCCTTCAGAATTGAAATAAACTTTCCAGAAGAGTATCCACTCAAACCACTGAATATCACATTTAAAACAAAGACCTATCACCAAAACATCAACGAAAAGGGCAAGTCTGTCTGCCAGTAATTAGTGCTGAAAACTGGAAGCCAGCTACCAAAACTGACCAAGTAATCCAGTCCCTCATAGCTCTGATGAATGATCCCCTAACTGGAGCATCCTCTCTGGGCTGACTAAACTAAAGAATACTCTTAAGGACCATAAAAAATTCTGTAAGAACACTGAAGAGTTTACAGAGAAATATGGGGAAAAGTGACCTGTGGACTAAAATCTGCCGTGATTGATTCCAGCAAGTGTGAGCACAGACCCCAAGCAGTGCATTCAGACACCCCGCAAAGTAGGACTCTGTGGAAAATTGACACGTGCCACTGCCTAGTGTTCACTTGTGGCAGTCACTAATTTTCTACAGTTTTCTTAATCAAAAGAAGTTTAGGTAAAGAAAGGATTGAAAATGTAAGATGTTCTTAAAAAAAGAAAATGCTTGTTACTAGCCAATGGTGAAAAAAATTAAAGCATCAATATCAATTATGCAATATGCAAGTTATTTCTTAATGATCCAAAATATATATTTTTATATATCACATTACATGTATATATATCACATATATTGTATATCACCTTCAGAGAGTGCTGTGAAGTTAATTCATTATTTTAAAAATTAGGAAATTGGGACCAGCAGTTGGCATAATGGTTATGTTGTTGGACTCCCATGTAGTTGACTGCGGTTCGAGTCCCAGACCCAGTGGCTTAAACTCACACTGGGCATGTGTGCGTGCATGCCCAAGATCCTGAGAGAAGAATGGAGGAGAACAGATTGCAGTGTGGCCATCCCCATTGGAGGGTGATCCTTTGCTCTCTGTCTCTCTGTCTTCTCTGTTTTTCTGGTGAGTGCACACTCCCTATAGCAAAAACGTCTCAAAAAAAAAAAAAAAAGGAAATAAAGAGAAAGAATCATACACTTCTTCTTTTCTTGTACAGAACTGTACCTCAGGCTAACCAGTTGATGGTACTCATGAGTTGGCTCTCATTCTGTGATCTTAGTAGCTATTACTGATTATTACCTAGGTCCATTATTTTATTAAATATTTGAAAAATTACAATATTCTAATTTTGTTATTTACTTGATAACTGGAAGACTTCTATTTAGGAGAAATAGAAGTAGAATACTACTAGAAGAAAACATAGGGTAACTACTTCAGGACATTGGTCTAGGCAAAAATTTATAAATATGACCTCAAAGGTACAGATGACAAAAGCAAAAATAGACAAACGGACTACATCAAACTAAAAAAGCTTCTGCACAGAAAGGAAACAATCAATAGAGTGAAGAAACAACCAATAAAATGGAAGAAAATATTTTCAAATTATCTAAAAGGGGAATAAGGTCCAAAATATATAAGGATCTCAAATATACAGAAAACAAAGAGAGACAAATAGTCCAGCTTAAAACTGGGCTAGCAATCTCAACAGACATTTCTCAAAGAAAAAAAAAAAAAGCAAAAGGCTGACAAGTATATGAAAAACTGCCAACACCATTAATTGTCAGGAAAAAAAAAATGCCAATCAAAATCACAGGATACTAGTCCAGCCACAATAGTGCATATGGGTATATGGGAGGGCACCACTGCTCAGTGGCTGAGGCCACACGGGAGGCCTACTTTAGTTCCCAACCAAATCTAAATAGGCTGGGTGTGGTGGCATGTGCCTGTGGTCCTAGCCATTTGAAGGCTAGGTTAGGAAGATTGCAACATGGTCAGATCCTGTCAAAAATACCTATCTCAGCCCAGTCACAGTGATGCATAGTTAATGCCATTGCTTAGGAGACTGGAGACTGTATGGGAGGACTGGGTTCAGTTTCTGGGCCAATCAGAACATTCAGGCATACTTGTACACATCTATAATCTTAGCTAATTGGGAGGTTAGGGGAGCCACATAGAAAGACACTGTCAAAAATACTTGTGTCTGTGTCTCTCCCTCACCATCTCTCCCTTTCTCTCTTCAAATCTACTACAAAGAAGAAAACATGTTCCCCCATTAAAAACAAACAAAAACACAAGACACCATCTCACACTAGTTAAAAATTAAATATTTGAAAAATTACAATATTCTAATTTTGTTATTTACTTGATAACTGGAAGACTTCTATTTAGGAGAAATAGAAGTAGAATACTACTAGAAGAAAACATAGGGTAACTACTTCAGGACATTGGTCTAGGCAAAAATTTATAAATATGACCTCAAAGGTACAGATGACAAAAGCAAAAATAGACAAACGGACTACATCAAACTAAAAAAGCTTCTGCACAGAAAGGAAACAATCAATAGAGTGAAGAAACAACCAATAAAATGGAAGAAAATATTTTCAAATTATCTAAAAGGGGAATAAGGTCCAAAATATATAAGGATCTCAAATATACAGAAAACAAAGAGAGACAAATAGTCCAGCTTAAAACTGGGCTAGCAATCTCAACAGACATTTCTCAAAGAAAAAAAAAAAAAGCAAAAGGCTGACAAGTATATGAAAAACTGCCAACACCATTAATTGTCAGGAAAAAAAAAATGCCAATCAAAATCACAGGATACTAGTCCAGCCACAATAGTGCATATGGGTATATGGGAGGGCACCACTGCTCAGTGGCTGAGGCCACACGGGAGGCCTACTTTAGTTCCCAACCAAATCTAAATAGGCTGGGTGTGGTGGCATGTGCCTGTGGTCCTAGCCATTTGAAGGCTAGGTTAGGAAGATTGCAACATGGTCAGATCCTGTCAAAAATACCTATCTCAGCCCAGTCACAGTGATGCATAGTTAATGCCATTGCTTAGGAGACTGGAGACTGTATGGGAGGACTGGGTTCAGTTTCTGGGCCAATCAGAACATTCAGGCATACTTGTACACATCTATAATCTTAGCTAATTGGGAGGTTAGGGGAGCCACATAGAAAGACACTGTCAAAAATACTTGTGTCTGTGTCTCTCCCTCACCATCTCTCCCTTTCTCTCTTCAAATCTACTACAAAGAAGAAAACATGTTCCCCCATTAAAAACAAACAAAAACACAAGACACCATCTCACACTAGTTAAAATGACTATTATTAAAACACACACACACACACACACACACACACACACACACACAGAAAGAACATATGCTGGTGAGAATATGGAGAAAAGAGAACTCTAATACACTGTTGGTGAAAGTGTAATTTAGTACAATCACTTTGAAAAACAGTGTGGGGATTCCTCAAAAATACCCAACTGTTGAATATGACTCAGTAATTTTACTATGGATATGTATCCAAATGAAAGGAAAGGAAATCATCATGTCAAAGAGACATGGGAACTACCCAGGTAGATGTCAGTTTTTTAAGAAAGATTTTTGCTATAGGGAACATGCACTCATCAGACAGACAGAGAGACAGAAAGTAATAAATCACCCACAGAAAGGGATGGTCATGCTGCAATCCTTTCTCCTCCATTCTCCTTTTGGAATTTTGGCACATACACACTCCCAGTATGGGTATTAAGTCACTGGGTCCAGGATTTGAACCACGGTTGACTACATGGGAGGTGATGGAAATGATCATCACTTTCATTATTACACATTATATACACATATTAATACCAGCATAATACAATATACCCCATAAGTATGTACAAATACTATTTGTATAATTGTTATAAAAATAAAAAAGACTCCTGACTTAAACAAGCAGATTATAAAATTTATTTGATTGGAGGAACCAGAAGATGGCCTAATGGTTACATTGCTGGATTCCCATGTAGTCAACCACAGTTCAAGTTCCAGACTCGGTGGCTTCAAACTCATGCTGGGCATGTGTGTGTGTGCATGTTCAAAATCCCGAGAGGAGAATGGAAGAGAAGGGATTGTGGTGTGGTCATCCACCCTGGAAGGTGATTTCGCATTTTCTGTCTGTTTCTCTGGTGAGTGCACACGCCATATAGCAAAAAATCTCTCTCTCTAAAAAAAATAATAATTTGATTGGGGCTAATCAGTACATGGAGGTTTCCTATGTAGTAGTTCCTCCTTATCTGTGGTTCAACTTAGTGTGGTTTTGAGTTACCCACAGTATAGTAAGATAAAATATTTTGAAAGAGAGAGACGACATTCATACAAATTTTCTTACAGCACATTGTTGATTGTTCTATTTTGTTATTATTATTAAACTTTTACTGTGCCTTATTTGTAATTTAAGCTTTGTAATAGATATAGGTATGTAGAAAAAACATACCATAAACAGGGTTTGGTATTATCTTTGGTTTCAGGCATCCACTGGGGTGGGCCTTAGGATGTATTCCCCAAGGATTAGGGGGTACTACTGTGTGTTTGAAATTTTCCATAGTAAACTGTTAAATAATAATAACAAAAGTAACAAAACCCCCTATTGAGTGTTTATTATCTAGAAGGCACTGTCTTAAGCACTTTACATATTTAAGCTGTTCTCTGTTCCCTTCCACTAGTCCCGCTCATGATGATGGTAGCTCAACGTAGGGCAGTGATGGTGGAGAGAAGTGGATGGACTGAGGACATACTTAGAAGGTATAAAATTGACCAGACTGCATGCTGGATTGCACAGAAAGACAAAGGTTTTTGGCTTGCATCATAGAAAAGATACTGATACTGCTACTAAACTAGCAAAAGTGAGAGGATTAGGTGTGGAGGTAAAGATGATTTGGGTTTGGGATCAGCAGTTAGTGTAATGGCTATGGCGCTGGACTCCCACATAGTCGACCGCGGTTCAAGTCCCGGACCCAGTGGCTTAAACTCATGCCAGGCGCGTGTGTATGCATGCCCAAGATCCGGAGAGGAGAATGGAGGAGAAGGGATTGTGGCATGGCCATCCCCCCTGGGGGGTGATTTCTCACTTTGTCTCTCTGTCTCTCTCTGTCTGTCTGGCGAGAGCACACGCCCTATACCGAAAACCTCTCCCCCCCAAAAAAAAAATAGATGATTTGGGTTTGAAGCGTTGAGATTGAGGTGCCTTTGGAACATCCAGGTAATGTCAATTGGTAGCTGGCAATAGACACTCTTAGAAAATATGTTAGGTTTTCCCCAATCTCCTTTGAACTGTTCTATCCTTTTTCATGGGACAGGGCAGGGGATAATTGTTTTTTTTAATTTTGAAGTATAATTTAATATTCTATTCTTGCTTCAAGGATGCTAGTAGAGGTGTCACTTGTACATTGTGTAAGGCCTCTTTAACTTCATTGTCCAAGGAACTGGGAGAAAACAGGCCAATTAGTTAACCAGTTAGTTACTTGGTGCTTCACATGTTGTTTGATGTTATTCCTTTATTATTATTAATATTCCTTTATTATACAGTTACTCAATCAGTTATAAAAATACTATTTCTGGGTCAGCCCATAGGTGGTTAAGGTGGCAGGATCCCATATGGCTGACTGTGTAATTTGAGTCCTGGATCTGTTGTTTTGAAAAACATGCTGGGCTCATACGCATGCATGCCCAAAATGCCTAAAGAAGAGACAAATGGAAGAGAAGGGACTGATGCATGGCCATTTCCCATGGAAGGTGCTTTCTCACTCTTTCTATGATGAGTGCACATGTCCTCTGACAAGAATTTAAAAAGAAAATTATTGCTTCCCATTACATTAATGAGATTGAAGATCAAAAAGAATAGGCTACTAGTCCAAAGTTACACAGCTAGAAAGTAGCAGTCTGCACCCCTAGTCTATATGCTCTCATCATCTGTCTGATTTGGAAAGTGTAAGCATGAATCTGTAGAGTTCAATGCCATACCGTTAATCAAGTGATAAGGTAGCTCTTCTGTTGTACTTTTCATTTAAACTTCTGTTATAACATGGGGAACAACTCATGTTGGTGCTAATATGTCTTTACCACCTCTCTAACACTTGCAAATCTACTTTAATAACAGAGAGGATGCCTCCTCAGGCTCATAGTCCTGAGCAAATAATCACAATACTATGTAGCAGGAATTTAACTATACTGTCTT
Organism: Tupaia belangeri chinensis; assembly: GCF_000334495.1. NCBI lineage: Eukaryota > Metazoa > Chordata > Mammalia > Scandentia > Tupaiidae > Tupaia > Tupaia belangeri. The sequence goes on from NW_006205575.1 coordinate 213,935, forward strand.
GGCTTCATTTTTATATATGTATACACACACACACACACACACACACACACACACACACACACACATTTTATTTACTGTAGAACATGTAAGCTTGCCAGAGAATGAGAGAGAGAAAGTGAGAGATCACTCCTCAGGAGAGATGGCCACCTGCAATCCCTTTTCCTCTAGTCTCCTCTCAAGATTTTGAACACACAGGCATATGTGCCAGGTGTGATTTTCAAGCTGCCAGGTCTGGAACTCGAACCATGCAATTGGCTATGTGGGATCCAGCACTCACACCTCTACACCACCTCCTGGCTCCCATCATTGTGTATATTTTTAGGGATATCTTCTAATTATATTTGATATTTGTGTTTTAATTTTTATAGCAATTGTAAAAAAAATCTATTTAAGGGCCGGCGGATGGCATAGTGGTTAAAGGCACTAGACTCCCATATGGTTGACCGTGGTTCAAGTTCCGGACCTGGTGGCTTGTTCTCTCACTTTTCCCCTCTTTCTCTTTCTCTGATCAAAATAATAAATAAAACTAAGCTAAATAAAATAATTATTTTTAAAAAAGAATTTGATTTAAAAATAAATTTAAGTAAGACAAATGAGTAAAAAAAAACTAATAGATTGTCAGAAAAATCGTGATGCATTTTTGCATTGAAACAGAAAAAATACATCATGACTTTTCCGACAACTCAACATAACATACATAAAGGAAAAGGTGGTTTAGAGAAATGGAGAAAAATCACCAGGTAAGTCTGGATTCAATGGCTGACCTTTGGAAAACAATACTCTTCATTATATCTCCTACTGCTATCATGCTGGCTTTGTCTAAGAGTAATTAAATGTCTTGACCAAAATATAACCTGCTACCATTTAACTAGGAAACTCTTCGTCTGTTTGTTGATGAGTGAAGCTTTCTAGTGAGGTTGTCATAGACCCCAAATGCTGTGGGAAAAACAGTATCTTTATTCCCCATGTATCAGACTAGTAGGTTGAATGGGACCCATAGTCTTTGACTACCCACCATGATTCCCACTCCAGGATTTTAGGAAAAGGGTAAGAGGAAAGTATTGATATATAACCAATAAGTCACAGAGCTTAACACTTGAAACACTGGATTATTTCAGAAATTTTAGACTATCCAGATGATTTTTTTAATGAATATGCATTCTATTACTAACGCTATATTGACTAATTTCCATCCATTCCTTTTCCCTAAAATTCTGATTCTCCAGTCTTGTATGACGATACCATGTTTGCACATTTCATTCCTTCCTAATCTTCCTCTCCTTTCCTGGGACAGAAGCTGGAGAGGTTGTAGATGGGCTGCTTTTAAAAAACATTTTTATGAGTTTTTCTAAACATAGGCAAAGGCAATAAAAATTCTCAAAGCGACATATATCAATATTTTAAAAGACGTCATTGTCACATGAAATAATTTTCCTTGTGTGAGTCCCCCAAAGAACTGAAAAGTACATTATAGTCCCTGAAACCCTGCTGGGTAGAGACAGTATCTTCTCTTTATTCTTTGTTAATGCCTGATAACTATCTGTTCAGCATATTATTAAGAAAAGAAACCTGTGTCTAAGATCATACATCTGTATTCCTCTCCTTTCCCATGAGCGCAACAAAGCCAGGGCTTTTTCACCACTGACTCCTGCAGAGTGGAGTCCAAAGCCTGAACAATAGTAGGCTTAAGTTTTGCATTTTTGATGGATTCTTTAAGTGAAAAGAAAATATTGCTATTGGTAACTATAACTAAATATGTCTTCCTAAATCCACAAGGTCAAAGAAAAGTCAAGTTCCGTCTTCTTAGGCAAAGTACCATCAGCACCAGGGCCACGGTGGCTATCCCAGATCCTGAGAACCTGGCCTCATCGCACACTGGACACAAAGCAGGGGCCTGACCTCTGCACCTCGGATAAGGGAATGCCCCCACTCCGAAAATGGAAACGCTTCCCATTCTTCAACGGGGTTTGGAACGGGCAGTGGGTGTGTGTACCAGGGCTGGTTGGGGGAGGGTACAGGTTGAAAGTGTCAACCCCTTTCGCGGCTGCAGGAGAAGCCCTTCGGGTCCCCCAGCTCCTCGGCTGGCGGCCCTGCCCAAACCATTGTCCGCACACCTCGTCCCGCCAGCTTCCGGGCCGCGGGAGAGATGATTTGCTGCAGATGACATCAGCCCCGGGCCAACGGCTGGAAGAGTGAAGGCAGCCACCGCGTGAGGATGTGCCGGGTGGTCCTTTCCTCCTCCTCTTCCTCCTCCTCCCCGGCTCCCTGCCTAGTCTCCATATAAAAGCAGCGCCGCCTCCCCGCCCTCTCGCACTCCCCGCTCCTCTCCGCCGCGCACTCTCCGCGGCGCTAGGAGAGGGCGGAGGGGGAGGCGGCGCACAGCGCCAGGAGGAGGGGGGACGCAGGGGGCGGAGCGGAGACGGCACCTTCGGAGATAATCCTTTCTCCCGCCGCAGAGGAGAGGAGC
>NW_006205575.1:217716-256115 GCF_000334495.1 Tupaia belangeri chinensis
CGTGGTGGTGGAAGCCACCGAGCCGGAGCCGTCTGGCAGCATCGCCAACCCGGCGGCGTCCACCTCACCCAGCCTGTCGCACCGCTTCCTCGACAGCAAGTTCTACTTGCTGGTGGTCGTCGGCGAGATCGTGACAGAGGAGCACCTGCGACGCGCTATCGGCAACATCGAGCTCGGTAAGTGGCCCCGCGCCCCTAGGGACGAGCGTGGGGAAACACGCAAACACGACCCCACCCAGGATGCGACGGCTCCGTTCCTCCAGCGCGCCCCTCACCTAGGCCTCTCCCTGCCACCTCCCGCACTCCGGGGCGGACTCTTTTCTGGGCTAATTTCTGAGAATAATCCCAATTATTAGATTTGAGACGCAGAGGAGAGTCTCAGAACCCTGAGGGATCTGTCAGCAGGCAGGGGTCGCCACCGCCGCCGAGTTGGCCACCGCCTCTTCCATCTAGGTGAAAGGCAGGTGTCAGAGGAGCAGAGGCCCTAATAAAGCCTCAACCACAGGAGGCTAAAGGGTGGGGGGAACCTGATGCAACCTCTCCTTTCAGCCCGCTTCTCTTCTCAGCAAGAGACGGAGATGCCCCCTTGCCCACAGACTTCGGGCTGAAAGACCATGTGCCGGGGCCCTCGTGGGGATCATCCTCATCACGGCCACCCCCGCCCCAAAAATGTCTTTTCTGGCTTAAAACCTCCCGATCCTTTCTTCCCTCGGAATGACTAGGCTAGTCTTAGGGCCACGCCCGTCTCTCCCCCCCCCTCTCCCCCCCCCGAAACGCAGGGATGGAGAACCGCCGGCGCTTGGTTCCCAGACGGAGCCCAGCTCGCTCCCGCCCCTGGGGTCTGGGCTGTAGCTTTCAGGAAGGACAATGGGACCTCAAGTTGCTGGGTGGGGCTTCTTCTTTTAAAAGTCTCAGTCTAGGGAGTGTTGGCCTGAAGGGGGGCGAGGGGGCGTCGGCGGGAAGAGCCAGCTCCTAGTCGGTTGCGCACCGGGAGCGCGCTCTGCAGAGGCCGAATAGCGGTTTGCCCGGAACCCTGGGCGGGGCCGAGAGGGTCTGCCGGGCTCAGCCTCTGGCTCGCGGGGCCCCCCGCCCTCCAGCCCGGGATGGCTGGGCGTGCGCTCCCCCGGGGCCTCAGACTGGCGGGGGCTAGGCGTCCCCACCCTCCCCCTTTGTTGCACTTGAAGCCCCCGGGTGGGCAGCTCTGGTCTCTGCCACTCCCTTTCCCCCTTTGCAAACCTTCCCTCCTCTCGCCCCTGACAGAGGTCGCCGGGTCCCTCTGCAGCCCCAGTTATTCTCTTGGGGTGGTGCTGGAGCGTTTCTGCCCAGAGACACCGGCTGGTGGGCGTGGTGCAGTCCGCACTGCGGTCTCTACGGCAGCCTGAGGCGGACAAAGGGCGTTCACGCAGCCCTCGTTCCAGGCTTTCTCCCACCCTAGTGAAAGACGAAAGAAAAACCTTGTTTTAGATGATAAATAAATAAATAAATTCATATATACTTGGTATCTAAATTTGGAAATGGCCACTAGTCACCAGAACAAAAGACTGCAGGGTGGGGACTGGAGTTGCAGACCTGGTTCTTTTGTTTAACTTTAAAGCACTGATTTTGCCTTTCAGCTTAAAAAAAAAGTGAGCAGAAAACAGTCTTGGTATTTTATTTGAAATAAGTCAAGAATAAGATTTCATTAGTGAAAGGTCTTATTTGAACATCTCAGTAACCCTTTATTTTCAAATTGTAGGTCTTTGATCTGACCTGTTCTAATTTAGTTTATTTGCACATTTTTCTCCTTGAAAAATTTTACACAGACTGACTTTGGGTGTGGCTGTTGTAGGAATCAATGACTATGGATTTAAAAAAAAATTGTCAGTAGCATTTCCAGTAATAGTAATATATTAGGAGGTGCTTTTCTGTCCACAAAATGTTTATAACCACCCACTGTGATGCCCAAAGGGATCATCACCCTCATTGTAGAGACGGGGGCCAAGGAAGGCAGGAAGGGTAAGCAACCAGCTCAAGGTCACGCCCCTGTAAGTGACAGAAGTGCCAGTACTGCTGCATCACTCATTTTCTGCCCCTGTCGTGATGTTCATGCAGACCAGCCTAAGATCACAGGGAGATTTCAATAACAGCAGTTTTCAGAGCTTGCCTTTGTACGGTCATCTGCTGTGGGCAGTGCCCCATACAGGGAGATGGCTCAGCCGTCTTTCAGACCATAATCATCTTCTGCTTTGTTACTCAGCTGATCATCCTTTCAGTCTCCCATTCCTCAGGGGGTTTATTCAAGCCACCTCTGTTCCAGGAGAAAATAGATGCATACAGGCAGGGCTGTTGAAAGGCTCCTGGTCTCTCTCTCTCTCCTTTTTTCCTACCCTACTAGCACTTAATGATAAAATTCAGATTTGTTTTCTATACATTTTAATTTTTAACAATTCTATTTATTAAATACAGAGCAAAGGACACAAGTCATAGATGAGCAGGCCAATGCATTTTCACAAAACGAACACACCTTTGTTGCTGGACATTACTGGAGTCCCAGAAGCCACCCTGGTGTTCCCTTTGTGATCACCATGGCTTTCTCATTTTTAATTCTTCAGTGTGGTCAGGTTTTTGCATGGAACTCTGAAATGGCTGTATTGATCCTACTAGGAATGAACCCAGTGAGTGAGCAAAGCTGTTTCCGTATGCACGTAACAGATGCTATTTTTCCTCTGGAGATTGGTCTCTTGGGTCTTGGGGTCGGGGGATGTAGCTCAAGCTGTAGGGCCTTCCAGTGCTAAGTGAACACACTGCTCCCCTAGTTTTTCAGACAGTCTGAGATGTCTTAGCAACAGGGCATGACACACTGCTGCTTCAGCCCCGAGGTCCCAGCTGGACCTCCTCCTGGGGCCATTCTGATGCGTCTGCCTTGTTCCTGGTGCCTGTGGGCTGTGGCCTGTGAAGCAGGCTGGAGCTGCTCCAGGGGCTCAGCCCTGATTGTGCGCTGCTGGCTAGAAATGCAGTTCTCGTCTATTTCTTTTTCTTCCCTTTCTCTTCCCGTCATCACCCAGGCCCTGTGGGTTAGGAGACCCTAGCGACTTGATTTCTTACCATCTGATTATTGAGGCTCTCTGAGAAGCCTAGGATATAATCTGTGATCTATGGTGAGATGGTGGTAATGCAATAAATCAAGCAGCCTCAAACATCCCAGTGTGGATGCTTAGTAAATGCTTCTTGAAACCAAGGAAGAGAGATGGTCATTCTTGTTTTCTCAACTATATTCAAAAAGCATAATATAGGGTTTGGTCATTACTTCTCCAGAGTTTGAAGCAACAGTGTTTCCTTGGAATGGTCTGGTTTTATTTATTTACTTATGCAAGACTTTATTCTAAACCATTGTGGCTACCACCAACTACGACTCCTTGGCACCCTTTGTCCCCTCCCTAAATGACTTCTAACATGGACTTAGCAGTCATCCTCATTTTCAGCAGCGCCCTCCCTCCTTGGGTTTATTCTGATACATAAACTATATATATCTATGCCTTGCAAACGGAATTCTAGATCGTGAAAGGAATTTTTATTTCCTTTTTTTAAAAAAGGAACTAAAGCGTAAAGCATACTGTCAGTTTGATGTTTGCAATTACTATTAAAGAGTGTAACTTTCCCTTTAGTTAACAGTGGCAATAAATGGAGAAGTTAGGTGTATAACATCTATTGCCCTGGATTTTTTGATGTATGTTTAGCTGATTACATTGTAATGTTCCAATGTCACTTAATTGACTGAGTTCAGTCAGAGATGGAAAGGGAATTAAGAACCAGGGAATGATCTGGGATTTCGGTCTTATTTATTTTTTTAAACAGGAAAAAAGAAAAAAGTCCAAAACCACATGTGGCAAGAGTTAAATTAAATGTTGAGTTGTTAGAGTGTTAAGTCTTTTCTATTAGTCTTTAAACTTTTCAAAGTCAAAAGGCAGATGGATTTCTGCTTGCACTGCTTAATTGGTATTACCTATTAAGAGTTCTGGACTCATGATGAAGTACAAGCCAGTCCCAAAACTTAAGGTCATTAAATTGATGTTTCATTGTTATCTTTTGCTAAGGGCTGACTTTAAAAAATAAGTCCCAACATTTAGACCAAATAAATAAATTATATAAATTACTTTTTTGTTTGTACCATAAGATGCTATCTAAGGCCCAATCATTTATTGTCAAGACATTGAAACTATAATGATGCTTTGATGTAAGATATTGTTTGCATTGCATGTAACATATGTTATGAACCTTAAGTTGCTATTTTTTTTTTTTTTTAAGAAAAAAGGGTTAGGCCAAGGGAAAAAAATTTTTTTTTTCCTCTGAGAAAGAAAGCCTTCCTGAACGTGGTATTTCCTTTGTTTTAATTCTGTTCCTTTATTTTTTAATTCTAATCTGATTTCAGATCACTTTTTAGTACAGTTTTACAAAGGGAATCTTATGGTTATAGGTTAATTACTTAGGTATTTGCAGAAATACTCAAAAGCCTGATTTTCACAGGGAGCAATGAAAGTCCGGGGCATCAACATCCGTATATGATCCTTTCAACCTGCTTTCTTCAACCTGTTGGGTTGTGGTTTGTTTTTGTTTTTAGGAATATAGATTTTAGCCTTTAAATGGGAGGCGAGTTTTATTAAATAACCCTGCAAAATGCTAGCATGATTGGTAGACTTGGAGTCATCTAGCCTATATACTTAGACCAAGGGTACCTGGCTCTTCTGTATTTCCACCCTGCCTTTCTGTGATGACATCCATTTAGGCCTCCTGCCCTCCAGCCTTTTGTTTTCTCCTTTTTTTGTCTGTCATATGCACTGCTACCACCTGGGGTCAGAGAACTGAGAAGGAAAGATCCTTTGTTACCTCCAGATGACCAAGGGCAGGCTGAGTGATACTGCTTACTTCCTGTGGACAGCCACAGAGCAGGCCAGCATGCTCTCGGGGTGACAGATGCCCTTTGGGCGCAGATGTTTAAAAAGTGAAGGTTCACCACCTCCCACTGCTTGAAGTCATTTTGCCCCCACTTGGGTAAGCCAGTTAGGCCTGCAGTCTTCTTAGTGTGCTGGAGAAGAAAAACCTCCTGGAAAAACTTGGCTTTACAGGGGCCATATTCAGAAAAAGGGCCAGGAATTTATCATGGCTTCTGAGATCCCATCTGACCCCGATGACCTGGGTTCAGAACCTCAGAGCTTCTAAAACCTCCTCACCAACACCTCAGGATTCCTTCTAGCCAGGAATTCAGAGAGGGCAGAATGTGGAGAGGGCAAGGAAGATACTGTTCTGTCCTGTGAATTTTGGAGGGCCATTGTTGGCTCACTGTCAAGGCACAAAGGGGAGATATATAAACCTACTAAGTACAGTATGAGCCTTCACTGAGAAATACTCTCCCTTTACTACTATTAGCCACCAGAAGGTACGAAGTAATTACAAAGTATTTTATTTCTAAAATTGGTATAGAAATGGCCAGCTTTCCAAATTTTCCTTTCCAACTGAAGTAACTGGTGAATACATGGTAACTTTTATTTTATAAATGGTAGTAATTGTGCATTGTTAAGAAATAATTTTGCTGGCTGCTCTCTTGAAAAGAAAGCGCTAATTTTTTTGTTTCATTGGAATTATAAAAATGAGAAATATTATTTTTATCAGCTATTTGCTGCTGTAATTTAATAATTACTAAGTGGATTTCTTAACAGTACATTTTCTATTACTACAGATTATATATATATATATATATATATATGTGCTTGTGTGTGTATATGTATGCATGTATTTGTATATGTGTGTGTGTGTGTGTGTGTGCCTAGGGAAAAATGACAAATAATAATGTTAGAGCAAGTCTGCATAAAACCCCATATGAAGTCATTCAAATAATGTAGCTATCTAGACATTACTTAGAACAAAGACAAAAAAAAGTATGAATTTAATTTAAATACATGTCTCATTATTAACTTATTGACTCAGCCTGACAAGCCGGAAGACAAAGTGGATCTCAGACCTGAAGCAGAGAATTCAGTCAACAATACCAATTAAGCAGCTCAGAGGGAACTCAATGATTTTTCACACTTGCCTCTCATATAGTGTATACATTGAAGTAAAATATTCTAATGAATTCAGACCTCTCAACCTGTCAAGTTCTCCATGAAACAAAAAGAACCCATTTATCATTTCTGCACTAAAAAGATCTGCAAAATCTCAACATGCCTTTCTTGTTAAAATTTAAATACTCCATTAGCACAAATGCAAACTGAGGCTCTTAATGTTTCCAGGGAGACCCATAAAATTCTCCCTTATAATTTAGCCTCTCTTTAGGAATGTTAACTCTTCCACACCTGATTTCTTCCCATTGATTGTGTGAGAAATTTCTGCTTCTATTTCATGGACATGCATCTATTTAAAAATATTTCTCATAATTGAAAAGGTCTTTGGTGTATAATCTGAAGATACTTAAAATATGTGGTGAACTCAGTTTCTAGAACCTTTTTGTAATTTATTATTATCAGTTACCTTGATTCTTTGCAAGATAGGAAGACTGAATAAAATAAAAATGGTGGTAAGCACGTAAGATATGCATAAGAATTTTACGTAAGGATTTAGAGATATGTTTAAATAACACACTACCATTACTCTTTTTGTCTTTGTGTATAACTAATAACCAAGAAAAATGAATAAATGACTGTGTGTTTATTTAGAGACAGTTCACCCTACCGTATTATATATAGAGGTTCAAGCCCCTGCCCTTAGGAGGTATGTAATAGATATTTTATTATCCTAGAGATTTGTTTCTGGCAATTTGAAATGCTCTACACAAGGGTATACAATCATGGAGACCACATACTGACTCTACCATGAACAATTTATTTGGAAAAATATTTTATATATATATATATGTGTGTGTGTGTGTGTATGTATATATACATACATACTGGATTACCTGGATTACCAGGGTTCCCAACTTTCCCTGGTTTGCTTCCAGGGTTTCCTTTTTCTGATGCTCACTGGGTTTCCCTCTGAGCCATCCATCCCCTTTGGGAGAGCAGGAGAGAGGAGGGTACAGGGAGGGAGAAACAGGGATAGGGGGGTTGGGCACAAGCTCAGGAAACCACCATCACTTTACTTGCCTTGGCATTCCTCTCAGTCTTGATGTTACTTTTAACTTAGTGAAAGGAAGTCTAATCTTTTGTGAGAATCACTGGTTCATGGCCCCCAACTCTAGTGAGGTTTTTTTTTTTTTTTTTGGAGAGATTTTCACTATAGGGCGCGTGCACTCGCCAGACAGACAGAGAGACAGAGAGACAGAAAGCGAGAAATCACCTCCCAGGGGGGATGGTCACGCCGCAATCCCTTCTCCTCCATTCTCCTCTCGGGATCTTGGGCACGCACGCACACTTGCCCGGCATGAGTTTTAAGCCACTGGGTCCGGGACCCGAACCGTGTTCGACTACGTGGGAGTCCAGCGACATAGCCATTACGCTAACTGCTGGTTCCCTAGTGAGGGTTTATAAAATATAAAAAGTTGCCACTTTTCTTTGTCTCTGGTTAAGAATATGCAATATAGCTAACAACTGTGAATGAAAGAGCTGCCTGCCAAGCTAGCCAGGTCAAAACTGCCTGAGATGACAAATAGGGCAAGACTTAAGATGGAGATATCCAGCCTGTTTATCAAGCATCATACAAATTTAGAATTGATAATATTCGGGGGTTGAGAAAACAAGGTCAGCAAGGACAAAGGAAAGAAATTAGATGTGCACATGGCAAGAAAGTAGGTTTGAAAACAAAGATTTGACCTTGAATGGAAGCCCCCATTTGTCTTCCCACCTTCATTCTCCGTTTTCATGCTTCCTAGAAGTGGACCAGGAGATAGTCTGGGGCCTCTTAGCTACCGAAGAGCAACCCTCCTTCAGCTCTTTTCCCTCCCTGGGGTAGAGCCTGTCATTTTCCTAATAACTGTTTTCTTTTACTCTTCCAGAAAAGTTGCATTTACGTTTTATGAAGGGCAGAAGTTCAGTTCATACTGGTAGTTATCCTTCCCTTGTGGCCTCTTGGCGAGACCTCCCAGGCCTCTCCTTTTGTGGGCATCCATGCTAGTCACCACGCTCTTCAGAAAGGGGTTTCCACATCCTCCCTTAAAACCCGAGAAATGTCACAGCGATGTTTTCCAAACCACTCTGAAATGACTAACTGAAAGTCTGTCAACTGTCTTCCTTTTCCTCCTCAGGAATCCGATCATGGGACACAAACCTGATTGAATGCAACTTGGACCAAGAACTCAAACTTTTTGTATCTCGACACTCTGCAAGATTCTCTCCTGAAGTCCCAGGTGAGGCTTCCTCTCAGTATTAGCCTAGGATTTGAAAGGACCAGGGGACAGGCCACTGACTGGGAAGCTTTGCATCAGAAAGATTTTTCCCTCCTCTTGCTAAAGGATTCTTTTTATTTGTTATTATCATTTAGGTTACTTAGCAGACAAGATTTAAGGATTTAAGGAAGTCAGCTCTAGCACTGTGTGAGTTTATCTATTTTGTGGATTCTCAATGAGAGGTTTTTAAATTATAGGATAATTTTTTATTTTAGTTTAAAGATTTTTTGTTTGTTTGTTTCTCCCTGTACTCTAAGCTTAGAGGGATTGCATTCTTTTTATTTTTTAAATTTAATTAATTAATTAATTTTTTTGGAGAGTTTTTTTTTTTTTTTTTGGCTATAGGTGCTTGTGTTCGCCAGACAGACAGAGAGAGACAGAGAAACAGAAAGTGAGAAATCACCCCCCAGGGAGGATGGCCACGCCACAATCCCTTCTCCATTCTCCTCTCAGGACCTTGGGCATGCATGCACACACGCCCTGTGTGAGTTTAAGCCACCGGGTCTGGGACTCGAACCACGGTCGGCTACATGGGAGTCCAGCGACACAGCCATTACGCTAACTGCTGGTCCCTAGGATTGCAGTCTTTTTAAATGCCTATTTTCCTCAAATGAAGTTATGAATGCAAACTGGATGATCCCAGAAATTCCACAACTTCTTTGCTTTAAATGAAAATGGAAAATTCTACATTTCAAAACAAAATATGCTGGGGTCTTCAAAAAGTTTATGGAAAATGTGTATTAGGAGGACACTATATTCATGGATTTCAAAATTGCACTCTAACTTAATTTTTTTCACAAACTTTTTGAAGTACCTTCTTATGCATCATCATTCTATCATTGCCTTATCACTTACCCTTCTTCATATGGTTAAAGAAGTCTGATATATTCCAAACTGCTGTTAAATAACCTTTCTTACAGAGAAGAGAAAGACTACTACAGCATAATTAAAGGTAAGGATGCATACATTTGTCATATGTGAAGGTGTTCCTGCTAACTGGCTACCTCACTGGAAAGGTGTCCTGACCCATGTCTGATACCTGAATGTACACACATCAACCTGCCTTGTTCTTCTGAACAGTAATCCATATTTCTCGTAGGGGGCCACATTTGGGGCGTATGAGACAGAGTTTCCAAGCCCCAAAGACTCCAAACCCAGGATGCGTTTCTCAAAAGCTTTGCCATTGACCAATCACAGATACAGTATTATTTTTTATTTATTGACTAGTACTTGAATTTTATATAAAATAGAGAACATGTTCTCTGTCTACATGCTTTTGTTGTATGGTTGCTAATTTTATTTGCATTGATCTAACATCAGGGATGGGGTTCAGCCTTTTTTGACCGATTCTATCATATTCCATTAGCCTTTTATATATTAAGATTTGAAACTGCTTTTGTAGAATGTCAGTGTCTTTGGGAATCACACGTGGCTGCAGCAATATGCCTATGGGACTGTCCTGGTTCTCCCTTTTGAGTTTGATAGTAGAATGAAATCCTGAACATCTCAGTTATCCACATGAATTTTAGTGTTCAACCATGGCATTGGATAAATGTGTTAAGAAAACTTAGCTCAAAAGGGTTTATTAAAAGTTAACTTGTTGCAAAGCTATGTGAAAAATCAGCACTTTAAGTCACTTTACATTGAGAAAAAAAGAGACTGATCCAAAGACTGTCAAGTCCATGATTTGCTGAAGGAAAGGTACAGTATCAGGTCATTTCTTTGGTTGTTATTGTGTTACATTTTAATGTCTTGCAAAAAATCTCCATAACTTTTAAAACCATCTCATTAAAAGTAAGGGAAGTGCCCCTTCCAACAAGTGTTTATTTCCAAATGTAAACACCAGGTGTTCATCCTTTTCTCTGTAGGTCATTCTGCCTTTCTTGCTATGACTGTGTGTAAAATTTGTGTTCATTCATTTTTGGATTGACTTTTTAGAACGACAGCTGTGTATTGCATAATGAAAGGCTACAGGATTGGTTGAGGAAATCACCATTTCTGGAGTGAAGAACCTAGTCTTACTCTTGTGGAGTAGGAAGATCAAGTTCCCCCAAATCTCCAGGATACTCTAATGTACTCACTCTGCTCTCCTGTCTCCTGCTGTCACTTGCAGTAAGGATTGGTGACTCTACCCAGTTGTATCAGCGACATGCTAGATGGAGATTGGCCTTTAGATACATAGCGTCTTTATATTCTTGCCATCTTCAAGAAAGGACTGATATTAAGATTTTTTTCTCTCAAGTCTATGAGCACACTATACCCAGAGAGGAGGGCCCAGGACTTCCCCTGGGAACTAAGGATCTAGAATGGCATCATTATAGTGATGCCTCTGTGGTGTGAGGAGTAACCAGGACTGTGATAGATGTTGATGCGCATATCGGATTCTGTTCTTGTAAAAGTTTTAGAGAGAAAAGATGTTAGAGGACAAGAATACAAAATTGAGGAGCCAGCAGGTGGCATGGTGGTTAAGGTGTTGGACTCCCACATGACCAGCAGTGGTTTGGGTCCCAGATCTGACAGCTGAAAATTGTGGTGAACATGTGTGCATGTGTGCCCAAAGTCATGAAAGGAGAAGGGAGGAGGAGGGGTTGTAGCATGGCTGTTCCCTCTATGGGGATAATTTCTCACTTTTGCTCTCTGTTTCTCTCTGTCTCTCTCCTCTCTGGCGAATGTATATGCCCTATGACAAAAACCTTAAAAAAAAAAAAAAGAATACTAAATTGAGGTATGTGGATATCACAGAATGATCACTAGACTGGACCACAAAATGCCTATAGTTTTTCCTGAACAAACTGGAAAAGTTATGGAGAAATTTGAAGTCTGTTTTTAAGTGGATCCAAGGCTAGTAGACTGTTTTCTACTGATTTGAATTTCATAAGAGCTATTTCACATACTTCAGGTCCCCTAAAATGAAATGGGCTAAAACTCTATATTTAGAGTTTTGATTAGAGACAACGGTAAAGGATGATTCCCTCTAGAAAAATAAAGCCAAAAAATCAGTTTATAAGATAATTAAATAGTAACTGTGATGTTGGAGGAGGTGATAAGTGAGAACACAGTGATGAATGAGACCAATATCTTCGCTGTCTTTATAATTGCTCATGTTATTATGAGAGGCAGAGGTGTTTAACAATCACACACAGACTGGTATAAAATCCAGCACCATGTATCAAGTCCAGGTTTCAAACTGGTTGTTTGTTTGTTTGTTTTTGTTTTTTGCTTGCAGAGTTACAATAAAATACTCAGGTCTTCCCTGACACAAATAGATTAGGGCTCAAGTTGCTTTTATATCTGTTTTTCATTCATGTTGGTTATTTTCCTTTGGTAGTTTTTAAAAATTGGAAATAACTTATAGTAGACTGTATAGCCTTAAATTGTAGCAGGGGACTGTACTAATGGCATAACCAAGTTTGTTCCCTTGGACTGGTTTACCCCTTGGACTAGTTTTTAGATACGGTTTTGAGATTCAGTTTGGCTGTTTTTTCAGGACTGCAGGTCTCATTCAACATCACTCTGAAAGAGTCTGTCATCTTGAAGAACTATTCTGTACGAAGTGGTGATGTCTAGTGTGAGTGGCGAGGTCACCTAGATCCCCAGAATGCTACCCTTGGTGTCTCTAAGTCCTAGCCAGCCCTGGCAGACAATGATTTTTGGAATGGTTGGTCGTCTTGTCCATCTTACTATCTTGAACCTGCCACAGTGCTGATTTGCCTAAAGATCATTCGGCAGGCATTTTCTGTGTGCCGGGGCAATTCTCTGCTGATCAGCCCTCTTGATGTGATGCCATTCCTGGTCACATCTAAGCTGGCTCAGGTGACAGCAGTTAGATGCTCTCTGATGAACACTCAACAGAGAGCTCAACAAACTAGAGCAGTAGTCTTATATTTCCTTTTTTTATGAACTTGAATATAAAACATGATAACATTAATTTACATGTTACATTGTATTTACTTACGCTTTAGTCATGTGGGTGAGAATCATTTTGATGTCTTACCATAGTATAGAGCTAGGTTTCCCATGCTGTCTAGAATTGATTTCATTCTCCATTCTGTTTTGTGTCTTTTCCTAATTTAGCTCTAGACCTAGCAATATATAATAATAGTGGGCGAATCTTCCAGGGACTATGGGAAGTGCTCTGTGATTGTCTGTGGTAGACAGACACTATTTAGACACTATTTTAAAACAACAGACAAAAACAAAACAAAACAAAACAAAACAAATTCCCAGGACCAGGAACACCAAACTGAAAATCAGTTTCAGCTGTATTTTTTTCCCATCATTTTGCCACTTTTGGGTGCCTGTTGAAATAATTGAATTTCTTTTAATAATCCAATCATTTACCAGCAACCTAGCATGACAATTGAGTGAAGATTCTGGAGCCGAACTACGTGTGTGTGATCCCAGAGTAGCCGTGTATGTGCTGCATAATCTTAGACAAGCTACTTAAGCATTCTGTGCCTCTTGGTTGTAAAACAGAGATAATCACTTTTATCTCAGAATTTCGTGGGAATCAAGTAGTGTGTTTAAAGATCTAAAGCAGCGCTTGTCACATGGAAACAGTAAATGTAGGCTAGTACTAATATTGTTTCCCTTTCTATTATTTTATTTATTATTTTTTTAGAGGTTTTTGCTATAGGGTGCATGTGCTCGCCAGACAGACAGACAGAGAGACAGAAAGCGAGAAATCACCCCCCAGGGGGATGGCTACGCCGCAGTCCCTTCTCCTCCATTCTCCTCTCCGGATCTTGGGCACACACGCACATGTGCCTGGCGTGAGTTTTTTAAGCCACCGGGTCCAGGACGTGAACTGCGGTTGACTACGTGGGAGTCCAGCGACATAGCCATTATGCTAACTGCTGGTCCTTCCCTTTCTATTATTGAAAATCCATTAGACTTGTATTGGGTCATCAGGAAAGTCATGACTCATTTTTGCATGGAAAAACATAGAAAAATATGTCATGACTTTCCCAACAACATAATATATATACAGACTGTTATTATCTATGAGAAGTATTGGGTTTAGATGTTTGGTTGGCCTCTTTTCTAATAATTTTTAGTATGTCTTCAAGGCGTTTTTTGAGTCCTAGAGGTGTCACAGTGGTAGTTTAGCTGGTCTCATATGGGAAGGTTCTGGTTGGTGTTTTAAGGCCTTTCTGAGCACAGTGGGTGTGTGCACGAATGCCCATGATTCAGGCTGGCTGGTGTTGGATTAAAGCAGGAAGACCCAGCTAGAGGTACTATCTCTTTTCTCTCTCTGTCTCTGCCTCACATGGAAGAAATAAATAAAAATAAAACCTAAAAAAAAAAAAAAAAGATTGGGGCCAGCAGGTGGTATGGTGGTTAAGGCAATAGATTTCCACAGGGCCGACTATGGGTTACGTCTTGAAAATCACACCAGATGGATGTGGATGTATGCCCAAAATCCCAAGAGGAGAGTGGAGGAGAAGGGATTACGGCATAGCCATCCCCCAAGGGGAGTGATTACTTGCTTCTTCTCTCACTTCCTCTCTTTGGCGAGCACATATACCCTTAAAAAAAAAAAAAGTGTGGGCCAGCTCTGTAGTTAGGTGGTTAAGCCTTGTGCTTTGGGAGCCATATTCAATATAGCTCATCACAGTTTGAAGCCTGGCCCTGGCTGCTTGAAAAACATGCCGGGCATGTGTGCATGCATGCCCAAAATCCTGATAGGATGGGCATTTCTCCTGATGGGAGAAATGAAGGAAAAAGGACTATGGCATGACCACATCCTTCTAGGAGATGCTTCTGTCTCTTTCTTTCACTCCCACACACACACATACACGCACACACACACACACACACATACATACAAATGCATGTGCCCTCTGGCAATTAAAAAATAAAGGGTGTTTCTCAGAGAAACAATCAGCCTTGGTATTATCAGAAGGCACAGAGCTGCTAGTTATGTGTAGGGGGCAGCAACATTCTATGGAGTGTGGCGAAGTCCTTTGGGCATGAGAGCAAAAAAGAGGCAGTATTTGAAGCACCAGGATGGCAGAACCTCAGAGCAGGGGTGTAGGCTGGTTGCAACATGGCGTGGCCGTGCCTATACCAGGGTGCTGGTGTGCAGTCAGAGCCCCAGCCTGCTATTTCACCCTGACAGTCCCCTCCAGGGAGAGCTTTGTCCTCTCCCTCATACCACTGTATTTTCTCTTTTTCTCCAACCAACACATGACTACAGACTTTGCTAGTTTAAGAAATTGAGATTTCTTGCAGTTTATTTTTATAGTCAATTGAATAAATAGTAAGATCTTGGCATATTTACATTTTGTCACTAGTTTTCTAACACACAGATCACAGTCACAAAAACCTTCATATAATGTGATTGATTTTATAATGTGTAAATGGGCAGTTCTGTTTAGGAACCCATGCCTTTTCCCTAGAAGATAAACAAAACACACCCAAATATTTTTAGATTTGTGCTGAGTGACTGCTAAAAATATCTTGCTCAGAGATTGGTTTTTGATGAAGAATTAAAATCAGCCCTTTGAATTTCAGGCATATGAATCCTCTTTTTGACATTAATGAGGCATGGTTTTACAAATAATATTTACAAGTAGAATGAAAAGGAAATGCGAAAAGGCTTGTAGCAAAGGGTCTAAGAATATTTTTAGTCATCTTTCTCCGTCTAGACGTGTATGTTTAGTCTGTCGTCCTGTAGAATTACAGCTTAATTTTATGTGCCTACGATACACCAGGTACTATGACAACGGGTGATGAAGGCCTTTTTAGCCCACATCCATCCATTAAACAAGTATATGTTTGAGTTGCACTCAGAGACTGCCTTAAGCTTCAGGGAATCAGTGATTTCAGAGGGAAAGCAGGTGCTTTATCCTCACGTTTTCTGTCATGTGCACATGCACACGTCTGGGTCCTTGTCCGCATGCTCACACGGCTTGGCCCATCATTTCTTCTTGCACCATTGTGCCAAGTTATGGGAAGAATTCTGGTGTTAGAGAAGAAAATGACCAATTAGAAAGTAACTAGACCTCTTCTTCACGTCCTTTGAGGTCAATGCACTGCCCAGGAAGGAGACTCCCATTTTAATGCAAATCTTCAGCCTTTCTCCCACTTGCCCGCTGCCCTAAGCCTTCCTGAAGGCCCAGTTGAATTGCTGAGAGTAACCAGCAGCCTCGCCCTATCTGCTCTGGCCCAGGTGCTCTCATTCAGAGTTTGCAGTTCACAGCCAGAGCTGCAAACTTCACTGCATTCCTTTGAAATAAAGGACAACATCCAGAATTTTTTAGGGTACGCAACATGAGGTGTAATTCCTGTGAGCTTCACATCTTGCTTGATTTTAAAATTTGCAGATTTTTAAAATATCCAGATCCTTGTATGCTATGCGATTTTTTTTTTTTTTGAAAGGGATGGATCAGGTGTGACCACCAGGAAAGAAAAAAATGGTATATCTTGGCCATGTTCAGTTGCCTTTTTCCTCAGGGTAGTTAATGGTGGCTCTTTCAGACCACCCTAGAAATACTTACTCATCTCATCCTTTTTTTTTAAAGCAGAAAGGATGTTTTACTCTGCCAACTCTAATGGCTCTCAAGCGGTTCCTAATGGGCACTGTGGAACCACTCAGCATAGACAGACACAGGCAGGAAGGGAGCAGAAAATTGGCTGCCTGGGCCCAGGAGCCATTTTAGGGAATGTCAATAACCCTCCATTAAATCCAACTAAGTGCGTTCCAGAACAGCTGCTGGCATCACCAACCAAGGACTGCGTCTCATGCTGGATGCCGGTGCCTTTGTCTTCCTTTCCACAACTGAAGAGAGCCTGTGGTTTTTGTAGACTTTCTTTCTTCCGCTCTTTTCCTTTCTTTTTTTTTCCTTCTTCCATTTTTTTAAAAGCATAACGTAACAACAGCAAACTATCAAGCAAGCAGTCCTTACTTTTACTGCCTGCTGTTAGGGCTTGTCTCAGGGGCTTTTTGTTCAGCCTCTGTGGTAGAATGCTAGAAATCATGGAGGGAGGAGAAATAAGGCAGGAAGTAACAGATTACTTTTACAAATGTCCAGCAATATTTTAGTGTTTATTAATAAACAAAGAACTGTAAAGAGGTATGTGGACGAACAAGATATCCCCTCCATTAGTTAGGAAAACGAATCATTCACAGCTTTAGGAAGCGCTGTGTTGTTGAACAAGGAGTGTTTTTTAAATTTATAAACTATGGTGTTTTTGCATGTGTGAGAGATTTACTTAAATTCCTAAAGAAGACAAGGGTTGAAAATGGAGATCATAACAACATCACGTTTTGATTGTTCCACCACAGACTTAGTCACGATGACAAAGGTTACCCAGGTACCAGCACCCACCCCCAGCTGCAACCCAAGACTAATTAAATGCTACCTAGGCAACGATCAAGCATCCCCAAACATCATACTCAGGGGCTTACCCCTTTTGTTTTCTCAGCCTGCAGCCCAAGGGCAATTTCTATTGCATGTGAAGTCAGATTGTCTTGGTCCTAGAGAAATGTGAGAAAGGAAGTGCCTCTGGGGAAGCACACTTAAAAATGGACACCAGGGACCAGAGACATTAACATAAACACGACAAAAAGAATGTTATTTTAATATACTCTTCTAAGATTATTAAAGTCCAAAGGTTATCTTTAGATTAAAAAGTTGCACATAATGGGAGTAGTGAAATGAATGCTTACAGACAATGCAACAAGACAGTTTATGCATGATTTAAAAGTAAAAAAAGTATGTCATTTGCAATGAACACTAAATGTCTAGGCTTTTATTTATTTATTTACCTATTTATTTGTTGTGATTTTCAAGCCACTAGGTCTGGGACTCAATCATGGTTGGCCACGTGGGAATGTAGCACCTCAACTACCATGCTACCTGCTGCACCCCACCTAATTTTAAAGACTCAAACTGAGGTTGCCTCTAAAAACATCCATGTCATCTTCCAGAAGGGTTAAGATAAAATATGGACATCTGTTGTTGTCGTAGGAAATGTCCTCTAAATCTGCACTCTTTTCTTTCCTAAGAAAACATGTGCTCTGTGGAAGTTATGAGTAAATGAGCCACTGTGGAATATTCTGGGCCAAATGCATACATTTGTTGTTGGCATTTCGCAGGGATAGTGGGAGAAAGGAACAGCTACTCTGCTGAGGGAACAACACGGTTCTAGCACGTCTGGTCCAAAGATGCTGATCCACATAGGTGTTGTTTTGGGGCTCCTGAAATGTCAAGCATCAGAAATGTCACATTAGGGGACGTTAACCTGACAGCAATAAAATCAAAGATGGAATACATTCTGCCACCCAGATGAACAATGTTCTCTTAGCGTAGAGCTCAGCCATTTGGATGAGTTGTCTTCACTCTCTTTTTAAACTCTCACCTGGAAATTTTGACTTGGGAAGCACCAGCAAAAAAGATGCAGAACTGTTTGGTGGAGTTCCTCCCCTTTTTAATTGCACTGTTTAGGGATACTGTAACAACCACTTTTTTATTTGGAATTCTAGTTTCTTGGCTTGAACACAGAGCATTTGATGATGCAATTAAATAGGAAGTAGTGCTTGGTGTGAAGCCCCAGGGGCCCTGCAAGTGATCAAGTACCTCGTTAGTTTGGTATATGTGTGAAAATGTGTGTGTGTGTACTCACGCACACACGCGCATGAGAGAAAGAGAGAATACCTTATATTCTAATCCATTCTAAAGGAGATCATCTTTTCATATTATACGGTATATTTTTTAGAAGGTGCCCTGTATCAGCCAATCAGTCATTAAATACTTATGTTCCTGCAGCAAGACACAGTTCCAGTTTCTGATTCTACAGCCCCTAAGAAGATATGTAAATAAGTCTTGGTCTGAGAGTTGTTTACAGTCAAGTGTGGAAATAAGATAAATAACAGAACAAGTCAGTCTTGAATACGTGCCAAAGGAGAACTTTGCAAAAGTGGGTCCTTCTGTAAATTATGCCTATTGAGGCTAATTTTAAACATTTATATGCATAAAAAATAGACACTAAAATCATATTACCTATAAAACTTGGGACATAAATACAACAACTCCTGGTGCATTAAATCCCTTTTATAACCAGAGGATTTTAAATTTAGAGTGAATTTAAGCATTCCTTAGTTTGAAGTTACACTGCATCCGATGACATGTAAGAACAAAACTGCTGAATTAGATGTAGAAGCTGAATTTCAAGACTGACGTCATCTTTGAGTGCTGGAAAATTGTCCATTGGCAGGTTCTAAAGACACTGAAGAGAGATCGTGAGGGTGAAAGGATTTATGGAAATAAGTATGAAATCCTTGGTTTGCTAGCCCAAGACTAGAATGGGCATTTTGGAGGCTGTCTGATTCAGCTGTTCCTGTGTTGGCAGAAGCAGGGAGGGGCACTAGTTGGGAGCCACTTCCTAGGACAGAGTGGACGGCTGCTGCATGCTCTGACCTCATGTCCACACCTGAGAGAAACTATTGCCTCTGTACCTCCCTGAAAATTTGCTCTCAGTCCTTTTCTATTCTGTAGTGTGAAGGGATTAACTAGATCAGGGCATCTTCAACTTTGTGCTGCAAAACATTAGTAGATAGTCAGTGGGAAGGAATTTCATGATAAAATTGGTTTGAGAACTGTGGCATACATGATCTTATTTTTTTTTATGGAGGCATAACTTGTTTCATTTTGTGTCACCATAAATTTCCTTAACCTATTTGACCAACCACTTCCACTACCTCCCTCTCTGTGGGTCTAGATTTCTATAGAATGTAATTTGGAAAAGGACAGAGTAAATGATTGCTAAGGCTTTTCCAGGTTTTATCTTCCATGATTCCATGAAGTTTTACTAAATTACCTCAACTCAGAAATATCCACAAAAACTTATCCTATTTTCAGCTTAAGGTGGTTTTTAGTGAAGGTTTTAATATATCAATGAAACAATCACATTTAGAAAATCTGCCTGTGCCATCTATTAGGATTATAATTTTAGGGGAAGGTGCATCACTTTATGACATGCAGATTGTTTTCTCAGCTTAAAGATTCTTGGCCCTTGCCTTTTCCCATCTGCCTTTATGTGTAGAGAGACCAAACAAGATAAAACTTAATCATGCTTGCATAATGCCAAAGACCTGCATGAGAAGTACTGCAAAAGTCAAGATCATAGGTATTTTATCTACACATTGCCAAGCAAGCAATAGTTGTACTTTTTTTTTTTTCATTAAAATGAGAATTTCTGGGGCCAGCTGGTGGCATAGTGGTTAAAGGCACTATACTCCCACCTGGCTGACTGTGATTTGAGTCCCGAACCTGGGACTTTCTCACACCTTCTCACTTTCTTTCTCACTTTTCCTCTCTTTCTCTCTCCCTCTCACTCTGTCCTTCTCTGGTCAAATTAAAATAAATAAATAATGTTAAATAAAATAATTCTCTAAAAAAAGGAGAATTTTCATCTTAATTTTTGGTGTTACATTGAGCCTCAGATTCACAAATCTTTGGAAGGAGACTATATATCGAACCTCATTAGTTTGGGGGATCATCTGTAGGTTGAGTATATTAAAAGTCCCAGACACATCATTTGTTATGGATAATTGAGAATGGCCTGCACTTTAATAAGCATGATCAGTTATGCATATCTTGTCATGTGAATGACCAATTAGCACAACATAATTTAACAAGTTAGTACTTGAAGATAGGAATGCCCTTAGGAGGCAGTGCTCAAATCAAATGATTACTGACACTATACAACATTCATGCAGGTAATCATTATCTGAAAGCCATGAGTATCCAGAAGGAAGAGTTTTTTTTTTTTTTTATAATAATGCATCTTACAATTATTGTTGATATCTAATAACTTTAAGGGAATAATTTCAGTTTATCCAATCCCTAATTTTGTGTTTGCAAAAAATGTTTAGTTCACATATTAAAATTGAGGCATGATCTTAGGTTGTTGGGAAAGTCATGCATTTTTCTTTTTAAAAGAATTATTTAACTTTAGTTAATTAATTAATTAATTAAAATTTGACCAGAGAGGGACGCACACAGAGAAAGAGAGAGAGAGTGAGAAAACAAGCTGCTAGGTCCAGGGCGTGAACCCCAGTTGGCCATGAGGGAATCCAGCGCCCTTAACCATCATGCCACCTACCATCCCCAGTCATGATGTATTTTTCTATGCAAAATGCATCATGACTTTCCCAACAACTCAATAGTATTTGTTTACAGCAAACCTCACAGAATATTCTAGAACTCTAAAAAAAAAAAAAAAAAATTCCTGTACATTAATATTACTATTTTTATGGATGAGAAGTGTGATCTGGTTAATCAGAAATTATAGTTACTAAAGAATAGCCAATAATTCCTTGTGGAATTATTATTTTTCCAAGTTTCAGAATCTGATGACATCGTCATTTATTTTACATGAACATTTATTTGTTTAGAATTAATTTAGAATTTCTAAACCAGATATATAAGCCTAAGATGTACTTAAACTATTTATAGAAAAAGTGAACTTAAAAATCTGTTAATTTCTGGGGTCGGCAGATGGTGTGGTGGTTAGGGTGCTGGACTTCCACATGGCTGACCACAGATCAAGTCTTAGACCTGGTGATTTGCTTTCTCACTCCTCCTTCGTCTCTCTCTGGTCAGATTCAACAAATAATAATCATACATAAAATAAGATAAAATCATTCTTTTTGAAAATCTGGTGTTTCTTTTCTTTTCTTTTTTTTTTTTTTGTTTTACTAAATTACCTCAACTCAGAAATATCCACAAAAACTTATCCTATTTTCAGCTTAAGGTGGTTTTTAGTGAAGGTTTTAATATATCAATGAAACAATCACATTTAGAAAATCTGCCTGTGCCATCTATTAGGATTATAATTTTAGGGGAAGGTGCATCACTTTATGACATGCAGATTGTTTTCTCAGCTTAAAGATTCTTGGCCCTTGCCTTTTCCCATCTGCCTTTATGTGTAGAGAGACCAAACAAGATAAAACTTAATCATGCTTGCATAATGCCAAAGACCTGCATGAGAAGTACTGCAAAAGTCAAGATCATAGGTATTTTATCTACACATTGCCAAGCAAGCAATAGTTGTACTTTTTTTTTTTTCATTAAAATGAGAATTTCTGGGGCCAGCTGGTGGCATAGTGGTTAAAGGCACTATACTCCCACCTGGCTGACTGTGATTTGAGTCCCGAACCTGGGACTTTCTCACACCTTCTCACTTTCTTTCTCACTTTTCCTCTCTTTCTCTCTCCCTCTCACTCTGTCCTTCTCTGGTCAAATTAAAATAAATAAATAATGTTAAATAAAATAATTCTCTAAAAAAAGGAGAATTTTCATCTTAATTTTTGGTGTTACATTGAGCCTCAGATTCACAAATCTTTGGAAGGAGACTATATATCGAACCTCATTAGTTTGGGGGATCATCTGTAGGTTGAGTATATTAAAAGTCCCAGACACATCATTTGTTATGGATAATTGAGAATGGCCTGCACTTTAATAAGCATGATCAGTTATGCATATCTTGTCATGTGAATGACCAATTAGCACAACATAATTTAACAAGTTAGTACTTGAAGATAGGAATGCCCTTAGGAGGCAGTGCTCAAATCAAATGATTACTGACACTATACAACATTCATGCAGGTAATCATTATCTGAAAGCCATGAGTATCCAGAAGGAAGAGTTTTTTTTTTTTTTTATAATAATGCATCTTACAATTATTGTTGATATCTAATAACTTTAAGGGAATAATTTCAGTTTATCCAATCCCTAATTTTGTGTTTGCAAAAAATGTTTAGTTCACATATTAAAATTGAGGCATGATCTTAGGTTGTTGGGAAAGTCATGCATTTTTCTTTTTAAAAGAATTATTTAACTTTAGTTAATTAATTAATTAATTAAAATTTGACCAGAGAGGGACGCACACAGAGAAAGAGAGAGAGAGTGAGAAAACAAGCTGCTAGGTCCAGGGCGTGAACCCCAGTTGGCCATGAGGGAATCCAGCGCCCTTAACCATCATGCCACCTACCATCCCCAGTCATGATGTATTTTTCTATGCAAAATGCATCATGACTTTCCCAACAACTCAATAGTATTTGTTTACAGCAAACCTCACAGAATATTCTGGAAATCTAAAAAAAAAAAAAAAAAATTCCTGTACATTAATATTACTATTTTTATGGATGAGAAGTGTGATCTGGTTAATCAGAAATTATAGTTACTAAAGAATAGCCAATAATTCCTTGTGGAATTATTATTTTTCCAAGTTTCAGAATCTGATGACATCGTCATTTATTTTACATGAACATTTATTTGTTTAGAATTAATTTAGAATTTCTAAACCAGATATATAAGCCTAAGATGTACTTAAACTATTTATAGAAAAAGTGAACTTAAAAATCTGTTAATTTCTGGGGTCGGCAGATGGTGTGGTGGTTAGGGTGCTGGACTTCCACATGGCTGACCACAGATCAAGTCTTAGACCTGGTGATTTGCTTTCTCACTCCTCCTTCGTCTCTCTCTGGTCAGATTCAACAAATAATAATCATACATAAAATAAGATAAAATCATTCTTTTTGAAAATCTGGTGTTTCTTTTCTTTTCTTTTTTTTTTTTTTCCTTTTTATGGAGAGGTTTTTGCTATAGGGCGCGTGCACTCGCCAGACAGACAGAGACATAGAGACAGAAAGCGAGAAATCACTCCCCAGGGGGGATGGTCACGCTGCAATCCCTTCTCCTCCATTCTCCTCTCGGGATCTTGGGCACGCACGCACACGCGCCTGGCGTGAGTTTTAAGCCACCGGGTCCGGGATGCGAACCGCGGTCGACTATGTGGGAGTCCAGTGACATAGCCGGTACGCTAACTGCTGGTTCCCGAAAATCTGGTGTTTCTTTTCCCTCCTAAGTAGAGTGATATTTTCAAACTTATTTATTTATTTTTTTAAGATGTTGTGTTTCTTGAGCAAATACTGGTTTCCTATTGACACATAGCCAAGAGACTCACTCCTCTGAGAGGAAAGCACACTTCGTTTGCTACCTGCTTGGAACCCAAACCCGGAACAATCTAACTGACTCTTCCTTGGATGATTCCTTCAGGAGGAAGAACTTTCTTTGTGTCTCAAGGTTCTCATTATGAACACTAATGTTGATTACACCGTAAACATGAGAGTGTGCTGATTAGTATTGAGTTCTTATTACTGTAACGTCAGTGAGCAAGCCAAATACCATCTCAGTAGTCATAGATTGTGTTTTGATATAGAATAACAGATATCCAAGGATGATAGAGTCTTCTGAAGAAGTCATTGGTTCTAGATATCGCAAAAGACTTCATAACTGCTATAAAGAGAAAGTGAAGAAAAAGACCATGGCCATCTTCTAGATAACGGGGAAAAAAAAAAGTCTTTAAGAGTGTGCCAAATACGTGTTAGCTAACTGCATTTACATTGCCCTGATGTACGTATAACTGGTGCACCCCCATTCCTAAGTCCCAACCGTTTTTTGCTTCCTACTTCTATTGTCCCTTGCCTGTTGAACACAATTTTTAAAAAAATAGGTAACTGTCTTCTTCTTGACACTATCTCCCTCTTCGTTATGTAATAAACACAAAAATCTTAACGAAGAGATAAAGTAAATGAGAAATAAGATTATTTTTCAGGGCTTATCACTTGCAGCATAAGTTTGCTTACAAATCCTTTAGATATTAGGAGTAGACTAAGATGGTATAGCTTAATTGTGTAGGCACTTATATGCTCATATGTGATTGTATATATGTGACCCTGCTGTTAAATTATTTCAAAACATCCCTCCCTTTTAAAGAAGTATTAGAAGGGAACCAGCAGTTAGCGTAATGGCCATGTCGCTGGACTCCCACGTAGTCGACCGTGGTTCGCGTCCCGGACCCGGTGGCTTAAAACTCACGCTGGGCGCGTGTGCGTGCGTGCCCAAGATCCCGAGAGGAGAATGAAGGAGAAGGGATTGCAGCGTGACCATCCCCCCCTGGGGGGTGATTTCTCGCTTTCTGTCTCTATGTCTCTCTCTGCCTGTCTGGCGAGCACACGCGCCCTGTAGTGGGGGGAAAAAAAAAAAAAGAAAAAAAAAACCTCTTCAAAAAGAAACTGCATTAAGAAATCTGACCGTTTGAAGTGACTGTATATCTTGTAAATAATTTGTTACATGTTTCCTTTAAACATGAAGGTGGAATGAAGGTGGAGTAGAGTGTTTAGGTACAAACTGTCAATTTCTTTGAGAGACCTGACAGCCTAGAAGTTCTAAAAAAGTCCCTGTCTCCTGAGGTCCAATGGCTAGAACCCTCGGGGGTGGTGCTGAGGGGCCCAAACTGAGCTAATTCCAGTTCTACTGCCAAACATATGTGTGCTATTGTGGACAAATTACTTGGCACTTAAACTACTTAGCTTTTATGAACTTCACTTTTATTATCTGTACGGTCCCCTTTGTATTTAGTATTCTGTAATAGAATATCAACCCACACTAAAACAGTTATTCAAATATTTTCAAAATATATTTACAAGTTTACTGGGCTGTAGAAATCCTGGTGATAAATAGAGAAGGAAAGAGAGAAAAAACTTTGGACATTAGAATTTGAAGGTTTGTGTTGTAACATAATTATGATTCCTAAGTAACAGGAGAACCCTACTTTATGTCTGTGTACTGAGTTCTGTAGGTTTGTTTTGGCATCTTTCTTGTACTCACCAACAGGATGTTTACCTGGTAATTGTTGAGGTCTTAGGCTGGTCATCTCTTACTGATAGCAACTTTCTTTCATGCTCATTGTATGTAGCGTTCTGTATCACATCTTTGATCTTACATCATTTTTCATTTATCTTTGGTTGAAATGTTTACTTCTCTCCCCTGTTGATTGATAACACTTGGCCCTACTTGATGAAGTATCTAAAATCTCAACTTTTGCATATACTTTTTCTATAACTTGGAGGATATGACTAAAACAAACAACTGTGTAATATTTAGAATCAGTGCCCCTTACTGGAAAAAATGAAAACTGACTGACTTCACCCTTACATCTAATTAAAAAAAACTCCTCGTTCTATACAGGATTTTACTTGAAGGTGTTAATAATTTGGTTGCAAATGAACTCTCTCCGTAGCATTTCTTTAAATCTTGGCCAATTTCCTGAATCTATCTAAAATTAGGATATGCTATAAAGAAATGTCAAGATACACAAATATTTTTCACTGCCTTTTTTCTGAATGCCCTGAATCTTTTTAATCTGCAGTCTTTTTTCAGGCAATAGTTCTCCCTCCCCCCCACTCCCCCGATCCTTTTCATTGTTTCCCTTCCTGTTGTTCTGACTTCAGCCTTAGGATATGTATAATTCCTAAAGTGGAATTTGTTCTTACATATCATCCTCAGTTGTTTCATTTCCTTAATACTCTTCTGTATGCTCTGCTACAGCGTTGAGTCAGTCCTGGTCAGTATTCACTCTGCGTCCTACTGTGTCAGATGGCGGATTTAAATTCTATTGTATTTTGTCCATCCTTGAATTCTTGCATCCATTCCACTGACAGTTTCTTTTAAAATTTCTGCCTGTAATTCGGTTCACCATATATATAATTTTTATTGTTCTCAGTCCTCTCATAGCGATACTGTCTGCCATCTTTTGTAGATACCAAGGATCATTTTCTAAAATAGTGTTTTGTTCCCTGTAGAAAAGTCTTTTTTAGAGAGATGTGGGTTTTTTTTCTTTTTTCCAGCAAATCTCTAGACAATGCTCATTTGCTTTTGTGCTACAGAATCTTTTCAAAGGTCCCATCTTGAGTCTGTTTGTTTCCCTTGCTTACACAGGGAGAAGTCTGTCTAGGCTCAGCATCTCCAGCAGGCAGGGTTGTGGGGACTGTTGAGTGAGTCTCACTGCTAGCTTGTGTGCTGGCTATTTCACTTTCCCAATTCAAAAACCTGGAAGTCAGATTTAGGCTCATTTCACCCACCCTGTATCTGTAATCCAACAGGCATTGACCAGGGATGGGATGGTAGCTTGGAAAAGGATTGTCTGCTTCACTGTTGGAGCTTCTGTCTCTGGTGCAGGACTCAAAACTAGATGAAACCTACAGTTCGTCCTTACATGAATATGAAACAAATATAAGAGATCACGTACCAGTGTGTATTCTTCTCCAGGCTCCACCTGCCTCTGCTTCTACCTACGATTGCATTTCCTGAGCTAGCCATTCAGCATAGGTTGTAATGCAGGTCAGCAATTTCCTCTGCCCCAGTTCTGTGGGGTTCTGAAGGTGAGGAGCTGGAGGAGGCTGAGTGGTGGGAAGGGACGTTGCAGTTACTTGCAGTAATACTCTTTTATCCGTCTTGCATCATAGTGAAGTGCAGATATTTGAAGATGAGTCAAAATATTTTGAACCTTCTTTGAATTCAGCAGAACAGCTAAGGGTAGGGAGTTTATTATCTATTCAAATATAAGCTGTACCTTGTGCTTGAGTCTTGAGTTCTCTGTCTCAGTTTCCTCATCTAGGAACCTACCTTAGAGAAGATTTATGAAAAGTTAGTGCCTATAGTACCTGTGAAGTGAAAACTGGAACAGGCTGGAACACCATAAGCACCCCATAAATGTTACCTATTGGTAATATGAAGGGACTTCAGAATGTTAGTGGAGAGATAGAATTAAAGTAATCAGTTTATTTTGGTTTAAAAATATTTGAAATTTATGCATAGTTTCTTCATAATATGCACTTTTCCGAACTTCCTGAGGCTGCTTATGTTTTCTGAGGTGGACATGTGTTAAAAAATGTGTGTATTAATTCCCTTTGAGGTATATAGTTCTTCATCCTGAACCTCCATGCTCTACCTTTTGGCCTATGATCATCTCTTGACTTGAAATCACCATAGTCAGTTTTTGTACTTTTGTGAATTTTCATTCATTTTTAAATAATCTATACATTTGGCTAAGGATTTGTTAGGTTCTTTTGGTTTTCCACCATGTTAGCCCACCAGCCTTTGTAATTCTGATGTTTAAATAATCATTAACTACATCTTCATTAATGAATATATTCTTCACCTGTTAAAAATCTGTAATATTTATAGAATGTGATACTATTTTAGCATCTTTGATACACTTCCAAGTCATATTTTTCAGAAAGAATTATACATGTCATTTACATACAAAAAACATTCTCTGGTGAGGTTGGTGGATTCCACAGTAAACAGAATACCATTTATTTATTTATTTATTTATTTATTTATTTATTGGAGAGGTTTTTGCTATAGGGCACGCGCGCTCGCCAGAAAGACAGAGACAGAGAGACAGAAAGCCAGAAACCACCCCCCGAGGGGAATGATCACGCCGCAGTCCCTTCTCCTCTATTCTCCTCTCAGGATCTTGGGCACGCACGCACACGCACCAGGCCTGAGTTTAAGCCACCGGGTCCGAGACTTGAACCACGGTCGACTACATGGGAGTCCAGCGACATAGCCATTACGCTAACTGCTGGTCCCCAGAATACCATTCTTACTCTACGTAATATGCAGGTATTTTGTACTGTATACCAGTTTACTGAATATGTATTTTTATTTTTAGATGGTAACATAAAAGTGCTTTAGAACAAAGAGGAAAATTTTATTAATGATTAACGCTTTTAACCTGCCGTGTAAAGAAGTGAATAAAAAATGTTAGCAAAACAGGAAGAGCTGACTCACCTTGACTCAGTGTTCAAATCAGCCGTGCCATTTGCCGCTCCGTGAAATCTACAGTATTATTGACAATCATTTGTTTGGGCTTATGTTTTCTTTTATAGCATTATTGGTTCTCTATACTTGAGGTTCCCAACAGCCAGATATTTTCATTTCTTTTTCTCTCATCAAGATCATCCCTACTTCAAACTCTATAGAAATCCCTCTTTTCTTTTCCTATTGTAGCAAATCCCTTCCTGCAACTTCCAGCTTCTGCCAAAAGGAGTGTTGCATTCATTCTTATTGCCGCGCTAGGAAAACCTGATGAATTACTTTTCTTTTTTAACTTTAGTTCTTACATGTTTGGGAGTGAGAGTTTTGTATGTGTACATGCTGTCCTTTGTGACACCATAATTTAAGTTGGTTGAATGAAAAGTGCGATTTTTTAAACGGTCACGTGGGGGGATAAAGTTTGCCTCAGAAAATCAAGCTTGAATCTGTAGCCAGTGCTGTCCTTTGATTTCTGTTCCTTTTAGTATTGTCACAGCAAGACTCCACCGCTGCATTAGTGGGTCCAATTGTATTTCCAAGGAGGGCCCAGTGGGAAGGGCATGCCTGCACCTCCTGGCCACCTCCCTCATCCTGCATATTAAGCCCTGTAATTACAGCAGACATTACATCTGTCCCTAGCTTCTGTGGAATGATGTCATTGCATGTCAAACAGGGGATTAGCATGAAGAGTGAAGTCCTACTGACATTTTCATTACGAAGAACTTCGTTGTGCTTCATTTTGTTAACAGGAACTGTTGTCTTCATAGGAGAAATTTTTAAAGAGAAAAATCAAAAACAACAAGAAAAACCTGAAAATGTAGAAGCAAACTGTGCTGCGTGCACGGATGGGAATGTGCTCTGTCGCTCCACTCTATCAATTAGTGAAAGCGTCAGGGACACAAAGCATGCCTGGGAAATCTCCTCCTTTTCTTCTCTAAGCCCACAATGGCCTGGGCCCTGCTGCAGAAAATGTCCCTCAAAAAGGCAGGCTCAGACTGGGTCACTGCTGAGTAGAAAGGGAGTGTGGGTGGTTGGTCCCATCAGTGCCTGATGTAGTGCATTTTTTCATGATGGCATTGATGGAGCATGTCTGAGAGTCTCATTCCTTACTTCTCACGGTAGAGCTCTTAGTTCCCTTCCCATATAAAAAATCAGTCAGGGAGCGAGGTAGAAGGCTGATGTCACAGAAGCTTTGAGGCCAGGGCTGAGCCATGAAGGAACGTGATTTCTGTCTTTTTCTTTCATCATTTTTTAATCAAGGTTTTGATCATTCCTAACTCCTTCAACAAAGAGAAAGTAGGGAAGAAGTCATTGTCAGACTTGGGGAAAGAGAGTCGTGGCCTCCTTGCCAGCAGCCTAACACTCTGAGTCAGACAGGCTGGGTTCAAAGACCAGCTCTGGCTTTCACTTAGCTGGATGACCTTAAACAACTTACTGAATTGCTCTGAGCCTCGGTTTGCTCACCTATATGATAGCGTTAACTAGCAGTGGTGCCTGCACTTCATAACGTTGGGCCTAGTTCCTATAGCTCTTGTTTTTTATCTCCAAAAATAATTTCCTTTAGAAAACAGGCTAGTGGGGCCAACAGGTGGCATGGTGATTAAGGCATTGGACTCCCACATGGCCGATCGTGGTTCGAGTCCTGGACCTGGAGGCTTTTTTTCTCACTTTCTCTCTCTCCTTCTGGTCAAATTAAAATAAATGAATAAATAAATAAAATTAAATAAATAATTATTTTTTAAAAAAGGAAGACAAACCAGTGTTTTGAGGAGACTTTATTCAGTGAGTAAAGGGGGGTACCTTCCTGTTTTCCTTTTGCTCTCTTGTTTCTGTCAGTGTTTTACAGATACAAGTAAGGAAACTAACTCTTGCTAGGGTAGATTCCCTCCCTATGGAGTGGCTCTGGGAGCTGTGAGGTTGAGGGTCATCTGGATTAGATAAGTTTTGGAATGGTAATCATATTGAAGTTTTCCAAGGCATCAGAAGAAGAAAAGTCCCCACAAATATCTGGGGAGAGGTTGTACAACCCTTCACAATGTTTCCTAGTTCTATATTTGGAGACCAGAATCTTAGTAGTATCTGGTTTCTTTGGAGCAGAGTTGTCCCGTGAAGAAGGATTAATCCAGTGGTAATTCTCTGTCTAGACTGCGGTGGGGCTTTTCCATTTTCATTCTCGGTCTGCCTTGAAAGGCAGCCTGATGAGCTCTTTGTCTTCTCTCATCTGACTTTTCAAGTCCAATTGCCTAGATGGTCATTGTCTGTAAGAATGATATCTTAGAAGATTCTGAATCACATTGGGCTTGAGTTCTGGCACACTGGGTTTAACCAAAAGTCTTCCATTGCTATTCTTCCATGTTTGCGTATTAGGTCATCTGGTAAAGGCAACCTGGATATGTCAAGCTCTTTTTGAGCATTCTAGAAAGGACTAGGCCATCAGAATCACCTATCCTTTGCCCTTGTGTGAAATGACGTGAGACAAGCTCCTCCATGTGCTGAACACCTCTGCTATGTGAAGTGCCAGTCACTGCACTGAACATATATGTGGACCTGTGCTCTTGCCTGAGTTTTTGTCCTGAGTTAATGAAATATTGCCATTATTTCCTGCACTTCCACCTCTGGCATTCCTTGGATTATCTGAAATACAGGATAGCTCGCTTACTACCAGTAATCTAAATGTAAATGTAATTCTTAGAAATGATTGCAGACAGAAAACCAGCAAGTGCTTTTTTTTTTTTTTGGAGAGGTTTTTGCTATAGCACATGTGTGCTCGCCAGAAAGAGAGAGACAGAGAGATAGAAAGCGAGAAATCACCCCCCAGGAGGGATGGCCATGCCGCAATCCCTTCTCCTCCATTCTCCTCTCGGGATCTTGGGCATGTACACACACACGCTCGGTGTGCGTTTAAGCTGCCGGGTCCAGAACTCGAACTGCAGTCGACTACATGGGAATCCAGCGACATAGCCATTACGCTAACTGCTAGTCCTGCAAGTGCTTTTTTTGAAGTCCATTTTCTTTTTTCTTTATGAGCAAGAAAAACAGAGAGAGAGAGAGGGAGACCTTCAACAGGGTCTTTCATGTCATGGTCCACCCCCAACTTTAGCTGCCCCTAGACAATGAGCACTTGCATGCCTGGTGTATTCAAGGAGGTCTCTGGGTATGAACCTGGAAACTTGCCATGTGAGTCAGCATTGCAGAGCATCATGCTGCCACTGTGCCACTGCCCATCCAAGCATTTGAAAGCTGTGATGCTGCCTGGAGACCAGATGCTCTTTTCCTGAGTTCTGAAGGGGCAGTTGGGTCATCCTCCCATTTCTCAATGGTGTCCTCTTCAAGCTCTCAGCATGGCGCCATCATCTAAGACTCTCACCATCTGTAGGTTTGGTTCTCTGGGAGAAATTAAAATCTGCTTCCCTCTCCCCCAACACCAATAGCCTAGATGGTAGGAAAAGGGAGACAGTCTTAGTTGGTTTTCATTATCATTATTCCTACCCTGTCAGATTGTGTCCATAATCAGACTTGGCTTACTGTATTGTTTCCTTCATTCAATTTTTGGCCAACCATCCCCTCCCCTCCAATGAGAATATCTTCTCCTGGTTATCAACTACAGACTTAGAAATTTTGTCTACTAAGCTCAAGCAAGTCTACAAGCAGAGTCTTGTTCAGAGGTTGCTAAAATGAATGCTTATGTAATATTTGTTTTTGCAAAGACAATATAAAAATTTATTTTATTACTAAAAATTTATAAACGTTGGTTTCAGTGTTTTACATTTGGTCATTTCAAGTTGTAGAGAGATTCAGATTTCTGCATCTTCCACCTAATGGACCAAGTGCCCATTGCTGTTATTGAAAACTGTGCTTATGGCACAGCAAGTTGGGTGAGGTGTTGGGTGATTTTAATTTCTATTTACATCAGAACTCCCAAGGACTAAGTAATAATTCACTGTGCCAAGAAGTCAGTTCAGTTCATTCACAAGGATACTTCTTTTTTTTTTTTTTTTTTTTTGAGAGGTTTTTGCTATAGGGCATGTGCGCTCTCCAGAAAGACAGAGAAAGACACAGAGAGACAGAAAGCAAGAAATCACCTCCCCCCGGGGAGGGATGGCCACGCCACAATCCCTTCTCCTCCATTCTCCTCTCGGGATCGTGGGCACACATGCACACGCACCCGGCATGAGTTTAAGCCACCGGATCTGGATCCAAACCACGGTTGACTACATGGGAGTCCAGCGACATAGCCATTAAGCCAACTGCTGGTCCCACAAGGACGCTTCTTACAAAGCAGCTGTTTTTATCCTCAGAGGGATGTCAGATTATTTGGTGATAGACCCTGTGGTTTACCTGTTGATCTCAATGTGTGTAAGTAAAATCAATGACCAATTGGCTCTATTGCTATAGTCAGCTGATCACTGTGACAGTCTAAGTTTCTGTAGACCCTTTGAGTTTTTTCCTAGAGAAGTCTACAAAAGATGTAGAGGTGATTAACCTGTTCTATAACTATTGTTTAATATAAGCCACAGTTATAAATCATATTTTCCAGTTGAAGCTCATTAACCTTATGAGCTTTAGCTGGTGAGACCCGTCTTTTTCTGGAATTAGGTGGTGGCAACTTTCCCTAATTTACCTGCCAAATCAAGGAAGTATTGATTTCAAAATGGTCTGTGAAGCCAGACAGTGGCATGGTGGTTAAAATGGCCTGGTCCCACGTGACCGAATGTGAGTTCTGCACCTGGAGACTTGAAAGGCATGCCTGGGTGCACAGATGTGCATGCCCAAAACTGCAAGAGGAGAAGGAAAAAGGATTGCAGTGTGGCCGTTCTGGGAATGGGGGTGAGAGGGTGTTTTGTCACTCTCTTTATCTCTCTCTCCCTGGTGAGTGCATGTACCCTGTATCAAATTAAAAAAAAAAAAAAGTCTATGTAGAAGCTCTGGTTTGGAGATGTCTTTTTCAATACCTTTTGTAAATAAATAATCAGGGCACCTCTTTCATTTACATGATCACTAAATTTTAGTTTTTATTATGTTTTCTTAAAACAAGGCATACACACCTGAGTCTAAAACTGGCACTAGACATGACTTCAGAACTAAATTCGGAACTAAACTTTGCTTTCTCTTAATAATCTCTAATGAGTCAAAATGTTTTTCCATCTAAGAGGAGAAATAAACTTGAAAATACTTAAATGTTATTGAGATTCTTCGTCATAGGATCCATGCGTATGAAATGTCATAAATAGCTCCAGTCAACTGTTTTTTTTTTTTTTGGAGAGATTTTCACTGTAGGGCGCGTACGCTCGCCAGACAGACAGAGAGAGACATAGAGACAGAAAGCGAGAAATCACCCCCCAGGGGGGATGGTCGCGCCGCAATCCCTTCTCCTCCATTCTCCTCTCGGGATCTTGGGCACGCACGCACACGCGCCCGGCAGAGTTTTAAGCCACCAGGTCTGGGACACGAACCGCGGTCGACTACGTGGGAGTCCAGCGACATAGCCATTACGCTAACTGCTGGTTCCCTCAACTGTTTGTTTTTTAGAATCAAAACCATTAATAAGATTTTATCATTTTTCTGTAAGATTTGTAGATTTGAAAAATTACAGTATTGTTTAACAAAATGTACTAATGTACTGAATGCACTAATGTACAAAAAATATGAAACATATATAGTCCTTTAAATGAAATAGTTTCTCAGCATTTATCCTGGAATAGTAGTATTAATACTGTGATACTAGTAACAGAAAAGCATTGTGATGTGTCCTGCAGAGAGGATGATCAGTCTCACTGACACTTCCTTAAGAATAAAATTGGGGATGAGCAGTAGGTGGCATGCTGGTTAAGGCGTTGGAATCTCACATAGCTGACCATGGTTTGAGTCTTGGACTGAGTGGCTTGGAAATCACACTGGGTGCATGTGGGTGAGTACCCAAAATTCCAAGAGGAGTACAGAGAAGGAATTACAGCCTGGCCATCCCCCTTGGGAGGGTGATTTCTTACTTTCTCTTTCTCTGTTTCTCTCTCTGGTGAGCACACATGCCCTATGGCAAAAACCTAAAATAAAATAAAGTTTAAGAATAATCAACATGGAAAAAGTATTAATGTGCATCCCATTTTGGAAACATGAAAGATTACCAAATATTCTTTGTTTTGTTTTACCAGCAGATGGTGTTACTTATTGCTACGTTTGTGACAAAACCAATATATCTTATTGCTTTAAATTGTTACATTATTCAGTGATTCCCAAAATACTTTCCCCAGATATAAGGGCCAGAAATTTAGTATCCTTATTATATAAATAGCTCTTACATGTAAATAAGTAAAACCTTAACATTTCAGTAGAAAAATATAGGATAAGAACATTCTGTTTACCCACACAGGAGGTGGGTAGCCATGCACACACACACACACACACACACACAACACACACTCACACACACACACACACACACTCAATGGCTAATAAACATGAAAAATGTTGAGCCTTTCCATAAATTAGGGAATATAAATGAATACAATAGGATTTGAGTTTTACCTATGAATTACAAGTCATTAAAAAAATTGATACTGGGGCTGGTAGGTGGTGTGGTGGTTAAGGTGCTGGACTCCTACATGGCCAATTGTGGTTCAAGTCCTGGACCTTGTGACTTGCTTTCTTACTTTCCCCTTCTCTCACTCATTCTGTCTCTTTGGTCAAATTTAATAATAAATAATAATAACATATAAAATAAAGAAAGAAAAATTTTTAAAAAGTCTGTGTTTTAAAAAAATGATACTATTCATCAATGGCAAAGAGTGCAAACAGGTACTTTTACATTCTGCTGTTTGGATATAAACCTTTTTAGAATATAATTAAAAAATTTTTTTTCGCCAGAGGGCATGTGTACTCACTGGAGGGAGAGTGAGCAGCTAAAGTGAAAAGGCACCCTCCCCAAGGGAATGGTCACGCTGCAATCTTTTCTCTTTGAGATTTTAGGCAAGCAGGTACATGTGCCTGGCATGTTTCTCAAGCTACCAGGTCTGGGACTCATGGGCTGGCCCTGGAATTTTTCTGTAGATATTAAGAGTTGTGGGAGTAGTTGATGGTGTGATGGTTGCCTTGCTGGACTCCTACGTGGCCAACTGTAGTTTGAGTCTTGAAACTGGAGGTTTGAAAATCATGCTCATGTATGCCCAGAATCCCAAGAGAAGAGTGAAGGAGAAGGGGTTGCAGTGTGGCCATCCTCCCTGGGAGATGGTTTCTCACTTTCTGTCTCTCTGACTCTCTGGCAAGCACACATGCCCAATAGCAAAAATCCCTCTTAAAAAAAAAAATCATACCTAGGGACCAGCAGTTAGCATAATGGCTATGTCGCTAGACTCCCACATAATTGACTGCGGTTCGCGTCCCAGACCCGGTGGCTGAAAACTCACGCCGGGTGCGTGTGCGTGAGTGCCCAAGATCCCGAGAGAAGAACAGAGAAGGGATTGTGGTGTGGCCATCCCCCCTGGAGGATGATTTCTCACTTTCTATCTCTCTGTCTCTCTCTGTCTGTCTGGCGAGCGCATGCACCCTATAGCAAAAACCTCTCCAAAAAAAAAAAAAAGAAAGAAAAAGAAAAAAAAAATCATACCTGTAGAATCTTTATCAATGTGTAATGTTGAGTGTAAAGGGTGTGGCCCCTGAAGGTATTTTTTTTCAGTTAGATCACAATTTAGTACCAAAATAATTTTCTCTATTTTTATAGACAAAATACACTCAAATTTTAATATGACTAATCACTGAGTATTAGGTGAACAGGTTATTTTCATTTTCTGCCTTATCTTTTGCTGTGCTTTTACACTTTACACACACATCATTTTAAAGTTAAAATCAGGAAAAAGTAGAAGCATTTTCATAAATAGTAAGCCTAGCAGTTGAGACATGATTCACTATTGCTTTTGTATTTCTCATGGAAATGAGATTCAATAGTAAGTTATGTGTCTGGGGAAAATAGAGCTCATTTGAGTCAGAAGTTGGAAAGCGCTTGTGATACTAACCTCAGAAACCTCAAACTAGCGTGCAGTAGAGTAATAACATGGCACGAAAAGCCACGGGTGTCAGTCTGAGTTACGGAGGTTAGAGTAGAAACATAAAGCAGTTATAAGAGAAGGAATTTACTAATCTCTGATCTCCAGTGCTGGCAACCTTTAGGGTCAGTCCATGCCTCCATATGCAGTTTGCTTCGTGTGGGAGCTGCAACTGGGAAGCCAGGGTTCTTGTTCTGGCTCCTTTGCTGATACATTTCGTACTTAACCTTGGGCAAGTTACCAAACTCTTGGAACATTTGAGTTTTCTTCCAAACCTGGATGGTTATTCTTTTTTGGAGTCTGGCATTCTCATGCAGTTTCTAGGTTCATAAAGTGAGCTGTGGGTCTCTGGGGGTGTCTGGCCAATGCTGAGGTGGATCAAGGCTCCTGCTAGGTCACTCCTTCGGACCAGATGGGTCTGAAGTCATCCAGTTTCCTAGTCGTTTTTGATTAATAAGCTACCTTGAGTAACTTAGTATGTCTGTGGTACCTTATGCCATTTTCTAGTCTATTTAACTTTATCCTATTTAAAAAATCATGGTTTTGATCCACTCATTTAATTCCATGCCACACTAAGCGTTGCAACCTTATTTCTAAGAACACTGGTGTAAAACTTTTTGAGGAGGTACCCAGAATGGAGAGAAAAACTACCACATACCTGGGAACTATTAAATATCACAGATTTCTTTGTAGAGAAACAGGAAAAGAAACTAGATCCATTCTCTGTTAATCTCACTATCACAGAAACAGGGATGAAAATAACACAGGAGGACCATGTTAATAGAGGAGATTTTCACAGGCCTACTATTTTTCAGCTAAGAAGAATGCATCTGAAAAGGGGTAAAATTGTGCTTAGGGGAGCAATCATATTACACTTAATGCAGATTAATGAGGTTGCCATCAATTTTAGATAACATGGAAAAATTAAAAGGGCCAAGACTGAGTGGGCCTGGTTCTGTTTCTCTGGTCCATCTGGTGCCTTTCCTTTTTTGTCTCAATTCCCATCTCAGTGTGTGACTCCAGGGAATCAAAGAATGACCACACAATAGGACAGCTCTAGGTGGCAGCCCCTAGGTGGGGGTAGTGCACAGTCCGCTTCCTGCTGGCTTCTGGATCACTCTGGGACTGAGGCCCTCAGCTTCCCACATTCAGATGACCTCATGTGCCTTTTCTGGTGTCTGTCTGCATCTCCTGGAGCATCAGCCAGGCCAGTGCGGGGTGGAGCACTGCTAATACCCCTCCCATTCTGGGTCATTCTCTCCTCAGTGTTCATTCCCATACTTTACTCTTCCCCTGCCCTCCAGCTTCTCACTCTTCCTCTCTCTCTGCCTTTGCTGTGCCCATGACTTTGGCGATACTGCACCCCTCTGAGCTTGGCTGGAGGAGCCGAATGGTGGCCACCCAGTGCTCCAGAATTTGAGTGGTCAGAGGCTCTCGGTAGGACTTGGTAGTTAACAGCCTTTCAGCA
Organism: Tupaia belangeri chinensis; assembly: GCF_000334495.1. NCBI lineage: Eukaryota > Metazoa > Chordata > Mammalia > Scandentia > Tupaiidae > Tupaia > Tupaia belangeri. The sequence goes on from NW_006205575.1 coordinate 255,253, forward strand.
GGTTTTTAATGGCCTCTGATGTCCGGTGAGAAATAGATGAAAAGACTTGACACTTTTTTTTACCAGTGGACTAGCTTGTCTCCCAGCCAAATGGGTCTTGAAATACTATGTGCATTGCAGAAGGACCAGTAGCCAGGGAGTGGCCAGGGTCTCAGAAGGGTAAGGCCTCTCAGTCCCCCTTATCACATGACTTGGAAAGCTGGACAGTGCCCTAGAATGACTTTCTCCATCGAGCCCAAGAAACAGTGTGGAGAATCAGTCTGTCTGGAAACTCCTTATATGGAGAAGTTCTGAGACTATTTTGTGTTTGGTTTGTAAGAGGATCCTGGTTTAAAAAAAGAAAGAGAAAAGAAAGAAAAGCCTAAGGCAATGATATCATGTTACTAAGAGGCTTGGTTAAAAAAGAAAAATACTCTTTGAAATCTTTTCTGCCCTAAGTCTGGATTACAGTGGTGCAATAGCAAATCCATCAGTTCCATGGGTTCTGGCTGATCTTCCTGCATCCTGTAAACCGTGGACCAAGGAGCCCTTGCTGAGTCTCCTGTTTTCTCCCAGTGCAGCTCTGCAGAGAGGCTGAGGCCAGAAAGTCCTGCCACGTGTTTCTGCAAGTGGATGGTTTTTATTATTCCTGGAACACAGCCCCCAGCCCTAAGTCCTAAAATGCTGACAGGGCAGAAGCAAAGGAGACCGGGGGAGCCCTACCCCTTGACAGTATGGTGGCCTCCCCACTTTGGCTCAGTGCCTGGCTTGACAGCTAGGAGGAACCAGTGATCACGCTGGGGCCTGGCTTAAGGACCAGCTGCTTTTCCTGTGCTGGCCCACCTCCCCTAAGGTGACTGGAGGTGGAATTTTTTTTTTTTTTT